>NW_021167088.1:12522-104248 GCF_003711515.1 Sodiomyces alkalinus F11 | reverse complement strand
TTAACCTAGCCTTATTTTTAACCTTAAAATAGCCTTAAAGGGTCGTGTGATACCCTTAATATCGAGTTAAAAGGCAGGAATAAAAGCTATAAAATAGTAAAGAATAATAATAATAGTAGTAAATAATAAAGAAAAAGTGCTATTAATAGTAGTAGTAAATAGATGATAGTGGGACCTTCCGTAGATAAATTAAAGGCGTTATGCCGGCGTTTTAGAGCTTTTGGATCTTCCCTCTTATAACCTCTCGTGCCGTTGTTTTTTCGAGGATTTTTTAACGATTTTAAACTAATTTTTCCGAATTTTCCATTAACAGCAACAAAAACAATAATAATAGCGATATAGTGAGTATCGGAGCTTTATTTTTAGTGGCGCGTGCTAACTAGTAGCGTTGTTTAGGCTCCTCCTACCCTCTCGGCCGTTACCCGTGCCGCGGCAGCTAAGAAAGCCTCGGCTAATAGTGTGAAGAAGACCAAGGGTAAGGCCGATACTAAGAAGGGTGCTTCTATAAGTTATTCCGGCGCGTTTATTTTCGATCCGTTTACTCTAGTCCTTAGCTAATTCCTCTATAGACTGCTAAGGGCAGTAATAATAATAATAATAAGGATACTAACGATGACTTCGTTCCTATCTCTTTCGATCCTCCTTATTTAGAGTATGTAAAGGGTATTTATTCTAGAAAATAGCGCTCCTTTAATTACTATATTTCCGTTCCTGGGCGCTCTAATAGGTGCTAAAAGTGTAAGGATAGAAACTATATATACTACCCTCTATAAGTTCTTACCCCTTATCTAAGGCGCTTTATAATCGTGATCGTGTGCTCTGTTTTATATTAGCTTAAAGATGTATACGCTGTTAAGCTTTACGACCGCTAACCTATACTTATAGTTTTTCTAGCCTTATGTCGTTAGTTAAAATTCTGTTTAACTATATTATAGTCCGAAAAATTAATAAGGACTCCGACGATAACGATAAAAAGGTGCGTTTATCGCTTTATCTCCGAACTTAAACGCTCTAACTAACTAGTTTCGCGCAGTTTTTCGCTAAACTTAAGTAAACGGTGAAATTCATTATTAAGTTAATAGAGGACGAGGATAATAAGAAGTTCTTCCGTAAGGAAGAACTTAAGGGAGTATCTAACTAGCTTCCTGCCGCTACTTCGAGTAGCACTTCTACCTCCTAACTCACGGGGGTTATAATAGATATTCTTCGGGAGAATAGGTTTATCGTTACTCCTCCTGCTAGAGGAAATACTATAATGCCTAGCGTAGCTAGTACGCAGGACAGTGCTCCGGATAAAGCTAATAGAGCTTAGTAACTTAGCTAGGGTGCTCCGACCGTATCTTTTAGGGTTTTAGGATTTGCTTTTAGGGTCTAGTATAGTATTATAGTATTAGGATAACGATATACCCTACTTTTTTACTAAATTAACTAAACCGCCGGCGCGCGGTGCGCCTAGGGCGCGGGAATTTCGACTTTAACTGCTTCTTTCCACCCCCTCCGTGCACTTATTACATTAAGATATACTCGGAAGTTCTCGAATTTTTATCGTGGAAATACTTTTATTAATCCGTCCACTAGTATTAAATTCGTAGTAAGATATACGACTCTGAATAATCCCTTTATATTCTCCTGCCTTACCTAAAAGCGCTATATATCTATATAGCGAAGCCTAATCTCGATTCTAAAGCTATCGTCGACTACTAGGCGTATCGTTTACGTGTTATCGTAGTGGATATTCTAAGGAGATTCTGGATTAAAGCGTATTTCGACGAAAAGACGCTTTAAACCTATTATTTCTTTCGCCACTTACTCTAAAGCGAGTAGCTTTACTTCGGTTATAGACGTTATTACCGTTACTTACCTTATTACTTTCTATATAACTAATCCACTATATAAGCTAATAAGGTAACCCTATAAAGATCTTCGTGTGTTTAAATCGTCTATAAAAGAGGCGTTGCTTACGATAACTATCGTCTATAAACTAATACTCGATCCGTACTAAATCGAGAGGTCCTTTATTATAAATAAATAGCGGATAGCTTAGTCTGCCGCCTTATAGTGCTCGGGAGAGGGGTTTCTAAGAAAGCGGGAGAGGATAGAGGCGGCGAATACTATATTAGGATATATTATAACTACTATATAAAGCACTAATCCGACCTTTTCTTAATAAGATTTAATCTCTTAAGCGGTGGCTTCGTCTTCTCTCTTCCGGTATTCTATAACCGGAATAGGTATTACTAGGTAGGTATTTAGAGCGTCTAATTTAAACCTAGCTACGATCTTTTCGATATATAAGTCGTAGGAGAGGAAAACCTTACGTCGAGGGCGATCTCGAGTAATCTTGATACCTAAAAACTAATCGGCTTCCCCTTTTTCCGACACCTCGAACCTTATTTTAATCCCTTCGATAATCCTAAGGCCGTTTATAGTTTATAGCACTATCTTTATAAAATAACACGAGAATATCGTCTATAAAGAAGATAACGAATACGTCTCGAGTCTTAGTATAGAATAGGCACGGTTCTTCCTTACTAGTCTCTATCCCTAAGTCTATTAGGGTGGCCGCGAAGGTCTAGAACTATAGTCTAGGCGAGTCGCGTAGTCTATACAGTACTTTATTAAGCTCTAAGCACTTATCGGGCTACTTAAATCTATCGAGAAGTTCGTATATAACGGACGTTCCTATTTTACTCCTTTAGGTATTAACGAAGGCGTTAACGATATTAAGTTACTTAATCTCTAGATTAAACTAAGTAGCCAGGGCTATAATAATATAAAAAGATCGTGCAGCGAGCGTTACTACGTAGGTTCCCTTAATTATTAAGCTCTCCTATAAATCCCCTCGAATATATAAGCGTGTCTTATATCGTTTAAGATATCCGTCTTAGTCGAACTTATAGGTAAAAACCCACTTTAACGGAAAAGGCTTTAACTTCGCCTCTAAGCGCTTAATTTCCCTTTATATACGATTCTTAATTAGCTTATTCACCTCCTTCTACGCGGCTTCCTTAAACCGTTCACGTATTAGGTAGTTAGTAAGCTCCCGCTAATACCTTAGTATAGCCTTTAGGTGGTCGCGATAAACCCTACCATCGATTAAGGGCTTCGGTAACGTTATAGCCTCTCTTTTAGTATTCGAACGGGTATATATTTTAATATCGGCTACTCCGAGGATTATTAAATTAAAGGTTAGAAGCCCTTTTAGCCCGTCCTAGCGCTCTTCTTATTAATCAGATAAGAAAAAGACATATATTAAAGGCTTATCTAGCTCTACCTAATATATTTGTAGATTAATCCGAATAGTCTTTCCTTAAGCACGGCGATCGGTGATTCTTACGCTAGCGCGCGTTACTTCCTTTACTAGTATACTCTTTTTCCTTTAGTAGGCGGTTACATTAGGAGTCGGTCGGATAGGTAGTCTAGATCCGGACACTATAGTACGGCTAATACTATAGTGCAGATTAGGGGTAGCTAGTCCCTATACTATCGCCTACGCACTCCTTTCTATAGTTAAAATCGTCGAAGTGTCTATATTAAGCTCTAGTATATATAATCCTAGCGTATCGGTTACGGTATCTTCTTTTATAGCCGCTCCGTTATCTTATTAGTCGGAAGAATTATTAATTAAGAGTTCCTCCGAAGACTACAGCTCTACGCTTATAACCTAAAGATTTCTGCTCTAAGGATTAGGTGTTACGCGTAGGGTTTAAAGTCCTGTTACGGGCGGTTCGGGTATACTAGGTGTATCTAGTAATAGCGACGAAGCGTCTAATTCAGCCTCTACTACTCCTACCCCCGAGTTTAAATCTATAGACTATACTTATTCTCTAAAAGGTACGCTATTAATTAATCTACCCGGAGGGTAGGCCTATAGGATAAAGTCGTTATCTTTATCTTCTTATATTTTATAAGTTATAAGCTAGTTCCTCGCCTTAGACTCCGGGATCTATTCTGCTTCTTCGAGCTATAGTTTATAAAATAGCTGCTTGTTAAACTATATATTACGCGTTATAATAACCTTCTAAAGCTATAGAATCTATACTCGGTAAATATTATAGGCAATATAACCTATAAGATATCTAATATATCCCCTTAGTTAAACCTTATATAGTTTCCTATTCTTCCTAGCCTCCCTATCCCTCGCTATTAGATAGGCGCGGCAGCTATAAGTATAAATACCACTCTAATTAGGGCGTAGGTCGGCTATATACTCTCTTACCGGAATTAGCGTATTATCTCTAAACTATAAGTCGAGGATTTCCACTAGGGATTTCTATCCGTATCGCTATAAGGGACTTATATTATATAATAACGCTACCGTTCTAGTACTCTCTAGCTATTTATCTAATAGAATTCCTACTCTATTAAGTATAGCGTTAGACTTTATAATAATTAGTTAACCGGCTCTTTCGCTGCCTCCGTTCGGTTTATAGGTATAGGGCGGTGTAATTTCTATATCGATCCCTTAACTACTCGCCTATAGCTAGGTTATTAAATCCCCTATTAGATTAACGATTAAGGGCTTATTATCACTGCGTATCTTATAGATATATAATATAAACTGCCGATTAACCTATTATTCGAAGGCTTATAGCGCGCTATAAACCGTAACGCTGTTTTTCGAAGCTAAAGGCAGCATATAGATCCAGCCGCTATATTCGTCCTTTATTATGAGAAGATATCGTATACCGTTATAGCTCTTAGGTAGCTCTTAAAGATCCTAATAAATACGCTAAAACGGTTATAGGGAGCGGTATTCTAATATATATTAAGATATAACTTAACGTGCCTAGGTTCGGGAGCATGTCTCGTAGTCTATCCGCTTAGTTCCCTTTATTAATACGTTCCTAGCGTTACGAACTAATACTCGTAGAGCGCTTAGTCTAAGATAGCCTGCTTTTAAGTACTATAGCTATTCTTCGTCGACTCGTAGACGCGGAGGGTCGCGGAAAGGTCGGTAATATCGGTAAGTTCTTATTAGTCGATTAACTGCTATAACTAGTATATATTAATAGTCGTAATTAATCAGAATAACACTACGTAGTATCGGTTAGAATAACGAATAAAAAGAAGAAGATAAAATTAGCTTATACTAAAGGATAGTTATATTAAAGCGTCGAAGCAGCTTTAATAAGACCACGCTCTTCTCCGCCGTTCTAAAGCGTAACGAGTAGTTATAACCCGAATACTAGATCCTAAGCTTATATAATAAAGCTCCCGATATAATATTTATGTAAAATCCCTCCACGATAACTATATCGTTAAGCTCTAAGTTAGCTTTCGGAGCACCTAAAGGTTTATTAAGGATTTCCTTAAGAAGCCGTTTACCTTTACTAATAATCGGAAAGTCGGTTATACCGGATTCGATAGATCCCTCTATAGAAATAAAGGAACCTAGAATAAGCAGGTCGATTAAGTTAATAAGGTAAGTTACGCTATAATTATTAAGAAGAGTGCTCTGTAAGAGCGGGTAAGGGCTTAGTCGGAGCGCGGCGTAGATCCTAGGGACCTCTTCTATAGTATAGATAAGGGCGGGATCCAGGATAGTTATAATAACCTTCCTAGGATACCTATCTCCACCCTTGCTACTACTGCTTTCCGAGCTTTCCTATCCCTTTTTCGATAGTTTTTAGCGTAAGCTCTTTCACTTTAGGAGCTTAATCTTCTTCCGTATCTCCTCACACTACTTATTATTAATATAGGTATTAGATCTCTACTTATATTTTCCGGTTAAAGCGACTCGAGCTTATTATAGTGCTCTGGCTTCTAAGTATATTCGCGTCGATAGGGGTAATTAGTGCTCTTCTTCTTAGGCTTCTTTCCGCCTTCGTTATTATCTAAGCGGTCTCCTAGGGTCGCGTAAACGCCGTGGCGCGTGCCGTCCGTGGTTAGAGCGCTTATAATAGCGTTAAACTCGCGGCCGTATATTAGAAGATCGGAAATCTCGTCGCCACGGACCTCTTTTATTACTAACTCCTAAAGCTTAGTTTCTACTAAAATAGGCGTAAACTTCTATCTAACTGCTATAAGGAAGTTCCGAATAGCAGTACGTCCTTTAATCTCGGCTACCTTTTACTAATATACGCGTCTAATAAGGGTATTCTACTCCGTATACTATATAGCCACTTTAGTATTAGCTCGATAAGCGTCTTATAGATACTTTTCGTATACTCGTCTTACCTCTTCCTTTATATAAATACTACTTAGAGCGAAGCTACTCTTAAGTTCTTTTATTACGTAGCGTAACGTAAAGTGTCTATTTTATTTTTTCTTATCGTAGCCAGGATATTTTTTAATAGCCTCTTCGACAGCCTATTAATAGGTAGAGGTCTCCACGGTGGTTTTAAGTAGTTAGTTAGCCTTATTGAGCGCCTTAATAAGGCGACCGAGCTTTTAATTCTAGGCTATAGTCTGCTAGTTCTCGATTTCGGCGAGGCGTATAAGCTCCTATATCGAGGGCACGATAGTATCGTCGCCCTTACCTTAGGAATACTATTCGCGTAGTTAATCCAGGGATTTAGGCATAATATACTTAGGACGGTTATCTAGCTAATCCTTTCAGCTAGGATCGAGTAATACCTAGACCTCTATCCCTTACGTATACGACTAGATATAGAAGATCTAATCGGCCTATTACCGCGTGGATTTAAGGCGCGGGATACCGAGCGCTTTAGCCGTGATCTCGAGCTTATTCGATATAGTATCGAGTAAGGGTTTAGCGAATAAGAGCTTATTATTAGGAGAGAGAGCGTAGGAGGGCTCCGTAATACTATAGAAGCATATAAAAATAAACGTAGATAATAGATTAGCAGGAAGTTACTAGTTACTACTACCACCCGGGCTTATAACTATTAAATTAACGGGAGCATGCTTATAGGGAGCGTTAATTCAGGAAATATATAATTATATTATCTATAAAAGAGAAAGAAAAAGGGGGCGGGTATACGTGTCCTAAATATATCTACCACCTTCTAAGCGAGGATAATAGGGCACCTCTAACTAATAGGAGAGCACTATACCGTGGCTCACGTGATAGAATATGACACCTTTCACTAGACGATTTCATATCCTGGTATACGGGTAGTCCGTCTGACCACCTACCCGGGAGGGGGGGTTTATAGGTCAGAGCTCGGACAGAGACTTTTGCTCTGACCAGAGCCAGGACAGAGAAATTTCTGTCGACATGATGTTCTAAGACTGTTGACAGACTGACCAGTTATCGGGCTCTGTCCTATACCCCCCTAAACCCGGGTAGGCAGGTTGTTTCTCGTGTGTTTAGTACCTTAGGCTGTTTCTCGTCCTTTTGGCCTGCTTTATTGGAACATCCCGACTGACGAACGGAACTTTATCACAACTATAACCATGGAGAAGAGTGTCCAGGAGCTGCCACAAAAGCCATATGGCGTCGTGTCGAAACTGGAAAGGATTAAAGTTCGCGCACAAAAGCCTTGCCCGAGTCTTTTTCGAATTTCCTCTAGGACCCCTCCTCCGTTCGAAATGTCTTGGGCATTATAAACCAAAGGGCTAGATGATATATCTGTACTCTCAACCCCGGGCGTCAAGAGACATCGAATCGAACCCGCGAAGGACCGGTTTTGCCTTGCAGTTGCATATATAGGTTCGCCTTGCGAGATCTATAGAGCTTGGCCCCAAGATCTGCCCGGGAGATTCCCGTAGCCCCTGCACCACGACTACATCCTTAGCAGGGTCACCTACGGGTTGTATATCGTATGCCAGTTTGGCACATCAGGTACGATTCCGCTTCCCACGCTATGGCGTACAGTTCTCCCTTAGACCCTTCTCGGCTCTGCGACCACCACTACATGTTTCCGTGCCTAATTCGCGCTAATCCATCACATATTGCTCATCAAGACCGCCATCCCAGCTGAATCTCCTCTTATTTCGGAATCTGTCCCCGATTCGCCCTCCTGTCACCGACGCCTACAGACGGACGGGCCCGACGTCTCGGATCTACAGACCCCCTCCTCCCTTCTAACAACACCATGTCTTCCTCGGCTCGTGACAATGAGGCCAACAAGTCTACTGTTGGCTCCCAGGGAGATCAGACTGGTATTCACGCAAAAGTAGGCATCGAAACCACCAAGGTTGAGAAGTCGACAGCAATGCAAACGAGGTCTCCAAAAGAGTTCAAACCTCCATCTCAAAATGGACTCACGTCCTACGACGCCCAGGCAACTCGAGACAACAAGAGAGCCAACGAGGAGCGCGCCGTCAATCTCGAAAAAGCCAAGCGCCAGCTCTTCGCTAGCAGTGAAGACATGGCGGCCGAGTTGCGTAACATTGAGCGACGACGGAGCAACATGAACGAGCTCCATTGAGGACATGGGTCGCATCGTGCACAGCCAGTGTGACCGCTGATCAGGTTGTAAAATCATCGATCACAGGGCCCTCCTCGGATCTTTTCTTCCTCTTTTGTCGTGTTTTGGCGAGGGGGCCCATATCTGACTCTTGGGGGCGCTCGGAGTATTTGGCTACGTCACTCGGTTGGATATCTTTTAACCAAGGCACGAACATCCCCATTGCCAACCGTCGAAGCGATGGAGTTTAGGATTAGCGTCAGGATGGATAGATATGCTGGTCTGACCTATGGAGCTGTTATGGAGTGGTCGAGATTTTGGTACAATACAGAATCGTGAGGCAGATGATGCTCTGCTCTACCCCTTGGTGCAAGCAGGTGGCGTTATTACAAAGCTCGCTCATGTCAATCTAAGCGATCCGCGACGCCAGCGTGAAGCCATATGCGACAGCGGCAAAGAAGGTCGTCAGGTTAAGCAGCGATGAAATACCATGCACTTTACCAAAGCGCTTGTTCAGCTTCTGCATCTCCTGGGAATGTGGGGCCGCGTCGTAGCTCTTCTTGCCGTCCTTCTTCTCTGTAGAGTCCGGAAGGTTAACTGGTGCAGTCCCCTCTATTACAGAAGAGGGGGGCGGGCGGGGGAGGAAGACGTCTTACCCTGATCGTGACGCTCGGCCATGACTTTCTTAGTAGCAGGTAGGAGGACAAACAAGTTGAGGGCACCAGTGATGAACATGGCGGCGATGGGGAGAAGGGTGCAATAGCGTTTCGACCCGTCGAAAATGCCCGCAATTCCCGAAGCCACTCCGAACGGGTTGTTGCTTCCGGGATACGTCAAAGCGAGGACAGCAGGGAGGGCGGTCTGAAGGGTAAAGTAGATGGGAAAGAGGTGGGATTGCACCAGGGAGAACGAAGGCCGCTCCAGGACGCGAAACATGGTCGTGCCATTGATGAAGCTCTAGACGAGACGGATGAATGATCAGCTCTGTTGACCAGACAGGGCGCTGTCCATCCGAAAGGGAACAGAGTTGTTTCTCACATGAAAGAATGTTGTTCCAAGCAAGGTCCCGTACCTGTTATCAAGTCAGAGATGAGCATTCACACGAGGTATAAGCTACGATGCTCGACGATGAAGCTTGAATGAGCTTACGAGATGATGTGGTACGGGGCCAACGAGAATACGCCCGAGTTAGCCATTGTGAGTGACGGTCTTGGATCCTCCCTCAAAGATGATATAAGAGAAGATTCGAACAAATTATTGTGGTGTTGTGTTCTGGCTGTCGAGATATTTACTGAGGAGGGATTAATGATGCTTGCTACTAACATCTGCACGGATCATCATGACGACCACACGTGGCCTGTGCTTGTGGTAGCTGATCAGTTATCGCCATCCCCGCCAGGTAACGTATCGCGATATCACGTGATGTCGCGTCTCACCCACTTGTCTTGGCCCGCGTGTCGGCAACGTCAACTCTGCTTACAAGGGTCCCTCCCAGGAGCCGCCTTCTGCCTAAACAAGCGGCGCCGGCTACCTTGCTCATAAACATTGGAGTATTCAAGCTTGACCTGTCTTGGTGTTTTGGTGTTTCTCAACTCAGTGTCCTTCGAAGTAATTCCTTTAAAAGCATCGGCATTTTGAACACAACTCTTTCCTGCACCACAGCCTCATGTTCATGTCCTCGATATTCACCTGAACACGCATGTCGGATCCCTTCCAGCATGGCGGACAAGCAAGCATCCGTGTTCATCATCGACGTTGGCACACCAATGGGCGATTGTCACAATGGCCGTGTCCAATCTGACCTTGATTACAGCTTGCGCTATGTATGGGACAAGATCACCACCATCGTGGCTGCATCGCGCAAAACCTGGACGGTTGGTGTTATCGGGCTGAGGACTGATGAGACACGACACATCGACAGCATCCAGGATGAGGCTGGTTACGAAAACATCTCCATTCTACAAGAGATAGGGCCCATGACCATGTCGTCGCTCAAGGACCTACAGGCCGTCATCAAACCGAGCAACACTGAGACTGGTGACGCTCTATCAGCCATTGTCGTGGCCCTCCAGATGTTGTCCACTTTTACCAAGAAACTCAAGTACACACGAAGGGTGTATCTTATTACCGACGGCACGGCCCCTATTGATGCCGATGGGATGGACCAAATCGTCGAGAAGGCGGACGAGGACGGTGTTGAAGTGATTGTACTGTGAGTATGATCGGTAATGCATTTATTGCAATTGCAAGCTGAGGGGGAAACTAACCACGATGGTCTCAAGTGGCGTGGATTTTGACGACCCAGAATACGGCTTCAAGGAAGAAGACAAGCCGACACAGAAGGTTGGCACATCGAGGGCGGGAGAACCTCTTGTGAGCACATCACTAATGGCAGCACAGAAACACAATGAAGCGCTTCTGAAAGACCTAGTGTCAAGATGCAAGGATGCTCACTTCGCTACAATTGCCGAAGCCATCGACGAAGTGGACAATCCGCGTATCAAGACAACTAGGCCGTACAAAACGTATGATGGGCTTCTGACGTTGGGAGACCCAAAGGACCCCAAACACCCGTCCCCTATGAGCATCCATGTCGAACGCTACTTCAAGACAAAGTTGGCTGCGCCCCCCTCCGCGAGCACCGTCGTCGTTAAATCCGGACAACAAACAACGCAATCCCAACACCTTGACGGCGAGGAGATGGAGGGGATTGAGGGAATCACTAATTTCGCCGCCGTCAAACAGGCCAGAAACTACAAGGTCGATGATCCTAAGGCCCCTGGCGGTAAGCGGGATGTCGAGTTTGACTCTCTGGCCAAGGGGTACGAGTATGGCAGGACGGCAGTCCATATCAGCGAATCCGAGTGGAACATCACCAAGCTCGAAACCACGAAGAGCTTCTCCATTCTGGGCTTCGTCGCCGATGACAAGGTACATCTCTCCTGGCAACAGACCAGACCTCTTCGCCCTTGAAAAAAAAACCCATTGATATGTTGACAACTGACGCATTCTTAGTATGAACCCTTCTTGAGCATGGGAGAATCTTGTATGACCGTGGCAAGCAAGTACGACGAGCGTTCCCGATTGGCCCTCTCATCCCTCATCCACGCCCTCTATGAGCGCTCTAGCTACGCCGTCGCCCGCATCGTCCTCAAGGACGGCAAGGACCCATTGCTTGTCCTCCTCGCTCCGTGCGTAGACCCGGATTTCGAATGCCTCTACGACGTCCCTCTCCCTTTCGCTGAGGATGTCCGCTCATACCAGTTCCCGCCCCTGGACCGCGTCGTCACTGTTACCGGCCAAACTCTTACAAACCATCGCCTACTGCCGACCGACGAGCTTTCATTCGCTATGAGTAACTACGTCGATGCGATGGATTTGGATACGTTTGGCAAGAATGATAATGGGTAAGCAGCCCCTTTTCTCAACGAGTCGATCAAGCCTGGGTCTTACAACGGCTGCTAACCGACCTTGCGTCTCCACCAGACAACCTGCGGAATACGCTCCTATTGATGAGTCCTTCAACCCTGTCATCCACCGCATCAACCAAGCCGTTCGTGACCGCGCGCTCAAATCGAACGGCAAAATCGAACCCATCCCACCCACTCTCGTCCGCTACGCTACCCCTCCAGAGGACCTCATCGCGATGTCCAAGCGAGAGATTAACAGCCTCATAGAAGCGGCCGAAGTCAAGAAAGGTACGTTTGCATATCCTGTCCTGCCGAGTTTCTCTTCCCCTCCATCAATGCCCCCGAATTATTACCTCTCTTCCGAGCTGACAATTCGGAAATCCTCCACAGTTCCACCAAAGGCGAAATCGAAACGCAAACGCGAGACCGTCAAGCCCCTCTCTGGCCTGGACGTCGATGCCCTCCTCGACGCGCAGCCCAAGCGCCCGCGCCTAGTGACCCGCGACAACGCCATCCCAGAATTCAAGCAGGCCGTCTCCTCCGCTATGGATATGGAGCACATCCAGGAGGCCTCTAAGCAGATGGGCGAGGTCATCCGCGGTCTAGTGACTGACAGCTTTGGCGACTCCCTGTACGCACGCGCCCTCGAAGCCATGAGCGTCATGCGCACCGAACTCATCGAATTGGATGAACCTGATATCTACAACGCCTTTGCACGGGACTTCAAGAAGCGACTATTGGCGGGCGAGCTGGGGGGCGACCGACGTGAGATGTGGTGGAAGGTTAGGACGAGCCGGCTGGGACTGATTGATCAGACTCAGTCAGAGCTGTCAGGTGTCACGAGTGAGGAGGCACAGGAGGTATGTGAGACTCAATCATCATGTCATTGTGTCCGTCTGGCTTCTCTGCCCCCTTTCCCATCTCGTTCTGCTATGCATCTTCCCCTCGGGCAGAGGATGCGCAAACTAACACGGCCTTCAGTTTCTCAAAGCAAAGTAGCTAAGTCCACGCGATGCAATGACTTTACCGTGTTGTTAAAATAAAATAAAATACAAAAGGACAAGCATTCTTAATGGAGAAAAATGGCGAACATCTGATGTGGCAAGTCCGCGATCCTCCCTTTGTCTGCACCCTGGTTGCAGAGACTCTATACGGGTACCTTTGACCTTTGACCTCCACCCATTCACACTGGACAAGCCTCGTTACGCCGAAACGTATAGTGTATCCTGCCCACGGATATCCTATGTCTTAAGCCGGTCCCTAATGGTCCTTGGATTCGAGGTTAAGTCTTAGTCTTCGCCTCGTCAAGCTCGGACAGGCGGGCGCTGACAGCTAAGCCCAACATGGCCTGGAGCGTATAGGCGGCGTCGTTTCCGGCGTTATGAAGGTTGGAGTGGGCAAGATCGAGATCATTGAGCACAGTGCCGAGGGAGCGACTGGCGGTCAAACTGCGCCAGGCCCGGTCCATGTCCTGAGTGTCGATGCACTGGACAAAACCCTTCATTTCGACAGGATCAACGTTCATGTTCGCGAGGAAGCCAATATCAGCAGTGATTCCGTGCCCGACAAGAATCAGGGGTCGTTGCTGTCTGTTTTCCTCAGGTGCTGTTTCGTCGTGGTCCGGTTTATTGCAGTCGGACAGGATGGCGAGGATGCGGTCGGCAAGATTAGCGAGCTTGGGCATCTCACTCTCACTTCGGTGGGTTAGTTTTCCAAGTCTAATCAAACCCTAGGGAAACATGTGGACGTACCCGAAATTAAAGTTGTCAGGACAGCCCTTGACATACTTCGTATTGCACATGAAGCGGTAGTCGTAGACACGCAGATGGTGGCTTTGGATGAAGGGCATCCAGTTTCGAGCGGTGTCGCCGGGAGGGGCGTCGACGATGCGACGAGAGTCGAAAGTGGAAATGCCAACTTCGAGAACGGTCTTGTGAGACTGCTCGGCGACCTCGATGTCGATGGACGCAAAGACGACGTCCATGTCTCGGCCATACGGGACGGCGCCGTGGATGTCCAAGGCGAGAGGAGAATCATTCGGATCAGAATGACCGCGTGCGGCTGGCCGAAGACCTAAGCACCGCTGAACGAGATGAAGGCTTTCCCTGCGCTGTTCCGCCGCTTTCGTTTGTTTCTTGGTCTTGACTTTGCTCTTTCTGGATGACTTTTCAACAAGTCTGAGCTTCTCCAGAAGGCTCGCAATGCTGTCGGGAGAGGCGCCCGCGCAGACATCTTGGTCATGAACAGGGGGCACCCGGTCTTTGATGGCAAGGAACTCCGACTGGCTGGCGCAACGGCCGAGATAGCGTGGACGGAGAGTGCCCTGGGCACCAAAGTGGACAAAGAAATTCTGACTCGGCGGGCCTTCGGGAATGGTGAGGACGATGCCCAAAGTGGCATTCACAAACTCCAGGAAATGGCTGAACTGCTTGGTGGGAACAAACAGCTTAGGGAAGGCCGGTAGATCCTTGGGATTATAGATGTAGAAGCTAAAGATGAGGACGAAAGTCAGCTGAGGGGGGTAATAGCTTGGAAGGGGGTGAAGACGTAGGAGAAAACAGGACACCTACAAATCCCAAACGTGACCTTCGAAGATACGTTCAAACAGCGGCGTCGCCTAGAAAGGATAGATCAAGTCATGTCAGAGACGCTTCAATAGGATAAAGAGAACTCAGACCACATACCCTGGGACGGTTTCGGATTCCAATATACAGTTGGGGGTACCGGACGGCAAGATCCCAGGAGACGAAGTTCGTTCCCTCTTCAGAGAGCTCGCCTATCTCCAGACTACAGAAATCAGGGAACTCCTCCTTCAGGAGCAGCTGGGCCTTGGCGGGATCCGGGTTGCAAGAACTTGGAGGCAATGGCGTGTAGGTACCGTATGAAGAGCCGGATTTTTTGGACTTCATGGCAGCCGATGCCAGATTATCCGACTTTTCGAGTTCTTCGCGAACATAGTTCAGATCGATCAGCTGGGGATGTGCATCGAACTCAGGGATCGACGAGACTTCGTCTTCAAGCCGATCGTTTCCGGGATAATAGGGGCCAAGGATGCCCTCCATATGCCCCCAACGATCATCCATAGTGAAGTGGTCTTCCATGTTGAACCAACAGTTCTCAGGAGCGCAGAGTGCTGACAGATACGAAGTATCAAGTGGTGGTGAAGACACTCCAGGCCAGAAGTCAGCGGCTTAAAGGAGTTTGGAAGGTTGAAGTCCAGATAAGGGTTGACAGGTACGGGGGAAGAAGGTAAGGTATAGTCGACCAGGCGCTCAAGCATCCTTCAAAGGCAGGTACCTTCACCTATCCTCCTACCGTACCTAGAAGGGGGCAAGTAGTAGCACCGTACTACCTGGTAACGATAGTTCAAAGCAAACATGACGACAAAGAACAATTGAAAAGAGCGGAGTCGGATTTAAGTCCGTAGGTGGTTATGGAAGACGTGACTCCGGGCAGAAAGAAGGGCACACAATATCAACAGAGAAATTCAAGACAGTACCTTAGAGAAGTTACCTTTTATCCCATCAATATCTGTGTGTAATAACAGGTTATAATAGTACTGCCCTCTATAACTTGACGTGAAGACCAGGTTACTAGGACAGTAAAGAACTGATCTCCTCCTGTCTATGAGTAAGTACATAAACCACAAGGGGAAGACAAGGTAAGGCAAATCTGTATGAGCATACAATCCTCATCCTCCTGCACCAGCTAGCTAGCTACCTTACTTACCTGGCCCCAAAGCTTGTATATTACCCAATGGTATTATTTCCGTGGACTTCCACCTACTTCTTTCCTGGATGAAGTTGAATTATGCCAGTGCTGCGGTAGTGTGGCGCACTCTGCTTGCCGGCAATCCAACTTCATGTATGCGTAGGAGAAGGGTATCAGTCTGAGAAACGTGGTTCGAAAGGACCCATTTCATTCCTTCAGAGCTGAAAACGCTCAAGGAAAAAGCCAAGCTGAGAGGGGTATGAGGAGAGAGAAAAAGACCGAGCTTGTCAGCCCTGAGTATCATATCTAACAAACATCCTTCTACTCATCCCAGCACGGAATGCGTATTGCATTGAAACCAAACCGGAATCAAAAACGCCATCGCTATGTCTCGAACCAGCCTGTTGCTACAAGTACAAGGGGCAGCCACATAGAGCTGCCCGCAGAATCCCTTCCGGGGGACATTCGAAAAACGTCTTAGCTTCCCTCGAAAAAAAGGGCGGGAAGTTCGTAGTTCTGTCATGATGCTGATTTCTCCAAGAGCTCCTTTGCCTCGTTGATCTTGGTCGCCAAATAGGGGCTGCCGCCTCGGTCGGGGTGATTCAACAACATGAGAGTCCGATGCGCTTTGCGTACTTTGTCTTTGGTGATGGCCCGCTCGCTACGTAGAGGGAATGCCCGTTAGGACACTTTGTCTTCCTCTCAAAAAGTCCAAGGAGGATGCTCTGGCTTACTTGAGCGAGAGGACGAGCGACGCTTCTCTCTTATTCATCTTGGGCTCAAAACCGCCTTTGTAAAAGGCCTTGCCCATCGCGCCAACACCGCCGCGCGATCGCCGCCATGCCACGAGACCTGCCCGGCCCTGTCAAGCATTTGTTAGCGTTCGCGTTGTCTCGTCGTACACCGTTTGCTGGGACGTACCAAGAAGGCAGCTACGGCGACTCCGGTTCCCCAGGCAAGAGCAGACGCCATGTTTGCAGGATGATGCGTTTCGACGAATTGATGCTTGATGTTTGGTGGTGGAAGCAACAAAAAGTTTGGACGTTCGGAAGTGGTGAGTTGAGGTTGGCGAAATCCAAGTCCGGTTTGTTTCTCCTTGCGCCGGCGCCGGCTTTTTCTCGGCTCCATCTTCGACCCACCTTGGTTCCCCATCATTGCCACAATTCCCGGTGCGATAAGATAAGATAGCCAACCGGAGCTTGATTTTTTTTTTTTTTCAGCGTTCGTTCAGACCGCTCACCAAAGTGAAGATCCATGTACACCGAACCGAGTTCTACCTCCTTGTCTCTCTCTTGCTCCCGTCGCTGGTCCTCCTCCCCCTTCGCTGAGTCCTCTTCAACCACATCAAGATGAGGATTGAAGTGTGTCATTTCTGTAGCAGACCTGTGAGTTCCGATTGTCATCCCCTCGCTTCCGCTATACCCCTCGCTAACCCCTCCAACAAAGGCATATCCCTCCAAGGTACGGATCTATGCCTTTTGCTACCATTGGTAGACAGGGGCTCTAATATCCAATGTAGGGAATCACATTCAATCGCAATGATGGGAGGTCATTTCGGTTTTGTCGGTACGTTGTCCTCTTTCATCCAAATTCTATCTACAGGGCTAACATGGGCGGTGCGACACAGGAGTAAATGCCACAAGGTACGCCTCTTATGGATTCAATAGGACCAAAGTAAAACAACCGTGAAAGCTAAACATATGGAAATAAAGGCATTCAAGATGAAGCGCAACCCGAGAAAGGTTGGCTGGACCAAGGCATACCGAACCGCCAAGGGTACGTTACATCTCTCTGTGCCACCACGCAGCGACAAACCCCCTTCCCTTTTTTTCCCCCTACAATTCTTCAACTCCCGCTAAAACAAGCGACACACAGGCAAGGAGATGACGGTCGACTCGACGCTCCAATTCGCCGCCCGCCGCAACGTGCCCGTGCGCTACGACCGCGAGTTGGTCCAGAAGACCCTCAAGGCGATGGAGCGCATTTCCGGGATCCGCTCCCGCCGCGAGCGCGTCTTCTACAAGAAGCGCATGGCCGGCAAGCGCGAGCGCGATCTCGCCACCGCCCGCCGCCTCGTCGCCGAGAACCAGATGCTGCTACCCCGTCTGCGGGGCTCCGAGAAGCGCGCCCTCGCCGAACAGGGCGCCACCGAGGAGGAGATCGCCGCCGCCGACCGCGCCGAGGCCGTCGACGTCATCTCCAAGAAGAAGAAGGTCCAGAGCAAGGTGTTCGGCGAGGAGAAGGTGCGGCAGCGGGTCACGGTCGACGGGGAGGTCATCGAAGAACGCGAGGGTGCCGGCATGCGCTACGAGGACGAAGACGACGATTTCGAGTCGTTTGGAGAGGAGGGTGATGAAGATGAAATGGAGGTCGATTGAAGCTCCCACGATGTATGGCGGCTGTGTTGATATTTCCGTTGTCTATTCGTCGTCTGGCGTTATGGATAGGGGCTGACAGTATGTGCATTCCCATGAGGGACTTCTGGCGTTAGCGGTTGTGATATACCAAGACACAAAACAAAAGGCTTCAAGATTGATTCCTCCGAGACCTCTCCGACGTGTGGTGAAGACTATTTTGCAGGAGATTTCAGCGGCGCGGCCAGTGTCCGTTGAGTGTCTGGTCTCGATTTCATTGTGAGACCATCATAGTGAAGACCAATGTGGATGTCGTGCAACGCGAGGAGGAGCATGAAAGAGTCACCGAATGTATTAAGCAGTTATATTCGCCCCGAGCTCAAGAACCTGTCTGGCCTGCGAATGCCGTATTATGTATAGCCCCCCCCCACATAGCCGCCGCGAAGAAACCAGAAAAGAGAACAAGACCAAACCCCCCCCCCCCCGAAAAAGGCCCTACTTGTTGCTATCGTCCTCCTTGACAACCCGTGTCTGCTGTGTATGCGCCCTGGGCGGCATCGCCAACCCGGCTTCGACGTCCTGCACCACTTGCCGCTCCAGCGCCTCTACCTCTTCCGGGGCCGGAGTGGATTGGATCCCGGGTGCGGCGGCAGCAGTTCCCCAATTCCCCGCCCCCCCGCGCCCACTATACGCGTAGGTCCTACTAGTTGGCTGCACCGTCTTGGTCTCTTCCGACTTCGGCTCGACCACTGGGAGCGTCGCCGGGTCGTGGAAGTTGCCCGAGCCCCCGCGTCCGGTGCGGGCGTAGTTGGACACGCTCGTGGTCGCGGGGTTGGTGGTGATTCTCTGCGCCTCAAGATCCTGGGACGGGCAGAAGGGGTACGATGTGAGCCGGAGCCAGTATGATCAGAAGGATAAAGGCAGAGTCTCGATGAAAGGGCCAGTGACAAAGTTGGGAGGGACAGAGGGGGGAAGGGAGTTTGATCCTACATTGTCTGATGCTCCTCGCGCCTGTTCGATCTGGCTTTGGGACATGTAGTTACCCGCACCGCCGCGGCCGACCTTTTGGTATTGTTCAGGCATCGCAGATAAGGAGAAACAAGCGTTGATACAAAAGGATGGCGTCAGATGGTGTCAGATTGATATCGTCTGGAATGTGATGGAATCGTCTTTTATCTCCCCAAGCGAGATGTAATGTGTTCTTTTCTCTGGTTATCTGATTCTCTGTCCGGTCTTAGGCATGCTATGGTCGTAGGTCGTATAAGGTATCAGACAACAGCTGGAATTGACAAGTTGTCTTATCGCCGGCGTCGGGGATCATTCCTGACCAGTACCTTATTAAGTAAGGTACCTCAATTTAGTGTACTTTATTAGTACGTGGTTATTACCTTAACTTACCATGGAGTAGTATGTCTTATCAGTCTCAGGTCTGTTTAATAATAATAATAATAATAATAATAATAATAATAATAATAATAATAATAATAATAACAACAACTTGTCCAAGTTCCATGAAATGTTCGCAGTCCTTTCCAGCCACAATAAAATAATGGGGGATAACCCAATTATTACCTATCAGACACGTTCTCCGAGACGGTTCGGATTGAGAGCACCCCGTTGAGCGATTAATCCAGAAACCGCTTGAAGTCGCTGGCTGGTGCGTCACCGAATAATTCATTGACCAGGGGTTCCAGGCACAACAGGTCTGCCAGCCGGTGTCCGCAGTTACAACGTTCTGACCGGTACCTTAGGGATGAAACGGATGTTCGACTGAAGGATGTGGGAGTCTACAACGTATCTCCATGCATGAATTCGTTGGAAGGTCCACTGAGTGTGTGCCAACATGATCAGTATTGCTCTACAATTATCGATTCGCTTCAAGCATGATGAGACACAGCTCTTGTCTATTTCCCCGGATGAGCTTGCGCACTCTTCTTCTGTCGAGTCTGGACGGGCCTATCTAACGACGATCTCTCCGGGTTGGACGACGCTGTACGAAGTAGTGTGTAGCAGCCATGGATGGGCATGTCATCATGTCATACATATGTATGGAATCCCTCCCTACGCCACGGAACCGTGTTGAGGCGAGGCGAAAAGGAGAGGGAACCATCAATACAGTGGTCATCGACTCGACTCGCCTCTTTGCCGTTGGGCTTCACTACGGTTCCAACGAAGCTGAATGGGCGATCGTGGTACACCACTTCGGTCGGGTCGGGATGGTTGTCATGTTGTCCAACCCCGAAGAAAAAGAGCAGAGCGGTCTGCGATGGACCAGATTGCGCACATGAATGAGACGATGGCGAGGTGAAGTATCACCTAGGACGAATCGAATCGAATTTATGGCTGTGGATAGAGATACAGTTCACTCCACAAATCAGGAGCAATTTAAATTCATCGAGATGTGGCCTGGTTTCCAGAAGCCAAGTTGATACCCAGGAAGACGGCTTCCCAGGAAGGGCTAAGACGTTGCGTTGTTGACGAGGCTTTCAGCGGCTGAGACGGAGGAGCAGACGGCAGCTTTTTCTAGGTATGGGTATGAGACGGTGATCAAGCGAGGAAAGTGAACAGAATAACCGAATGATGAGGGGGGAATGCGTCTGCCGCCTGGATCTCTTCAGGTGGGTGGGCCCCGGCCCAGGGGCACCTGAACCACCTGCCCATGATGGGGAAACCCATGATCCACTGGCAGGTACCAAGGCAGGCAGGCACATTACCTTATAAAGTACGGGTACGTCACTTGGTCAATCAGGTACG
This sequence comes from Sodiomyces alkalinus F11, assembly GCF_003711515.1. Lineage (NCBI taxonomy): Eukaryota > Fungi > Ascomycota > Sordariomycetes > Glomerellales > Plectosphaerellaceae > Sodiomyces > Sodiomyces alkalinus. Next base: position 83,701 of record NW_021167088.1, on the reverse strand, counting down.
GCTTCAGGCAGTCGTCAAAATGGTTGGCGGCGGATGAAGTGCGAAGTAGACGGAAGACGGGAGATCGAAAACGGGTCTGTCAAGACGCCATCGATTATGGTTAGCGCAAGGAAATGGAACAACGGAAAAAGTCCCTCTATTGCCACTATTATCGTCTGTACGGCAATTCGTACATCGCATATCGCACAACGTGGAAAGTGTAAAGATTTAGTCTTATAGGTACTTGGTATATTCTGTAGCGTCTTTTCTTCTGACCTGATCACCTGTCTACGAGCAATGACGCGAACAGAGAATATAAACCAGAAAAAACTAACGGGTTAATAAATCGAAAACGGTGGAATCATCTTATTCTTTTTAAGGTAGGCTTTGCCTGTCACGAAATGAGGAGTTGAGATTGAGGCGTGACTAATTAGCTAAAAGTCCGTCGTAAGAACCGTAAAAGGTTACTCCTGAGTAGAGAAATGCCCAGCTGACCGGCCGCTATTAGGGTGAAGGACTAAACACTGTGTATCCGCTGTCTTTTACACAAAACTGTATTAATGCTAACCGTTGCATAATTACCTGCGTCTTGTCTTACTTAAACCCACACTGTACCAAGATCGACATGTATTGCTTCGGTTGAATGTATGGATACGGTGTACCTACTTCGTGTGTTCAAGAAGATAACATAAAAGACTACAGCTTATAATTAATTGTCATCTATACACTTCGTTGCTCTCCATAGGAAATATGGAATCAGCAAGTCCGATTTGGTAGACACAAGATATAAGGTTCGGGTCGGATATGGCTCCGGTGACTGACAAGTCCAACCATTTATGTTGATCCTGTAATATCTGTTTAACATACCATTTCCATACTTTTTTACAACTCGAATGCTTAAACTCCTGTTATCCTGGAAGATGTAGCAAGTTCCTTATCACGCTTGCTTCTACCAGTAAGTGCCATTGCTCGCGATTGAGGAGTCCGTATCTATTCCTTTTCGCACTGGAAAAGTTAGGTCATATATTGTCTATTCTGAGAATGATTAGCACACTTATTAGCTTATAACATACCGAGCTCCTATTCCCCCCTTCGCTAAGGAAACAAATGAAAGGCAAGTTAAAAGCGACTACGTATAGCCCCAGTGATATGCCTTAAACACCAGTTACACCTTAGACTCGTACCGTATAATATTTATCTCTTTATCTTTGAATAGGACATACATCCACTTCATTTTTACAGAATAAGCGCATACCCTACCTTATAGAGCAACTCGAGTAGGCAGCTTTTTCCTTTGTCTGGGACGTTAAAACCTGGCACACACAACCTTGAAAGTCAGCTTGTCTTGGACATCATCTTGGACATCATTGAGTGGCATTCCTTCCTACCATTATTAGAAAATTGTGCAAGTTCAAACCCAAGACACCCTCTTCGCCGCCTCAACAAAAAGGTAAGAAAAACAGAGATCAAAGGTCACGGCAATATCAAGGTCTCAAGGACAACTACTACCTACTCCGCACGTACGGGTAGCACCTAAGGTACCTTACGAAGTTATTCATAATTAGTTGGCTGAATTACAACGTATGACCTTACAGTGTATTTCACAGTATTATAATCGGAGCCAGGGTGAGCGGAAGTCTTCACACAGCGTACCCTGTATGAATTATTATTATAATCATTACCCGGAAAGGGCAACCACACAGGCTTATTATAGCACTCCACGCCCCCCCTCTTCCTTGCCCAAGCCTCTACGTTGTACACACCCCTCACCAGCGGGCAGAGTCCCCCCCCTAAGCAACACCAGCTCCAGCCGTTCCCCTCAGTTCCCATTCCTCCTCCCCGCTGCTCTACTCACCTAGTCACCTTTCCACCTCCCCGACCATGGTCGGCCTTAATCATCCTTAGGCTTAGTTTACCTAGAGGGGCTGTGCCAATCAGCATTGTTCATGTTCTTTAATGCCTACTGTCTGTCATCCACACCAAAAAGTCACCAGACCTGCCTCTCGACTGATGGGTAACGGAGCGAGCAGTTTGCCTGTCATGTCATTTCGCTTTCCGTCCGATGGAGATCTTGAGGAGAGCTCTCGATGGGACGTTTCTCATTTGCCGCGACTTAAGCGTTGGACACTGGTAGACCAGTGTAGGCAAAAAGCCTCGGGAAACGCCCTCCTATTTCAGCAATTTACCGTGTACGGAGTCCGTCGCTTGTCCTGTACATGGTACTCCGAATTGACCTCTCGGGCCATTTGATCCCCCCCCCCCCCTTCCTCGGAGGCCAAGTACCTAACAGGACGTACTCCATATCAATCCCCCCGCAAGACTTTGCTTGGGTCAAGATAGCGGGAGACCGGTTGACGCCTTCGGCTCCACGTCCCTCCAATCGATAAGTACCGTCCTCACTAACGGATCTACGTGTCCAAGCCGCTACGATGTGCGAATGAAGTACATCCTAGAAGTACACTTTCTCGTTATGAACAAGGTGAGCAATGGAAATCCACCATGGCCATTCCCAAGAGTCCAGCCCAGCCCATCTTTGGGTGGTCTATGTACTTGAATTGCCCACATGCCACTATCGGCTGGTGCCTCCAACAAGGCACAGTAAGAATGACATTGCTAGACTCGCACCCTCCCTCCTTGCACACAGACACCCTTTGGTGGAATTGAATTGCAACTGCTCCTCCCAAAATAATATTGTTCCTGTGGTCTTTAGGTGTCTCGCGACTCTTTGTCTTCCTACACCAGAAACCACCACGCAACGTTTTGACCACGACCACAGCCACGCCGTTGGACTTGATTGTGCATGCTTCCTTGTGACGTGCTCGAGGCTATCTTTAAATACTCCTATTGCCGTACACGATCCTCACAGATCGCGGCAATGGCCTCGTCCAAGGTACGCTTCGTTCCGCAGGTACCACAGGAGGCACTGACTTGGCCTCTTGTCCTTTGCTGCTTCTGCTGGGCTGAACGAAAGGAGGAGAGCTGAGCAATCATACACTGCATTGTAACACTCGTCGCTACATAAGGACCAAAAGCTGACACGGTGCCATTCCTTTCTCTATGTTCAGGATATACAGCAGACCTCGAGGCCATTGGCCCATCGATCCTCACCCTCGCAAGCGCCCGCCTCGGGCTTCATGACTACTCGACAATCCCATTCACGAAACAATTCACACTCGATTCTTAGCACCTCGCTAAATGCCAATCACCGTGTTACTCGCAGAAAGTCCATGAGCAACCCCGCAGCGAATGTGGCAGCAGTGGCGGCAGCTCTCAAGGAAGCGGGCGGCGATGGAGCGTCGGCCATGTCTATACGTCGACATACCATATCCAGAGGTGCTGTTGCCCGCGGCGCCGCTGGAGATGGTCTCCTTTCCCCTCCATCGAGTCTGCCAACACACAGATTCCACATGGACAAAAGAGAAGTGCCGGAAAATGCCATTGATGACGAACCCCAAGACGGCTCTGCGGACGAGGAGAATACAAAATTGGTCAAGGCCCGTGCTCGAAGGGCGAGCGATGGCCAGGCTCTCGTCAAGGAGCGCCGCAAAAGCAATCGTGTCGAACTTCGCTGCGAAACATGCGGCAAGGGATACAAGCATAGCAGCTGCCTGGCCAAACACTTGTTCGTCTTCCCCTCCCTCGTCCACTGCCTTGTTCCGTCGTATTCCTACCTTCCGACTGTGTCATCCGGCCCCACGGAGGGATCCGCCTGTGTGCTGCCTGTCCCCTCGACGTCGTTCGCTCTGGTGTGGGTTCCCAATGACTGATTCCTGGCCAGGTGGGAACACACTCCTGAATGGTCGTTAACGTCCAAGCTGCTCATCTCCAAGCACCAACAAGTCCAACTCCTTGAGGCTGCGTCGGTGCTGGTCGCCATGAACGGCAAGGAGAATGAAGATGCCACTGCGGCCCAGACCACCAGCCCTCCCGAGTCTGCAAGGGACTTCCCTAGCGAGCCAGAATCAACCGCGTCTCCCGCGGTATCAGGATACTCTGATTCGCGTCATAGCTCTGCCGACACTACACCGCCTCCACAACTGGATGGATTCAGTGCTTCCGCCGCATCGGGCACATTCTCCAAGCGATATAGCAGCGGAAGCGGGTTCGGATTCGGACGGTCGTACGGGTCTTTGCACAACCCTCTCGTGACAGGAAGCATGCCCAACGCTACGGGCTTCTCTCACTTCCGACAGATGAGCCACGACCACCGACGGCCTCCTTCGTCCGGCCGGAATGCCACGGGTCAAGAAGATCGCGAGCTGGCGGCGGCAGTGGAGCTGCTGAGCTGCAGCTTCAATAGCAACAACGGGTCGCGCATGGCGAATCTGTCGGCTGCCGACGTTCCCCCGGTGCCACCTCTGCCGACACAGTATCTCGATCAGGCAGCATCGCTGTCGAGCACAGGCTTTTTAAGCAGCTACCCAGCGCGGCAGCCCGAAAGCTTCACGCGGGGCGAGATTCGCAGGGGCACCAAGACCGAGGAGAGTGACAGCATTATGGACGAGGACGAATTCGATCGGCGGTCGCGGTCTCGGAGCGATGAAGACGACGATGGCGTCTTCGGTCGCATGGAAGAGTAATGGTCTTTTTTTCTTGGATTTCCTGACACGGGAACACGCGTGGTGCCACTTATAGGAGGTGAGAGTGAGCAGCACACGTGGACAAGGAATGGAAATATAGGGAGAAAGGGGGAGCGTTATGCATTTCATTTGTACCACCAAATATACTAAACACACCCTGTAAAGGTGGTCGAGTCTCCGCATCAGGCCGATCTCTCAGCACCGAAGAGTGGGGAGCCCGACGCCTCTGATGACGACAGCAGCAGGCGATCGCGAGAGCATCTCCACGAGGTTAAAGTGAGGGACGGGAGAGTGCGTCGAGCTGACCTGACAAATATGAAGCTAGTCCGAACAAGCGGATACCATCGACAGATGTATTCTCGTCGTCTTCCCCGTTGTTGTGATGATTATTAACACCAAGACGCATCAGCTTGTGGGAGGACGGCTCATATTGGCTAGAGAACCTAGACCTCTTGAACTCGAGGAAGACCCTATAAAATGAGGATCGATGAAAGACGACCGGACATCAATTATCCGGAGGGAGGACGAGATATTCATGGTATCCTGGAAAACCCCAGTGATGTGTAACCCTTATTGCTCCGCGTTGGAAACCGGGGTTTGTGATGGTGTTACAGTGCTCATGACGTATAAGCGAGCAAATCAAAGCCGGGCACCTTTTGTCCAACGGGGTGATTGTGTCTCCAGAGTCGTAACAATGCTGCGGCAGGACGTTTCTCCGGGTAGAGCAAGAAGTTTAAAAGACCGTGGCATAGAACACGAAACAGAGGCGTTTGGAAGAAGAGAAAAAAGAATGAGGAAAAAAAGATGGAGAGAGAAACCGGAGAAAAATTCTTCTTCGGCAGCTGGCAAGGGTCCCCTCATCGTGACCCATTGGAAGGAAAGGAAAGGACGGTGAAAGTCGTTCTTGACCCATGTGCTGCTATGCAGGTCCAATCCAGCAGTTAGCATTGTAGAAGAAGTGGGGGGGCATTGAGCGTTGAGGAATGGTACAACGTAGGCTGACTGGATTGGGGCTTGAGTGAGGCTTTGTGAAAGTCCTGGAATAAGGGCACAGCCACATGAAAATCGAGCAAACATCACGTGTGTAGAGCAGGGAAGAAGATCGTTTCCCCAGCGACGTCACTAACCCCACACATCATCGGAGCTGCCCCTCAGCTATCCTTCGTCCAGTCCCTCAAGGCCCAGCCTTGTCAGCAGCTACCATTACCACTAGGTTTGCACTTCTGCCTCCTTTCCGTCATACATGTCCTCAAAATCGCGATAGCCTTCCCTACTTTTCTTATTGCCTTCAATCTATCTAAAACACACTCTTTCTCTTCCTCTTTTTTGGGGGTTACATTACTTTCCTTGGAAAACGAGCGCACCGACAAGGTGTACTAATTACCCATATCGTTGTCCCCGCGATTATACTGCAATGCCGCCTTTGCGCCGATCCGCGAAGAAAGACCCCGCGGTGGGCACCACCTCCGCGAACCTGGATGGGGATGCCCTGAACGTCGACGACTCGGCCCGCGCGCTGGAATCGGTTGCGACGAATCTCGAGATTCTGGAAACAAATCGGGATGACGGCTCTGTAGCTGCGGTTGGGGTGGTCCCAGATGCGACCGCGATGTCACGTCCTGGTCGCCCGTCCAAGCTACCCATTGCTGTACAGTTTCCCTTGGTCACGATTTTGAGCTTCAGCATCTCGAGCTTGGGATACAGCTTTCTCAACGAGTGGAGCGGCGGAGAACTTGCCAATGTCGGGAAGACTTTGAATACATGGGAGGAGGTCGGGGCCCTAGCAGGCTGGAGGATGTGAGTTGTCGACGTTCTTCCGAGCATGGTTCGAGTTCTTGACACTGGGCGGGAGCTGACCATATGACAGCGTTGAACTTGCGCTGGGGTGGTTTGCCGGGTTTGATAGCTTGGATGTCGCTGCGCTAAATCTACTTGCGCATGGCCCGGCTGTATGTTTGCACCCTCCTTCTCCTTCCCCTTCAAAACATTCACTTCCTTCTTATCACCAGTACAAACCGCAAGCTTCCCCAAGCAGCAGCCCAACCCCATCCCTGCCACGCATGCTCCTCTTCGACAACCTGCTCTTGTAGCGAAGAGAACGAGACGCTGTATCGCGCTGACCCTGGTACGCATGTCGCAGATTTCCTTGCTCTCAACATTCTACAACATTAGCACGCCAACCGCGCTTTCAGCCCTTGGAATTGAGATGCTGTCGACGTTCGCGCCTTTCCAACTCCTACGGCCACTCTCAGGCGCCCACGTCCGAGAGGCCAAGAATGTAGCCAATCGCGAAATTTTGACGGACATTCCGATCCAGGCTTACACAACCCTCCTATCCGCGATGATCTACGGCATCACACTTTTCTCGGCCTTGCATACGTATTTGCCGACCAGCTTTGCGGTGTATTTCGAGGGGCTCCCCGACCTGACGCCTGCTTACACGGCCAACTACTTATCGCTACTTCCTGTAGCTTTGGCCTTTGGATTCGCAGCACGAAGCTTTATCTTCACGCCCTTCACGGCGACGGGTCGCAGCAAAGAGGATGGGAAACTCGAGCAGTTCGACCCGGTGACGGCGACTCTGGGGGAGACGGTGCTATACAACCTTTGGGGCTACACCACAAGGGGCAAGGTTATCATTCTGCGGACAGCTGTGGTCATGGTCATGACAGGAATCAGCACATACCTTCAGTGCTTCATGACAATAGGCGGCGTGGAGCCACGAGGGGCAGCGAGCTATGCCGGACCCTGGGTTGTCGCGTCATTCCTCACGGGCGTGGCATTGGCTTTTGTCGGCGAAGAGCCATGAAGTGGGCTTGCGGCGGTGTGGTAGCCGTAACGCGGTGTGGCAGTGGCAGATGAGACTGGTTCGATCGGCGACAATGACAGTGTCTTGAATACCCTTCAAAATTGAGACAATCATCGGGGCCCCAACCTTACCTCTGGTGAGGTGACAGACGCTGAGGCGTCGATTGGGAGGGTGGTTGGACGATACGCACGCCACAGAGACGATTGGCGGGAGAAAGAATCTCTAAAGGGTTGCCGCTGTGTTAATATAAACGATGCGACGATGACGATGGGCTTTTCTTACAGAATGGGTAGGCTGACGGCGACTGTTGTTTCTCTGCTGTTCCATATTCCTTAATATGCATTTCTTCGACATCCATAAGTGTTCACATCATCTTCCTCCACCAGCGGGCCTCGTGACTTGTAGTCGACTCAATGTGTCACCGTTCCTCATCTCTTACTTGCGTTGAGCTAGTATTGAGGACTGGACATCGGGGAGAATGTATTGGATTCTACCGTGTCACCGAAACGACTAAATCAGGAAGCACCGCATTAGAGCGCTACAAATGCTACTGCGTGTCACATCATTTCTCTCACAGAAGTTATGAGAGCCGTCATTTCGGAACCAACGCGTTTTCTGCAAGCCGACGTTAATTCCACCTTCAAGGCGGTATCTGGTACAGGGGTAATAATCAAGGTATGGCCCGTACGTCGGTGCAGTGGTCTAACAAAAGCATCGAATCACTTTACGTAATTCTATCGTCTAGAGCGCTTCGATCCTTTTGGTCACTGAGACTAGGTACGTACCTACTCCACAAAATGTCCGGGTCAGACAAGCTGGGGAATACACGGGGTCGGCTTCACGATAGTCCGTGCATTGGCACCGCGGAATTTAAGCACATGTGGGGAAGTGTGACGGCGCACAGACCATGCTGCTGATGGGAAGCTTGACCGTGACGCGCCTTGCCCGACGAACCCTCCTCGCAATCCATACACTTCAACACCACTTCACGGTAGTTCAGTTTCTCGGAGCCCGTGCAGCCTACCGGCCTGATTTCCTTCTCATCTTTCCTGTCGACACTATCCCTCTCGAACAACCTCTATACTGCCGATGTGACTAGAAAAAGAAACGACCCTCCTCACGCCGCGGCTTCCTTGGCTCCACTTGCCATCAATACCACTCATCCTTACGGACGGGGGCCAGTCCACTGCTCCTCCCTGCGCCGCGCCCGAACCATCATGGGACCAAACGGCGACTCAGTAAAGGCCGAGGAGGGCGTCTCACCAAAGAACAAAACGGCTATGGAACACGAAATCCCACAAGCTATTGCTTCCATGGACAACTCCATCAAACCCCTCGAGATCCGCGCCGATCCCGATGCGCAGTCTACCGTGACAGACTTCCTTGATTTCACCGAGTACCTACCTTCCGACATAATACGATCTCTCACATTGATTGGCGAGCTCGACCAGTCTTACTACGATGCTTCCGAAGCCGTCCATAACCTCACCTGCACCTGGGGCCAGCTCCCGAATATGCCTGCCGACGAACGTCCCTCTCCCGTTGGGCTGCGGGCTGATATATCACAGGCTCTCCGCCGCATAGTTGACTCAAGAACTTTCGCACATGCCGAGGCGGTGCGCATGTCTGAGAATGTGACCCGCCACTATCACCGAGCCAAGGCCATCTTATCCAAACTGGAGACGATGCTCGAGAACTATCCCGCGGCCGAAGAACAAAAAAGCCCCGTCGCGGTCTCCAAGTCACCCAAGGTCACGAGAGTGCCTAAGCTCGTCACACTGGGTCCCGATAACAAAAGAGTGCGGCGCCCGACTGTTCCAAGAATAACTGTTCCCGGCGAAGTCCTCGCGCCTTACGACAATTTCGAGCCCTACTCTTCCGACAGCGAGGAGAGCTCCGATCACGACGAGATTGAGTCTGCGCCTGGCCCTATACCCGTGGCCGCCACACCCGCCCCGCGAATCAAAGTCGTCAGGCCACAGAAGACGCCCAAGACTCCGAAGACAACCAAGCCGACTCCTTCTGTCGTGCAGCCCTCGCAGCCCTTGCAGCCCCGCCAGGTCTCCCAGGTCTCTCAAATCTCCCCCCCATCGCAACCATCGCAACCATCGCAACCGTCTCAACCCTTTCAACCCTCTCAGCCAGTTCAGCCAGTTCAGACACCTAAAGCAGCGGCAGCCGTTGCCATGGTCGCGGTCGTGGACGGATTAGCAGACCGACCCCCTCCATCTGCCAAGCAGGTCGCCCCCGACAATTCGGTCATCGGTAGCCCGGACGCCCCTTGGTTGCAGCTGACTTCTTTCGAGCTTGCCAGGCTTCGGAAGCGTATGAAGAAGAACGCCACATGGACACCGAGCGACGCTATGATTGCCAGAGAACTCAATGACCTCGGACGTGGTGTTGAAGCGTACCGCGAGGCCAAGAGGAAAGCCGAAGAGGAAGGCAGGGCAATAGATCTGCCTCCAACCGCCGTCGTGGCAGAATCCCCCTCAGGTTCTCATAAGCTTCCCGAAGGCGCCCTGAGCGCTGCGGCTCTTACATCGGAAGGGGTGCCCTCGAGCAACAGGGGCATGAAGTTGAACGAGGCAAAGAGGCAGAAAAGGGAGTCGCTTGCGAAACAGGCTGCCGAAGAAGCGGAGGAGTCTGCCCGCCGGTTCAATGAGACGGCCCGGAAGCTCATGACAACCCAACAGCCAGCGCCTAGCTTGCCAGCCAAACTCAACAGCTCCGCTCAGATCAAGTCGACGTCGTCCAGAAACAAGCGTAAACGCCATTCCATTGCTGAAGGTGAAGATCGGAAGCCCGACCCGACTGATACATCAGCGGGTCGCCCTCCTCTCAAGCGGACCAAGACGGAGACGCCGGTCCCTCTCCCTCAGCTGCGCGCAAGCCTCAGTTCACAACCGTTAACCGAGACGCCCATTCCCCCTCCTGTTCTCACGCCCAATGGTTCTACGGTGACGCCCGTGTCTTCCACCCCAGTTCCTATTCCTGTCCTCGGCCAAGATGCACCGAAGCGTGCTGTGTCTCCGGCCCTCTCGAACACCATAGCCACCGCTGTCTCTGTGAAGCCACCAGCGGAGACGCCAATTCCGCCACCATCCATGTCTCCTAGGAAATCGACCACACCGATTCTACGGCCCGTTCGCGAACCGTCCAAGCGAGAAACACGAGGCGACGCGGCTAAGAAGACTCAACAGCAGCAGCAGCAAGCTCCGTCCGTGGATGTACATGGCCAGGCGCAGCAAGATCAGGGCCAGCCGTCCGCTGCGCCGAGTGCGAAGCAGACCGCATCAAGGTCTAGCACCCCGAGCATGTTGCCGGGGTCCGACGAAGTTGCGACCCGCATTCGCCCATCCTCTCGTGGAAAGGCTCCCAGCCAAGAGCCACAACCTTCCCTGGCCGCTGACCGGCCCCGACGCTCTAGTACAGCGCGGAACACGCCGGCTCCCGAGGCGCAAGCGGCGAACAGGAGGACAAGACGTCCGGCGCCTGGTGTAGTCAGCACGACCTCTTCGGGGGGTAGCAGTGCCGTCGGCCGTCGGAAGAAAGCGCCCAGCGTCAAACGGCGCGTACGGTCGCAGAAAAAGGACAATGGACAGACGATCGAGGAGATGGAGGAAGTCGACGACGAGGGCAATAGTATCGACCCGGAAGAGCCGAGGTATTGTGTTTGCAACAGGGTCAGTTTTGGCACCATGATCAGTTGCGATAATACGGTACGTCTCCTGTCAACCAGCTTCATCATTCACATACTCCTTTTCTTTCGTCCCCTGTCACCCTTGATGGTCCACGATGCTGACTTGTTGCGGAAGACCTGTCCCACCGAATGGTTCCATCTGGAATGCGTGGGGCTCACGGCCATCCCTCCCCGAACGACAAAGTGGTATTGCCCCGACTGCCGCGTCGCTCTCAACATTGGCGAGAAAGGCGAAGTGAATGCCCGGGGCGTAAGGACGTAGCACCATCATTATACCACCCAGTTCTGTTGCTCGCACCGATCTTTCTCCGGGGGCGTTCAAGGTGTCCTTACCTACCTGCTTTGGGACCAGACAGAACCTTGGTTTGGGCGTTTGGTAGGGAGACGCGGTTATTTGTCTGATTCCTTGTCAATCAGTTTCTAAGTCATGGGGTGTTATCTAAAGTGGTTCTTGCACTCGGCCGCTTTGAGGCGCTTTGAGGCGCTTCGAGGCGCTTCGAGCAAAGCGTGGGAGTTGGCGGTTACTTTATAGTTGCTGATTACTCTGCAGAGGATCGCATCGTTATACATCAAGATTCTATTTTGACTTTCATCATCCGTTTACATCATTAACCCGATGCTAGGTGTGGTTTATATATGATGAATAGACCTTAGCTCATTACTGTGTCCGCAGTGGTAAGTCGGGGTGACCAAAGCGGGTTGCATTTGCACGCGAGACAAAGAATGAAAGAATGAGATGTGTAAAACAAGGTCAAAAGGGGGTATCCGAATACATGGTAAGACAAGATAAGATAACCTTGTGGAGGTACGACAGGACGCACCTTAAGGTACGGAATTGGACTCGGGGTGGCGCACCAATGACATCACAAGCATGTCTGGACAGGACTCGAAAGTTGTCATTTCGATGAACCCAAATCGAAGTCATCGGAGAAATGCAGTACTTCATGCCTAAGGTACCGTCAAAGAATGGAAGAAAGGAAGTACTCTGTATTGCAACGATTCGTGCGTCTTGGCTCCTCAGCCCTGCCTGCTCAGCATCAAGCGCCGGAAGAGCCGTAAGTCCCGTTCCTTTCGCAGGTATACGTCACGACTTCACGTGGATTAAGCATAGCCCGTGAGCCGGCGCTGGATGGCCCGCTCACCTGACCAGTCCACGGGGTTCAGGGCGGGGTGGTCAGTGGTCGGTTCTCTCTTGTTCTGGCGGTCTTCAATATATCCCCTACATGTTTTAGCAAGCAACCTTTACGTTAACTTGTCGCCAACGGTCGCCCTCTGTTTCTTCTCGATGATCCCTCGTGTTGTTTGTGGCGAGAGAAACGAAGTCAACCTCAAGTCTCGTGCTACTGACATGAGTATCGGCGCCGACTGCTGACCGAGGTAACCCGACGACACAATCAATAAAGTAAGGTACCTACCTTACCTCAGTATAAGGTCCTGGGGCGGCTAACCGTCGGTACCCGGCCATGACTACTATTCCTGCTTATCATCCATTTTGATGAATCATTCAGCCAAGACACGGGGTAGAGTCAGGCCCCGTTTCCTCTCCCAAGACAACAACAGGCTGGAATGTTCTCCTGCCATCGGATTCCGAGAGCGAATGACGAAGAAACGGATGGGTTGAGGACCCGGTACCTCTTCTACGGGCAGATGTAGGTACCGACTAAGAGCGCGTTTGTCCATTGACCAAGTTAGTCTTGGGCCCAAAACAGAACATTGCCCCAACATGCCACGCCCATATGACACCTGGATCTCCTTTGGCTTCGGAGGTGCCTGGCCGTCCCACGCAGCTTGTCTGTCAATGGCGCACCACGGATGGACATTAATGGACGTTTGGATGTGTCCGTTAAGAGGCGCCTTCATTTGTTCCTACCTTATGATAGTACTTTGTTAGGGATCAGTGTGAATCACCTGTTTCAAGAGTCACTCCGAACCAACAAGGTAGGTACCCAGGTAGTCTTTTAGATCTGGCTGATGATGCACGGAGGCCGTCCGTGTTGGACCCACCCGGCCCTTTGTTGGATGCCATCCAGGCAGGACGTATCTGTATATACTTCTGCCTCCGAATATCTTTCGCTGAGGACATTAAAAGTTATGATACAGTAATAAGAAAGGATCCTATTACCTTAGTCTTTACTAGGTACCTACCTAGGTATCAGTACTACTACGGAGTATTCGTAGTGCCGTCGTGCTTCATGACACTTGCGCGCTGAGAGACAGGAGGCGGGGTAGGAGAGGTGGGGGGTTCGACGGCGAAGTTGCAGGCAGTTCTCGATAACACTGCACAGTGCTGAAGACCCGCTTGTCTCGAGGGGCAGACCCAGGCAGACCCAGGCAGACCCCACTGATCTGACCAACCTCCCCACCACTACCCCGTACTCCGTACCGCGTTTATTTTCGTAGCAAGGTACCTGTACTAAGGTAGCTACCACGGTGCATGTACAATGTACCACCGTCGACATTCAACTCCCTCCGTACCGTACTTCGTACTGAACTAACCTCCTTGTTACAAGCTCCTGACCTGATTGATGCTCGTGCCTGACCTTGGACCCTGCCCTGCCCCTCACCCTCTCCTGTTTCTTTCCTACCTTAGGTATCCCTTTCCCTCGCTAACCTTCACCCTTTCATCTCTCCTATTACTCACAACGAAACTGACTACACGAGCCTATGATACCTTACAGCTATCAAAGTCCTCCTTTCCGACGCGTCCTATTGCCTTTTCCTAATACCTACAGACCTACCTTACCCTATTATAGACGATTCGTTTCGAGACTCTTTAACATTCCCCAAATCTCTCTCTTACGTTTCCCATCTCCATCTTCCATCGTCGAGGCTGTGCCTGAAGATCCACTCCCTTATCTTTACGCACCCCCACCTCAGCAACAGGCCAACATCAGCAACCGCAACCAGAAAACAACGCTCCTTGATTCTTTGCGCGTCTTTCCAGATCTCTCTTTGCTTTGTCCAACATCTATTTCCCGAGCGGCACTCGGGGCAGACCGGCGAACAACCACTTATCACGACGTCCCATCTTCTACTTCCGGAACCCACCGAACTCGGACCTCTTACTCCCCCCTCATTCCCCCGTATCTGCCTACGATAACCGCCAACCGCCAACTGCTACTAACTGGCCAAGGGACACGCCAGATCCGGGGAGGGAATCCTGCCCTGGCTGCCCGTGCAATACCACTTGGATGCCGAGTAAGCTCCCTCCCTCCTCTATCGCGCACCCCTTGTTCCTACACTGGCCGTCTCGAGAGCCCGCGTAGCTTCTACTTCTCCGGCCCGCCAGAAACTGACTCATCCGTCTCTTTCTTCCTGTCACTTAGGCTCGAAGAAGGACAGAAAGAACGCTAAAGATGGTGGAGGAGTTACCTCGGCAGTGAGCAAGCTCGCTGCTGGGAAGTTCGCGTAGGTTCCCTCCCTCCCTCCCATAAAGCCGTCTATGCAGCACAGCCGCTTACTGACACCGCCGAGGAAAACAGCAACGTGTCTAAAGGCCCCGTCTCCAACTCTGCTTCTTCCTCGTCGGTTGCATCCCCGGACATTAAACCCGTCGCTCCATCTGCCTACGATGCGAATCTGACCATATCCCCGCCCTTGGATGCGCTGTCTGCGACATCTGTTTCCGCCAGCACCGGCGTCAGCAACCACCACGAATGGACCCGAAGCGCTCTTGCTGGGTCTCCGGGGAACCTCATCAGCCTCATGGGCGAATCGCCACCTACCCAGCCATCCTCCTACGAGGACCACGCCCGCCTCCCTCCCGGCTGGGCGACCCGGCGGCCCATCATGACCCCGCAGGCGGCCTCTCCATCGCCTCCCAGCAGTGTCCCCAGCAGTCTCCGCCGCCCTCTGAGCTACCAGCAGGATCCTATGCACGCCGCTGAACTGCATGCGCAAGTTGCTGCCACCGCTGCCTACCGCCGCGCCTCCGTCCAGTCTCCCTTCTCCCATGCGCGAGCGGGCCCGTATCCGCCACCTCCGCATCTCCCCCAGGCTCACTTTTACGGTACTCCAGATCTCGATTTCGATGTGGGGCCGCAGACTGGGATCAAGGCTGGGGAAAACGGCTACCACTTCGGCCTCGATACTCTCCCATCCGCACCGTCAAGCTCGGAGCTGTCCCCGGGATCTGACAATGTCGTAGTGGCAGGATATGAGGGCGGACTCGAGGTGTATTCCGTTTCCAAGCGGGGCTTACAGCGCGTCACCGGCCTCAAGGGGCTGCGAGGTGGAGTGTTGCATGCTACGATCCTACCTTGGATTGGTTCTGACGAACACGCCGACGTTTATCCTCTGGTTGCCGTCGTTGTCCACGGCCCTGTCCTGCCGGCAGGCGCACCAGAGGATGGTCCTCGAGTTGCCTCTCCTGAAGAGAGACCAGAGTTGTGCAACAGTCCCCGAACAGACGCCAGCCACCGGGATGCGGCGACCGGCCGCTCGTTGGCTACCGTTGAGCACTACCAGACCAGCGTGGAACTCTATTCACTCAAATCAAACAAGCTCATCGATGTCCTGCTTGAAGCACCCAAAATTCCTCTGGCCACTCCTATCACCAGTCCAATCTTCAAAGCCCCTCTTCCGACCGGTACATTCGTTATCCAAGCTGATGGTGGTAACATTGCCGTGGCATCTGGTTCTACTGGCGAGGTTTGGGTGTACCGCCGTATCGAAGGTCTGTACGGCGATGGAGGAGTTCGTTTTGGCTGTGCCGGGAAACTCTGGACCAGTCTGCAGCAGGCCCCACGAGGTGGCGAAGTGACCGAAGAGTCCGGGGGACGACCGTCTCCCGCTCCGAGCTCTGCACGCCCGAACCCACCGACTCCCATTCTGGCCTTGAACGGGCGGTGGATCGCTTATTGTCCACCGGCGCCTTCCTCTCAAATTGCTATCCGAGCCCATGTCCCCGTGCCTATGCTCGGCAAAGGGCCTGGCCTCTCATCAGTCACGCCACCCGTGCTTCCCACTGTGACCTCCGGCGCTGAACTGCCCATCTCCGAGGGCATGATGAATAAGATCATGCGCGAGACCACGCAGGAGATCATATCCGGCGCCAAGTGGGTTGGTCAACAGGGCTTGCAGGCCTGGAACGCGTACTGGAATAAGAACACGTCCCAGCAAGGCGGCCGACAACCACGCTCGCCCCCTTTAGCCCCGCAGCAATGGTCGAGCTCGTACCCTCAGCGTTCCGATCCAGTTCAGTTCCCGCCGACCCATGGGACTCCCGGGAAAGCCGTGGCTAGTAGGGAGCCAGGCCTGGTTACCGTCTTGGACCTGGCGACTCTGAGTCAGTCTGCCTCGTCGCATCCTGTCACCACATTTCAGACTCCTCTCGGATGTAGCTTTTTATCCTTCTCTCCGTCGGGTTTGTTTCTCTTCACTGCCAGCACCAAGGGCGATGTGCAGACAGTCTGGGATCTCATGTGCATCCAGTATACCAAGTCGTCTCCGCTTCAGGCTGTTGCCGCTACGAGTACGGTTGGGCCGCGCGTACGGCAGGTGGCCCATTTCTCGAGGATGACGGTTGCTCGCATTGTAGAGGTGGCCTGGTCTAGGCCTAACGGGGAGCGGATTGCCATGGTGACGGAGCGTGGCACCGTCCATCTGCTCGACATGCCTGGCAACGCCTTCACGTGGCCGCCCCCTCGACGCAGGAGGATGACGGAGCCGAATGGAGCGCCAGCGTCCGAATCGCCCGGGTCTGCGGTGTCCATGGCGTCCACCGCGTTCGGTGCGGCCTTTGAAGCTGCGAGGCCGCTGATCGACCGCTCTCGAAGGGGCAGTTCTAATGGACCCGGCCTAAACAGCGCGAACCTCGTCGACTCTGCCAGCCAGGGTGGACGGGCGATCGCTGCCACGATCAGCCATTCCCTGGGCAAGACTGGCACCGCCATCAACCAGCTGCGGCACACGGGGGAGAACCGGGTGTCGCTCCCGCCGAGCGTGGTACCGCCGTCGGCGTCCTGTGTGACATGGCTCGCTGGTAGACGGTACCATAGGCTGTTCGTTGTCGGTAGCGGGCTGGTACGGACGTTCCCTTCCAAGAGCCGACGCGGATTGGTTGCGTCGGAGAAGCAGCGAGGGTCTAGAGGCAACCGGTACATGGACTTCAAGTTCCCCACGCTACCCGACGATACGCTGGCACCGATGGTGAGGCATTTTCTTGACTCGGACGAATACCTGGATCTGTCCGACAGGGAGATGGATGCAGGGAACACCTTGACGCTCGAGCCTCGTACGACAGCTGTGCAGGCCGAGATCAGCGCGGAGGCGTGCATCCCGCAAGCCGAGATTGAATCTAGCGCCCCGTATCAGCCTTTCCATACGGACAGGAGGGTTTCTGTGTTTGAGTACGCCACGTCAGCGGACGTCGCTTCGGAGGTCCCTGCGGTGACAGCGCTCCTCGCCGAAGCGACACTCGACGACCCGCCATCTTCCAAGTCGAAGAGGAAACAAGCACGGCAGGCCTCCCAGGCGGCGCCTGCGGCCCATGACGTGTCCCGACGACATTGGGCGTTTGGTCAGCCGATCGACTTGTTCAAGCTACATCTGGATCATGGCATTCTTCAAGACGAGGAGTGGGACGCTTCGGAGGAAACACGCGCACTGCCGTCATCTTCGATGGAGAGAGTGATGCGCGTGGGGGGAAATCGCGACGAAATCGTGGTGACGACGAGGCGGCGGCGAGGGGCGCGTCACATGGTAGATGAGCATGGGTTTTTTGAGGATGACTGCGAGGTTCTTGACTTTGCAGACCAGAGGGTATGAGTAAGTCGATGATGCATACATAGTTGGCCAGCGCCGCGGTTAAGGATTGCATGGGAGTGTTGGTTCTCTCGTCCGGCGTTGATCTCTCTCTCTCTCTCTCTCTCTCTCTTTCTATACGAGACTGGCCGGGAGGGAAAGTAGCTGACGAGGCGACGTTTGGGACATTTGGATTTTACTATTACACCCGAGGCGCACCGCTCTTCAACAAGCACGGGCAGGGCCCAAGGGCAAGGGGGGCAGGAGGAGGGAAAGGGTTGAAGTGTCGTTTGCAAAGTCGTATGTCTCTTGGTTCCTGGTACGGCGTACTGGCTGGCCTGTTTGCGACCATATTAGTTAACACCATGCTTGGTGTTTTGATCTTGGCTTAACATAAGTCTAGGAATCCCAGGTGGGCTCTGGTTGACCCCCAGCTTGCTGAATAGAATCAACCCCTTAGATACCCATATTGGTCCCATGCCTTTGTGAACCTGTCCGATTTTGAAGCACGGATGTCCACGAGTACCAAGGATCGATCTCATGGACTGGAGGTATTTCGCGCGATGCCCATCCCATTCTGTATTACCATTACTTGGAAATCCTTGGCAGCGCACGTCTCATGAATCCTGATTTTTTTTCGTTATTACAACAGACCCATGCCCACGGACGCCCTCGAAAGACAATCCCTTGCCTCCTTCCCCCTTTTGTCTATGGGGGGCTTTTTCTTTTTTTTCTTTCTTTCCTTTACGCCTTCTTCTTCGCGGCAGCCTTGGCCTTGGCGGCCTTCTTCCTGTTGCTCCGGATCATGACCATGGATAGGAAGGAGCCGACGACGGCGGAGCCGAGAAGGATGAGGATGACGGGGATGCGTATGGCCCAGACGCGGGGCGGGAAGAAGTTTTGGAGAGGGTGGTCGTCGTCGACGAAGGGCTGGAGTGAGAATTTGCTGCGTTAGCGTTCCTTTTCCCCTGTACAATGGTATGTGTTCTCGTCTCACGCCAAGTGGCGTGATGCTGCTGCGCCGAGGGGTAGTCCGGACGGTGGAAGGAATACAGGGGGCCCACATACCATGAGCAGAGTCCAGATGGTGTAATAGGTGAATATGACGGAGGCGGCCACGAGCATGGCGAGGCCGACGAGTTTGTCAAGCTGTGGTGTTGATGGTTGCTTATTAGTCTACTGGACATCATCTTCCATTGGTTCCATGAGAAGAACCTCATAGCCTTTGTCGCGCCCGCTCTGTCTTCCCTCTCCTCCCTTGTTTCAATCCGAGATGGCTGGATAGGAGAAAGAGAAGAAGGGCCTAGGAGACATGAGGGCGAGGTGGAGGTGGAGGTGGAGGTGGAGGTGGAGGGGGCGAGAGGTCACGTACCATTGTCAATGGAGAAAAAAAAAGGGTAATTTAGCGTAAGGAGTGTAGAATCGCGCGCGGGAGAGAGAGGAATAGACGAGTCGGAGGGACGTCGACTGGGAACTATTGGTCGAGTATGGGCGTGGTCTTTGGTCTCTGTAGACGGTCGTGGTCGTGGTCGAGGTTCGCGATACTCGATTCCGTGTACCGCACCTAAGGTACCTATATACACGTTTGTGTTGGCTGCAGGTGGAGACACCTGGACGAGTACCTGCAGCTCAAGCCACCCCAAGCTGACTGACTAATACGCCGTACTTGGTCCATGCGCATCATTTGCCGCAGCCTTTTTAGTAGCCCCACTCCCCAGCCACATTTTCGCACGGCACGTTCGTTCCTCTTTGTTGCTTTGTTAGGTAGAGAAAAGTTCAGCCGCGTCTTTCCCAAGTCCCCGTAACTGAGGAACGAACTTCCGCCATCATCCCCATTTCTTATTTTTCACTTCGAGGTTGCCATCCCCTACGAACTTGGAATTCGCGTCTTCGCAAGCCTTCCGATCAAGTTAAAGCCTCAACGAATTAATTAAAAAAAAGAAGAAGAGAGAAGAAAACTGAACCGATACACGAACAGTGAGCATCCAAACGGGCGCGACCAGGATGGCGTCTCCAGACGTCGACTCGCCTCCTCCCCGTCCGGCTGATAGGTCCCCCGGCCCAGATGATCGATCTCCACGCCGTGAACCAAATGGTGACCGAAATGGTGACCGGGAAACGGAACGAGAGCGAGGACCAGAGCGAGGACCAGAGCGAGGACCAGAGCGAGAACGAGAACGAGAACGCGAACGGGAAAGGGAATCGGACCGGGACGAAAGAGGGACTACAAATCGAAGACGTGCCGAAGGCCGAGACCGACGCCCACCTCGCGATGGGCCCAACGTCGGCGTCGCGGACAAGTACCGCCCTGCTCCCAGGAAACGCAGCCCGCCGCCTGTCAAGACGGAGGAGGAGAAGCAAGCCATCGCAAAGGCCGAGTACGAGAAGCTCTCGTCGATGCGTTCCGGTGGTACCTACATCCCCCCCGCACGGCTTCGCGCTCTGCAGGCCCAGATCACGGACAAGTCGAGCAAGGAGTATCAGCGACTCGTGTGGGAGGCGCTGAAAAAGTCCATCAACGGTCTCATCAACAAAGTCAACTACTCCAACATCAAGCACATCGTTCCCGAGCTGTTCGGCGAGAATCTCATCAAGGGCCGAGGTCTGTTCTGCCGTAGCATCATGAAGGCCCAGGCCACCTCCCTTCCTTTCACTCCCGTCTTCGCCGCCATGGCAGCCATCGTCAACACGAAGCTTCCCATCGTCGGCGAGCTCCTCGTCAAGCGCCTCGTCATGTCCTTCCGTAAGAGCTTCAAGCGGAGCGACAAGGCAGTCTGCGTCGCCAGCACCACCTTCCTCGCCCACCTCATCAACCACCAGGTCGCGCACGAGATGCTCGCCGGCCAGATGCTTCTCCTCCTCCTACACAAGCCCACCGACGATAGTGTCGAGATTGCCGTCAACTTCATGCGCGAGGTGGGCCAGCACCTTCAGGATATGCAGCCCGCCATTGCCATGGCCGTCTGGGATCAGCTACGCAACGTCCTTCACGAGGCCGACATCGACAAGCGCGTCCAGTACATGATCGAGGTCCTGTTCCAGGTCCGCAAAGACAACTTCAAGGACAACCCTCCCATCAAAGAGGAGCTCGACCTCATCGAGGAGGAAGACCAGATCACCCACCGCATCGACCTCGACGGCGAAATCGACGTCCAGGACGGCCTGAACGTCTTCAAATACGACCCGGACTGGGAAGAACATGAGGCGGCGTACCAGAAGTTGAAGGCCGAGATCCTTGGCGAGGGAAGCGACTACGAAGACGATGACGAGGATGACAGTGCGGACGAAGACGACGACGACGACGACGACGACAAGGAGGAGGCAAATGAAGAGCAAAAGGCGATGGAGATCAAGGACCAGACCAATACCGATCTCGTCAACCTGCGGCGCACCATCTACCTTACCGTCATGTCCTCCATTGATCCCGAGGAAGCCGTGCATAAGCTTCTCCGCGTCAACCTCCCGCCCGGCCGGGAAGCAGAGCTCCCGTCCATGATCGTCGAGATCTGTTCACAGGAAAAGAATTTCACCAAATTCCACGGTCTCATTGGCGAACGCTTTGCCAAGCTGAACCGGCTCTGGACGAATCTCTTTGAGGATGCTTTCGTCGACTATTACAACAAGATCCATCGCTACGAGACGAACCGCCTGCGCAACATTGCCACGTTCTTCGCCAGCATGCTGGCTAGCGACGCCATCGGCTGGCACGTCCTTTCCGCCATCCACCTCAACGAGGAGGAGACGACCAGCTCCAGTCGTATCTTCATCAAGATCCTCTTCCAGCATTTGGCCGAGGAGCTGGGCATGCCCAAGCTCCAGGCCCGCATGAAGGACGAGATGCTGCAACCCAGCCTGGCCGGCTTGTTCCCTCGCGACAGCGCGCGGAACGTGCGCTTCTGCATCAACTACTTCACCAGTATCGGCATGGGCGCGCTTACCGAGGAGTCGCGCGAGTTCCTACAGAACATCCCCAAGCCGGCACTGCCGGCGCCTGCCGCCGACGATTCCGACTCCGACTCGGTATCGAGCTATTCCTCCTACACCGGCTCATCCTATTCGCGATCCAGGTCCAGGTCCCTGTCCAGGTCCCGGTCCCGGTCTCGCACACCACGACGCCGCTCTATTAGCGATCGCGACCGCTCCTATACTCGCTCCCCTACTCCCCGCGGCCGTGACCGACGCCGCTCCTACAGTAGCAGTCGCAGTCGCAGTCGTAGCCGAAGCCCGATCCGTGAACGCTCCTATACCCGCTCACTCTCCCCCGCTCCGCGTCGCACCGTTATACGAGACGTCTCCTACTCTAGCAACCCATCCCCCAGGCCAACGCGTCGGTATTCGAGCGATTCGCGCTCCCCTTCCGCGGCACCGGCCCCGCGAAGCAGCCGTCGCAGCCGAAGCTTGAGCGATTCACCCCCTCGCCGTAGGCCAAGACGCAACAGCTCGTCTGTCAGCAGGTCTCCTTCTCGATCGCCATCCCCTCCTCGGGAGAGAGCAGCGAGGAACGATTCGTATTCGGCTAGCCCACCGCCCCGTCGAGGTGCAGCGGCAGCACCACCAAGGAGGGGACGCAGCCCCACGCCTCGCGATCGTCCCTCCTCGCCGCTGCCAGCTCGCCGCAGGAGGAACAGTTCTTCTGTCAGCAGCGGGCCGAGAAAGAAACCTCGGTACGTCAAGAGCCGGTCGCGTGGGCCGCTATCCGATTCGCGTTCCCGTTCGCGTTTGCGTTCGCCGACCCGGAGCCGGAGCCGGAGCCGCTCTCCTCTCCCACGTCGCGGGGATAGCCGGTCCCCAGCTCCACCTTCTGCGAGGGGCACGCGCAACAGGAGGCGGGATTCCTACGATTCACGGTCGCCCAGCCCTCCCCCTCGGAGGCAAAACGGCCCGGGCGAAGAGTATGGCGCTACTCGGGGTCGAGGTACGGGACGCGGCCGGGGTTCCGAACGTGGTCGAGGCGGACGTGGAGGACGCGCTGGCAGAGGCGGACGTCATGGCTACCGCGGCAGGCCGAGGTCACGGAGTCCTGACCGTGTTGTGGGAGGGGACGGAGGTCCGAAGAGGCGGAGACATGGCGAATCGCTTTCGCGGTCTCGTAGTCCGCCTCCCGTCAAACGGGGACGGAGGTGAATTTGCCGTGTCTTATTGGCTTGAACATGGAGAATGGGGATATCCGTATCTGATCGAAGCAGCAAGGGAGAGATCGACAATAGAGGACATGGAGGACATTGCTTGTCGGAAAGGCAGGTTGCTGTTGTGGTTTGCTGGCTTCTGATAGATGCTTTCGGCCGGCGTTCAACTCAGATTGGATGCAATGACTCGGCCTCGGATTTAATTGTATGAATATTTCCACCAAGATGCGATTCAGAAGCTTCATCTTGACCTCGTTCCTAGGTCCATATATCTATCTATAGATCTATCTCGTTCTACACCCGCTATCATCGTGCTCCCAAGAATATATACTATGCAACGATGTGATGGAACGCCTTTTCTCACGATAGGTACCACAAAAAGCCCATGCATCCAGTCCAGACATACAACAATTTTGTTTTTTCCCTTTCCTTTCCTTTTCTTTTATTCAAGAGTCCCGTTTCTACCCTGCCAGGAGCTTGTCATCCGTCTCAAGGACTCTCGCCTCAACGTCAATCACGCTCACAGCCGCCGAGCCCTCGTCAGATGGTTTGAGCGTCCCATTCTTCGAGGCCTTCTTCTTCTCCTCTTCTTCCGCAAGCAACTTCTCTTTATCCTTCTTGCTCAGCTGTATCGCGCCCTTGGCCATGGCCTCCCTGGGAAGAGGGCGCACGATGGGCTGGGCGACCCACCAAGGCCGTCGACACCTTCGGACCGCCGCCGCGGAGCTTTCTTCGCCCTCGTCCTCGCCTTGGCCTTTACCATTGCTTTTCCCTTCTCCGGCAGCTGTACCACCCTCGAGGCCGTTTTGTTGGGAACCGTTCGGTGGTGGTGGGTCCTGGCCACCCCCCGCAGCGGACGAAACGGCGTCTTTCGTCGCGGTTTCTCCGTCGGGTGAAGTGGTAGTACACGTAGACGTCCCGTTTGTTTTCGGTGTCCTCCCGCCTTCGTCTTCCCCGTCGTCGAACATACGACCCCCGGTACGCTCATACTCGAGCAGCCCGTCCGCCACCTTACGTTCCACGGCGGTGAGGATCGTCTCGTAGGCTTCGAGGTCCCCATTGCTAGTCCGCGCCAGCATGTCCCGAATGTCGGTGTGCCTCGTCACCAAGTGCCGCAGGAGGTGGAACATGTGCGGCTGCATCCCCATGAGATTGGGGCCCAGCGGCCCATTGTCTCTCTTCTTCTTCTTCTTCTTGTTGTTGTTGTTGTTGTTCTTCCCGTCAGCGCCACTGCGTTTCTGCTTTTTGCGCGCCGGCTCCTCCGCCTCGGCGGCCGCGGCGTCCATCTCGTCCATCCAAGCGGTATCGTCCCCGGGGACGAAGAGCGGGCGACGCGCCGGGGGGTCCTGCTCGGCGACGAAACGGTGGAGGATATCGAGGTAGCGGCGAAATACGGCGTCGACGCGCCACCCGCCGCGGCCGTCACGGCCGCGCCAGTACTCGCGGCCCTCCTGACCGGGGGGCGGCGGGGCGGCGAACAGGCCCGGGTCGCTGAGGTTTCCTTCGGCGCTCATGACGGCGTCGGCGCCGGTGGCCTCGAGGCAGCGGGCGAGGTCGGCGTGCTGCAGGATGTTGCCGTTGGCGAACAGGACGGTTTCGGGCGGCAGCTGGCCGCGCAGCCAGCGGATGGTGCTCCAGTCGGCGAGGCCGGTGAGGTGGCCCTTTTGCTCGCGGCGGCGGCCGTGGACGGTGAGGATGCTGGCGCCGGCGTTGAGCACCTTCTTGGCGTAGGCGAGGGTGGCCTCGCGCGTTTCGAGGATGCGGATCTTGGCTGTCACGGGGATGTCGAGGTTGCGGTGTAGCGTGTTGATGAGGCGGTAGATCAGCTCTTGGTCCTCCTGCAGGAAGGCGCCGTAGTGGCCCTTGCGGGCGATGCCCTGGGGACAGCCGAGGTTGAGGTCGACGGCGTCGCAGTAGGGCGCCACACGCTTGGCGGCCTCCAGCAAGATATCCGGATCGTTTGCGCAAAACTGGACGAACAGAGGGCGGTCGATGGAAGGATTCCCGTCAAGCCAGGGGGGTGGTGTACCGTTCGCTGTGGCAGAAGATGGAGAAGAGGAGGAAGGACAGGGCGATCGGGTAGGTTGAAATGTGTTCTGGCGGTATGGCTCCTTCTCAGCGTAGAGGCGCGCATGAAGCATGGGCGAGTAAGCCAGAAGGTTGGATTGGTCGGACGGCGCAATAAACGATCGTGTCAACATTCGCCACGCCTACATTAATGGGGGAAAAAGAGGCATATTAGCATCATACCCTACGTGCGAAGCGCCCAGGGAAACGACGAAACCAAAGCAGGACTCACAAACTCGGATTGAGCCACCATAGGCGCGAGAACGTGTTTCGGGCTCCCAAGGCTTTCGTAGAAGGCTCGCCCGTGCAGTTTCGCTTTCCCAGGTCCCGGGTTCACGCCATAGTTGGAAGACGTGACGGCGGCAGTCGAGCCCATTGCTTCGAGAGAAGGCACCTGGTCCTGCCCTTGGGGCCCCGGGGTAGCAGCCATTAGACAGCTCGCGGAGTAAAAGGATCGAAGCAGCCGCGAGCTAGGGCGCTTCCAAGGGCTCGACAGCCTTCGGACCGCCTCCAGATTATATTTTGTCGAGTGTAAATTGCAATTGTCGATATTATGGCTAGTATATGCTTTGTTGTAAATTATACGGCCGTGTTTTGGTGGTGACGACGAGAGATGCGAGATCTGTGCCGCCCCCCTCCATGTGATTTTTCCAGGTAATTATTCGCGTCTCGTCCAAAGTTGTCGATAAGATAAGGCGAGAAGAAAAAAAAGTAAAGAAAGAAATACGAGGCTCCGTGCGGGGCATAAGGCTGCGTGCGCTACGAGAGTATGGGCTTACAACAACCATCGGGATATGATTGGACACTGGGGCAGCAGCTACCTTACACGTACTTAGCAAGGCAACGACCACAAAGTATCCTCTACTCCTGTGGTACTTGAGGATCCGAGGGCATTTCTTCAGGTACTTGTATTAGCCTAAGGTCCCCTACCCATCTATTTCGGGATAGCGTCTGGTAAGAACATACCTTAATGTAACTTGATACCTGCTAATCCGCACACCAATTACCTTGGCTCGAACTCCACCCCCGCTCTTCTTCCAACCTCAGAAGGATCACGAACAACCAACACAGCTGCAGAAGTGCGCATACACCCCCCCACGAGAATACGCCGACAGTTCGTCAGCTGCAAGCCGTCCTTCACAAGCGTGACAGAGATGCATAATCGATCGAATCTCGAAAGCAGGAATGCGCAGAACCACGAGGCCACTCCGCACTGTTCTTCTTCGGCCTCCCCAACGAAGCTGAGGTTTGCTTTGCTTTGCCAATGATGAGAAACCACATTCTCTTTCTTCGTACTACCTAGCCGAATTAAAAGGCAAGTGGAAAGAAAATAAAACAGAAACAAAAAAAGAAAAAGAAAAATGAACGAAAACACATCGAGAACCTATTGCCCGTCCGCTCGCTTCTGCCGCTTTCACATGGCTGTCAACTCGTGTACCTACACCTACTCACCAAAAGCAACAAATGCACACAGCAAATCGACCAACCCAGTGCCAGCACAGTAGTCCAAGTAGTCTGGACCAGACCATGACCGTCTCACTGCCCCGCAGAATCCCGAGGCAGCAGGAAACGGAAGAAGAAAAAAGGAGAGAAAAAAAGGTCAGCTGGTGCCGGGATTCCGTCCCCTCGACCAACCCCGGCCTGACCTGACCGATGGCTGTATCCGTACAAATGCCTCGTCTGTCACTTTTTCCTCCCGCCCGCTTTTCACTTTATGCCTCATCACCTAGCTTGCATCTCCTGCTCTCTCTCGTCTCCGCTGCACATTTCCAACATTTCCCGCTTGAGCTCAATATATTGTATGCCTGGAGTGATGCAACAGACTGAGTGCCCAGGATCTCAGAAAAGATAATTAGGAGCAGAAAGTACTAGTCGAGAAAGGCGCGGGAAGGGGGGGGGGGAGAGAGAGAGAAAAGAGAAGAAGCGAAATATGTGCAAAGAATAACGCCCCGACTCCAAACTATGCTGCGCCAGAGACGCCCTTGAGAAATGGAAAATGGAAAATGGAAGATGAATACACATGATTTGGGTCGAGTGGCCCTAATCGGGAAGGGAAAAAAGGGTCGACAGCATCTTCTCTCGTTCGAGGCATCGCAGGCCATCAAAAGAAATGTGTGTAGATCTTCGAATTCTCGTGGACCTCCATCTCCTATAATTATTGTCGTCAGTCTTGCCATCCATTGAAACCATGGGATAGACACATGGAAGAACGTTGATCGAAACTCACCATCTTGAACGAGTTCAGCTCCTCCTTGATCTGCTGTGCCAGCATCGGCGTGAGCCGGTTGCAAGTCGCAATCTCACCACGCCGGTCGTACTCCTGGCTATGCCACGTATCGTAGAACACAATCCTTGGGGAGAAAGTCGCGTTTCGTTTGCCGCCCTGTGGCGTCGTCGGTGCACTCTTTGTGTCCTGTCGGAGCTTCATTGCCGATACAAAGTAGTCTTCCCCGCCAAGGGCCACCGACCCCGTGCGTTTGTGCCCATGCGCCTCATCATTCGGCGTGCTCGGGGCGCTGGAGTTGGGCGAATCCGACACGCGAGGTATCGCCGGAAGCTCGGGGCCGGATCCCTTCTCGACGCCTGAACTTGGCGATCCGGACCGGTGCTTCAGGATGCCCTTCCTCACCGCAGCCAGCACTTCTTGCCGCTCCCTGTCGCCCCCAACGATGCTCTTCCGCGCGCTAGAATTCTCCGTCCCGGAACTGCCGCCGCGCTCCGACACCATGCTGGGCGCATTAGACATATCCAACGAATTGCGCTCCAGGTGGGGAAACCCGGTACCGCCACCGTTCTGGGTACGCGGGTTCGGGTTCACATTGACCCTCTCCGCCTCAACGGTGATCATCGAAACCTCGGCCTGACTAGCCTCTGTCGCTGCCACATTTGTGACCGAGACGCCAAGAGAGGACTTTGGTCTAAATAAGCCAACCAGGGACCGACTGCTCTTCTTCATTCCACGTCCCATCTTCCGGATCATGATGGACGCCGACGACGCAGTAGACGACACGGATAGGTTGTCCGTGGAGCCCGAGAAAAACCGGCCTCCGTAGATGTTGTTGCCCAAACCGCTCTCCTCCTGCTTTTTCGCGATCGCCGCTTGTTCAGCGTCGAAGAGCTCATCTCCGGTCGGCTCTTTTCGAAGGCGGGCAGGCTCATGTTTGCTACTCTCAATGGAATCCGACCCTGTCGTGCTGTCGGCGGCCTTCTTGAAATCGGCGGCACTGCCAAAGGAAAAAGCGCGTCGCAACCTCGACGTCTTGCTCTTCGATTTGCCGCCGTTTTGGTTAATGGCCGCCAGCTGTTGCGCGGCAGGGCTATTCAGAGTACCGTCGGTTGATGCGGTCGCCGATTGGTTAACCGATTGCTGCGGAGCGTCGCCAGAAGAGGAAGGTGGCTTTTCCATAGCTGATTTACCCTCCATGGTCGCTTCTTTCGATAACGGCGATGGACTGACGGTTCGTTTGGCCGCATCTGACGATGAAGCTCTTGGGGGGATAGTTACGGATTTTGAGGATTCTTGTTTGGACGCTGCGGCATCGGAATGTCCAGTTGTCGAGGATGAATGGCCCGTCGGGGTAGACACATTGCGGTTGGCAGACTAAGAGGGGGCAAACATCCTGGTTAGTTACGCCAACCTTGCAGGGGAAAATAAAATGGGGCCCGAGTAAAGCAATGTGGTTGGTTCATTATCACAGCGAGGGCGAGAGAGAACATGAGAGGTCAGAATGCACTCACAGAAGATGGTTGAGAGTGTCCGCTTCGGCTGGAAGAGACGCTTTCCGAGCTGCCTTGTCGAACATGGCTGCTGTTGTCGCTAGTGACCAGGCGCAGTGATTTCGGGTCCTTCTCATCCGAGTTCTTGGGGGTTGGGGCACGATCCTGTCGGGGCGGTTCGCCCGCATGCTGCGAGTCATAAGCCTTGGCCGTACCAGAACCTGAGTTGTTGACTTGATAGCGAGGTTGCTGCTGGGTTTGACCAGCCGGCCGCCGATACCTATCGGGCGCCGGTCTCATGGCAGCAGCCTGTGCGAAAGTCATTTGCATGGGAGCGCCCGACATATAGGCAGATTGAGGCCTCGGTCCCGGCTGCATGGCGCGAGGCTGTGGCAAGGACAAATCATCCCGGGAGCCGGTCGCTCCCACACCCATGGCGCCCCTGTACGATGCACTGGACATGGAACCTCCCATATGCCTACTTCTATGGTCATAGACAGGCATCATATGCTGTGCTGTGGGCACGACGGGGGACGAAGTCGTGCGGTACCCCCCATACGGTTGAAGCGGTACGTTGGTGTGCAAGTTAGGTGTGCTAGCGAAGGCATATTGCTGGATTGGTGCACCATTGCCACGATACATGGCTGGTCCGGCCATGCCTCCGGAGAAACTACGCTGTCCCTGCTGGCCAGCCATGTATGGTTGGTTCGGGTGAGCCTGGACGGGGAGCATGGTCCCGGATGTCGATCGATTCTGGAAACCGGCTGCGGAGCTAGTGTGTTGAGGATATGTTCGAACCAACGCGGCCATATTCCTGTCGAATTAGGCGGAAGTGATTACAGTCGAATCGCGTTCGGGCGGCGTGCCATGCAAATTTCTAACAGGGCGTTTCCGAGTAGCAGCAGTCGAAGGATATAGAGTTGCGTGTTATAGTCGTTCGGGCGAGGGGAACAAGCTGGAGTGCAATTGTTCGTTAGCAAGATAATTCGGCCAACAGACACAGGGAGGTAATGAAAGCCATGTTGACGTAGAAGATGCACCAGGTAAAAACCTAAACATAACAAAAGGCATCACACGTGCAGTGAGCCTTGCTGTGACGCGTGGAATACTCGAATTGCTTACCTATTGGTTGTAAAAATAAAGAGAGGAGGCGGTTTCGTGTCGACCGACAAGCAATGACCGATTATCGTGTCATCAGACGAAGATGAATACCTAGTCTCCAGAAAGAACGGTCGCCTGCGGCCAGAGAGAAGCTGATTGTATGTATGGGGGAAGGGAAAAACGAGCGTTGGCGTCGAGTCGCCAAAAGAAGAACAGGCCACTATCACCGTCGCCCAGTTTTTCTCGCTCGGGCTAAAAGAAGTTGCTGCAAGTTGGATTAGATCCAATGCCGTGTCAGACAGCTTAGATCGAGGCCGGGAGGCAGAGTGCAAACATAAGTAGGGCACCGTTTTTGCACCCCGTCTTGCTCGCTAAACTTGAAGAGTTTGAAGAGTCTGGAGAGACAGACGTGGTCCACGAAAGGATCCCTAGGGGGCAGCGTGCCGTGGTAGTCGGGTCTGACGAGTCCAGCAATCTGCTGTTCGTCACTAGTCGGAAAGCAGGGAAGTCGTTCTTCACGGCAAAGTAGATAATGAAAAAAAGAGAAAACCTGAAGCCGAAAGTCGATGGACGATGCAACTAAAAAAGGAAGAGAAGAAGACCAAAAAATGCGAGGAAAAAAATGCAGGGAGCGATAACCAGGATGCGAACGAGCTGGCGATGATTGCTTATTCTTTTCCCTTTCGAAACAAAAAACCCCCCCCGGCGCTGGACGACACGATGAAGACAACGAAAACGCTGAAGTTTCGGAAAGATGGCGTTATTGGCAAACAAGACGATGAATCTTCAAGCAACAAGGGAGACGTGGCTGAAGGAATTTCGTAACGTGACTGGACTGATGGAGGCTGCTAGGAAAGCCACGGCTGAAGCGATCAAAGGGGAAAACGGGTGTTGAACGAACGAAAAGTTTAATGGAAAGAGCAGTAACAACGGCGGGGAACTGAGCCGGTTGTTGTGCCCTCGTGGAAGTCAAATCGAGAATAGGATAGAAGGGGCCGAAGGGAAGGAAAGAAGGAAGGGAGGAAAACAAAAAAAAAAAAAAAGGAGGGAGAAGCCAGAATGGACGAGATTGCAAGATGGTGAAGGTTTACGCATCGTATTCCAGATTGTTCTCGCGGCATATCGACAGGGTCCCTTCTACAGTGTGGTGGTGTCCACTTATGTACGCACTGTGCATCGCACCCCTTTACTAGCCTTAGTCCCATGTGTGAGACCTGGGAAAAGTCCCTGTTCGGACGGTCTCTTCGATCTGCCTGTATGTACACGTACCTTAGGTGGGTACCTATGCTACAATTCGATGCACTGGAGGAACTACTCCATCTCCGTCAGATACCTAGTAATTAAGGTACTTACATGCCTCGCTGGCCTGTCTAGGGACGAATACTACCAGGTATTACTCCGTATCTTGCTAACAACCATGGTTCCATCTGATGGCAGGAACGCGATTAACACAGGGACTTATATTCTGATCTTAATTCTCCCAGTTGAGAATCGGCAATATGCACACAGAGCTGCATCAACCCCATATTGACATCGTAATTACCTATCTGTCTACTCTATGCCTACCAGTAGTCCACGCCGATGTATAAGGTAGCATACGGAGATGCGAAATTTATCGACTCACAAATGTCCGTCCTCTTGGCAACCAAAATCATAAGAAACAGGTCTTCCCCGAACAGACTGTGCGAATAGCAAATTCACGTACTCTATACGGGTTTCTCGGAGACAAGCCCCTGTCCTGAAAAAGGTAAATACGCCCGTTGATCCGTCCTGACCAATACTACAACGACGGCGGAGAAGAAAAGGGGGGGAAACACCGGCTGCAGGAACATGGCATGTTCTCTCTTACGACGTACCTATTCCTCCAACTCTCCGTCTTTCCTCTCTCTGCTCTCTCTGCCTCGGATAGCCTCACACTGGCACGCATAATAAGTCTAATATCTCCGACAATTCATCTTTCATCTGGGGGGTTTTTTGTCTTCCTTTTTTTTTAAGTTCCTTATCCAGTAATACAACAGATGCGTTGACAACGACGCGCCAGCGCAGTACCTAATTCAATTTGTGTTACTCTCACGTTTCAATTCGGAATGATTACCAGACTGAACAAGCAGGTTGCGTCCTCTTTTTAGTCCCCCCCCCTTCTACTTCGTACTCTTCCTATCTCGCGGCGCATTAAGGCCGCATGCGGCCCAGCCGGTGACCCCGTTAATTGGTCCTTCGCCCTCTCGAGTTGCATTCATGCGAAACGTCGCGGTACGAAATAAGTACCGAGTACGTATGTGACAGGGGAGGGAACACAAACTTTTATTGTTTGTAGCCGTACATTTATTTGCCTTTCCTTGCCCCCCTTTTCTCTCTCCTAGGTCCCTCTCCGGATTAACTGCCTCCCCTGGTATTATACCTCCATTCGCCTGGTAAGGCCTTGCAGTGTTACTTGAAAGCATCGCAAGAATGTCGGCTGATACTTACGGTACTATCAGATGTATCCTAATCCGCTAGTCCTGTCGTGATAATATAACCCTTAGTGCTCCAACAAACTGGACCACTATGAGGTACCTAGTTAACCACTTCTAGGACGAATTATTACCCTTGTTAAGAATCCATCTTGATCGTTATTATTATCAATTGTCTCTTGTCTTGTTTCTCGGGCAAATGAACAAACTCAGAGATGGTTAACAGGCTGCTGACATCATCCAAAGTACCCACACAGTAGTACCTACCTATTGGTCTGTACCTTATGTACCTCTTCAACCGTTAAGCTCACACGATGTACTGACTCCGTATCGAGTACTTTTTCCCTCCAAAAGCCAAACGGTACTCGGGAGGCATGGGCGGCGTTAGGCATCCCAAATCTGTAGGAACTCCGGGCCATGATGGAACAAGAGCTCGTATTTCCCCCTCTAGCGGCCCACCCGTTGTGGGTTTCCTCTACAACGTCCATCGGTAGTCATGCATACCTAAGGTAGTGGCGCAGCATCT
Organism: Sodiomyces alkalinus F11; assembly: GCF_003711515.1. NCBI lineage: Eukaryota > Fungi > Ascomycota > Sordariomycetes > Glomerellales > Plectosphaerellaceae > Sodiomyces > Sodiomyces alkalinus. The sequence goes on along the minus strand of NW_021167088.1, from coordinate 50,899 downwards.
GTCACCGATCGGTAAAACGATGTAATTAGGAGGTATCCGTACGAAGTAATTAATAAGGTAGGTAAGGTACTTATTAACACCTAACGGTCATGCCGACGATTCATTTTAAGAAACGAACAAGAGATGGAGGGCCTGGGGTTGCCGAATGCAATAATTATCACAACAACAACAACAACAACAACAACAACAACAACGATAATAATAACAACACTGACCCCCATAGGCAGCTTCTCTCCCTCCCTGCACTTAATTACGAAGTCCCTTGACATACATATACGAATACTCCGGGAGGAGAATAGCATGGAATCGAGGACAGGAGCTGTTACTGCATCCAGTTAGTCGAGTTCGAAAATCATCATACGTATCAGCCCGCAGACTTCCGTCAGCAGAACCGTCTTTGCGGGTGCTCCGTACTCGGAAAGCTTGTTGTGACAAGGCCCATCGACTTTCACGACGGTGCGAAGGAATAATGAGGTTCCGCACCTTCCAGCCATTTCCTCCCTTTCTACCTTAATTACACAGTGTTCGGAATAAGACATCAAGCCTGCACATCTCATTTGGCCAAGTTTATGCGTTGCATGGATGGATCTGCGGGGAGTTAATTAAGGGACCTCTCTCCAGACTGTGTGATGAGCATGGAGAAAGTTCCGAATTAATTAGTCCAATACCCCGACGGTTTCGATGAGATTACAAAGTACACATCCCTGACATTTAGTATGCGTTTCAGTTGCGAAGCACGAAGTAATCACGAAGTACGAGCGAGGGCGAACAATTTCAAAGCCGCACGACGAAGGGAGTCAGTCCATCGCGTGACTCGTTGCTAAATTACCCCCAGCCGGATATATACTCGATGATCGAAGACCGACTCCCATTCCCGTCTCACCGCGCGTATCGGTCCCTACTGCAAGAATATACCACATGCAATCTGAAAATGGCGTCTTCCGGTCACGGACCGGCCCGATCACGGACATCTTTCCCGAATATTTGGCCCCACATAAGGCCGACGCCTTGCGAAGGACGACCTAACTAAGATTTTCCGATGGGGCCCGATGCCGACGCAAGCAACCTATCTATCGGAAAGCATGTACAAGAAGGTGGTACGGATGACATCAACCAGCGTTGGAAGCTTGGTAATAACCTTGTGCATTCCTAGCTTCGCGAGTGCGCTTGAAGCCGGTACCCCCGTCAAACAACAACCAGTCGGCGAAAGCCTCCTAGAGCCGAGCCGAGAGTTTCGGTGTGCTGTTACAGGTTAACCAGCCGCACATGCGCCGATGCTGTGGGACCACTGTCACGGTTGCCCGCATGCATGTCACACGGAGGAGGATTACATTGTGGCAGGGCCTTCACAGGCTGGCTGCCTCGCCCGGTCACCGGTTCCCGGCGCTCCACTGCAGCTTTCGGCTTCCGACTTGTGCCCCGTCGTCGGCACCCCCGATAGCCAGTCGAGGCCTACAACCCCGGGGCTTCCCATTTCAAAAGTGGTCGGCGACCGGCCGCAGAGATCGCCGATGATGCCCGTCACGTACGTCGGCGGCCGGAATGGATATGCGAGGACCCCAACGGGGAATGCCGAGTCTATGTCACGGAATGCGGTCGACCAGTACCCGAGCGATACGATACGATACGTTTGCAGTTGGGCCTGCCGTGGCCTCCTCCAAATGCCTTCAGGCGTTTGGCGTTCTTCATTTTTGCCCTTCTCTTCCACCAGGCAGAGAGGGGCATGTTCCTTACAGTGCCGATCAATATCGAGAGGCTGGATTCAGCTTCAGCAGTTGAATTACGTTCCGTTGTTCTAGCAGATGAGTAACCGCCTAGTCCTGCTATTGTCGAAGAAGAGCGGCCGGCTCGCGTTGTTACAAAAGAGCAGTCCCCTTCCGGGGAAAAAAAAGTCAGGCACACAAAAAGCGGCATGGGCCACATCGCCACGCTGTCTGGAGAAGCAGTGAGAAATACCATCCACCGCTCGCCGGCTGACTATATTGGTTTGAGATATGGCATTGCAGATGAGTGAACAAGTCAAGCCGTACGAATCCTTCCCCGCAACAACCTTTCTAAAGGAGTGTCCGGTGCGACTGACCATGACTTATTAGGGAGGGCCACGGTTTCTGAAAACACCTTGAATGACCCGCGCCGTCGACAGTTGCCTGTCTTTCCTTGCAATCATAGATAGAAAGGAATGGTTAGCTTCAAATAGGACCCAGACCCAGTGCATTGGTTCGTTGGCCTTGGAGCCACGGGTCGGGGCGAAGGAGGCACCATACTGCGAAAGTCCGGGAGGCTATCAGCTGCAGAACCGGGAAGGACACAAGAACTTTGTCCTCCGACCCGCCTAACCACGGGATCTCCAGGTGAAGATCCCAATACCAACTGCCCCACCTTCCCGGCCTAGCGTGAAGCATCAGCGTGCTTGAAGGGACGAGTCTTCACGCGTAAGCGAGACCCCAAAGTCCGATGCACTTCGTACATGCATTTTCCTGGCCTCGCCAAGTATCGTTGGCGAAGATGAGGAGTCTGACCTAAGCATGTCTGTGCTGAAGCGTCCTGCTAAGACATGGCTTCACTGATCGCTACTTTCTCGAGAAGGAGGCCACAGGTATGCTTCTGGGGGGGGGGGGAGGTGAAGACTGACGAGCGAGCTGGCCTGGAACGGTGAACTGGGTGGAGACGTGCGCTGAGCTTTATGGGCGGAGCGTTGGACAGGATCCCATCACTTCGTCAACTAGAGCCCAGTCCCAGAGAAGAAAGTTGAACCGAGAAAGCGGGTGGCAAGGATGTGAGCCTGAAGAGGCCGGACCCGAGCAATGCTTGCTTGGTGTAGGTGACGAGGTCTTTGCTAGCCTGACGCCGAGATGCGGTCAGCATAGGGGCGGGGATCATTCTCAAGCTTTTCCAAGGAGGGTCAAGCTTTTTCAAGAGGGGGTCAAGCATGCGCAAATGTGAGTGCCGGTCCTTCGTCTTGCGGTAAGACAAGCCCCGTTGGCTTGGCGTCTCCACGTTCTACTGCCTGCCTGTGCCTGGTCGCTGAACCTACGTGTAGTTCGGTGGGAAAATGCAGGCACATAGGTAGCAGGATGGGTGGCTTTGCCGTGATCTCGCTAGGTGCTCTTGTCCTGTGATTTGTCACATCACAGTCAGCCGCCAGCGCATCAGGCGCCGTTTCCGGCAGAACGGCGAAGTGAATTGACGAAGAGCAGAAGAGCAGAACCCTTATTATCCGTAAGGCGATGCGGTGCCACCGTAAGCCACAACGCCATGTAGATGCAATCCCCGGATGACTCCGTCAAATCGGCTGTGCTCTCATTGGAACCGAACACCTCTAAATGGCCGTCAGGTTTCATCCGGGCCATCCCGCCCGTCCCACTCGTTGGATCGAGAGCCAAAGTGCACTCCATCCAGTCTGCATGAAGTTAGGTCGACTGCATCAGACGAACCTGGCTCATCAAAACGGACAAAACGGCCTTCCAATTCGGGGTAAAATGGAATTACTGCCATCCTTCTGTAGGTGCCCCTCGCAGGCCTCGACCTCTTCTGGCTAGCCTAGTGACAAGGTTACTGGACGGGTATTGACTCCTCTGTACGCCTAAGAGTGGGGGGTTAGCATCAGCACACCGCACCGGCAGTATCAAAAGAACTTCGGTGGAAGTGACGGAAAAAAAGATACCTTACTTACCTATGATAACAGAACTGGTTTCATCGGGACCCCTGCTAAATGAGCAGGTAGCCTCATTCGTTGTCATCAAGGACTACACACTGACCAACTAGTTCTATGTTCGTCCATAAACCTCGTCTCTCCTCTTCGCTTCTATTCCATCCCCGGTCACCGAAGAGCCGCTTTGGTCGACTATAATACCCAGTTGAACGAACTGGGCGTTTTGCACCTCGACAGGAGGAAAGATGGGAGCCTGGCCGAAAAAGAAAATAAAAAGAAAAGCAAGCATAAGCGAAAACGCTCATGATGACCCGCTCGGTAGGCTCACCCACCTCTACTCTATTCATCATCGGCGTTTTCCTGATAAGGCCGACAGATTATAATTATGACAACATTTGCTGAGCGATGCCCGGCCTAAGCAAATCAGAGTGCTAAAGGAATTTGGGGGGGTCTCGCTGTTCGGGTAATTAGTTTCCAGTTGACGAACTTATTGGTACAACAATCACCCTGCTTGCTTCTTCTACCTGCTCGTGATGGTTGGCGGGGGTGTGTGGTTTGACGTTCATGTGCGCTGCGACTGCGCGTGATGCCCACTTCTTCCTCCCTCGTCGCCTTCTTCAAGTCGACGGTCTGTCTTGACTTGTTGATTCTTCTCCCGGAATCAAGCCAAGGTGTCTGTTGCGTCTCTTGTCAAATGCTTTTCTTCGTTGGTCTGTTTCAATCTTGCGCCTTCCTACAGCGCAGATCGACCACTAACATGCCAATCATCGCCAATCATCATGGAGATCCCCCAGGCATCATCGGCCATGCGACTGGACGAGGCAAGGCGTCTGTCTGGCTGAATAATCCGGCATCCTCGGCAGACTTGGGTACCCAGGCAGCTTCTGTCTTTAGCCGCATGCTGACTGCAGTTTCATTTTCCGTTTGCCCTCCTACTGGTGTCAAAGAGCTTGAAGGCCAGGAAACCAATATTGTCAAGAAAGCCATTAAATTTCCCGCCCTGGTCCGCAACGGACTAAAAGAAAGAGCGGAAAGGTGCAGCGCAGGACACAATCACACCCCTCCACACAAGGTCGGCCGTGCAACGCACTCGCGTATTTCCCGCACACCCCGTCTTTTCCAGGCACCTGGGAAGGAAGTCCTCAGACGTCATTGAAGCAGGCCTATTTCCCTTCCCGTTACCCAGACGGTCTTCGGATCTTCACTAAGCCCCTATCTTTGGTTGTGTTGGAGAATCCACTTTGCCCCTCTTGCCCGCCTCAGCGTGACGAGCGTGACAAAGCGCAATGGACGAAGGAATCTGCACTCTCAACATGAATGGAATCCGACGTATCGGAATATCAAGTCAGAACCGAACCTGAACCTAGCGCGGGTCCTCCCTCTGCGCGTTCCTGGTTCCTTCTCGAGGCCAGACCTACCTTGGCCGACAACAGCTTCACTTCGTCCCTTCGCCCTCAGCCCTCCTAGGGTCATTATTCACAACCCTCCCGCACCCCTCCGTCAACTCCGGGGTTTAAGACCCATGTTAATGATCCACAGCCCTCAGCCAGCATTTCGGCATCGCACAGCATAACCCGGGCGTGGCCTACTCTGTTAACTCAAGCCATTGCTTTCCTTTCTCCCGTTGCAGTGAAAACTATATAAGAAGTTCGGGTTGCACCAACTATCCATCCATCGTTATACAGCCTTGTCACCACTCCTACACCCCCGGCCAGTGATTTCTCATTCGAGAGGCTTGAACCACCGGCACAACCATTATCCAACTTTCTTCTTCCCGAGCCGAATATACCGTCTCATTCTCCAACATGTATAAGTGCATCCTCGCTCTATCAGCCCTGGCCCCCTTGGCCGCGGCCAATTGTGCCCACGGGACGAGTCTCTTCCCTCGCAGCCAGGCACTGAGTGTCGATGTGGCCGTTTTCGGCTTCAACGGGCTTGAGGGTCCCCTCAACTGGCACGCCCTGCACGAGGACAACCTCGACTGCGCCGTTGGCGAAAACCAGAGCCCCATCAACATCGAGTCGGCAACTATCGACAAGGCCTGCGGCAGCTCCCTGCACTTCCAACTCGACGACCACCCCAACGGCGCCGAGTTTTTCAACCTGGGCAGCACAGTCGAGGCCGAGGCCACCGGCACCATCAACCTGAGGAACAAGACGTACAACCTGGTCCAGTTCCACTTCCACACCCCCAGCGAGCACCGCATCGATAGCGAGTACTATCCCGAGGAGGTGCATTTCGTCTTCCAGGCCTCTGGTGAGCGCTTCCACCCCCTCCCCTTCACATCCGTCTTGCGCTGCGCGTTTTGTTCTTCCTCCCAGCCTCGGATAAGGCGCATTAATCATCGATACAACCTGGGTGGATTGACGTCGTTTCATCTTCATGTCCACTCATGACCCACACATAAAACTGACCCATAATCCCACCACGCACAGACGGAGCCCTTGCCGTTGTCGGCGTCCTCATCGAGATCGGCACGGATGAAGAAGCGTCGTCGCTGCTGATCGACGTGTTCGAGAATCTCGAAGATATCGCGATCCCGGGCGACGAGACGCACACGGGTCCTCTTGACTTTGGCGAACTCGAGGCTCACATCCAGTCGTCTGAGATCTTCCAGTACAGCGGCTCTCTGACCACCCCGCCCTGCACCCAGGATATCGCATGGAACGTTGTCAAGAACCCCATTTACATCGATGTTGACACCTTCCGTCGCTCCAAGTCGGTCATGAAGTTCAACTCGCGGTACACCCAGAACACGCCTGGCCAGATCAACCTGCTCAGCAACGCCTGCAACGGCATCTAGGTTGTCGTCCCTTTGGTGTCCCATGAACGTCCCTCTCTGGAGGCTCATGTGGCCGACATGAAGGTTGGAATTGCTTTGCTATGATTGGGTAATGATAGTGGTACCTGGTTGGGATAGGAATAGGTTCTTAGTGTGTTGCTAGGCGTATGTGGAGTTCTGGTTGGTTAGTCGAGAGGAAGCGGGAGAAATAAGTCGAGATGAAATCACGTGATATAGCGAGTATAGTTGGTATTAATGCAAACGTCTCGTCGTGCTTATTATCACGCCTCCTATAGCTTATTAACCTATCTCTGGTTTTTAAAAAAAACTCGACTCCTAACGCCTATAACGTCATTATTTATATATAGATTTATATATAATCACACAGCGCCTATTAACCACGGGCGCGTAATAGGAGTAAAATCGATAAAACCACTAAGACGGAGATTATAACCACCGCCTCCCTCCCGGGATACTATCGTAGCGGCACTATAACGCCGACGCTACGGTATAGCCAGAAAAGACGTGGGATAGTGGCCCGATCTAGTCTACGCAGAATTTATAACGGACCCACTTTTCGTAATATAAGCGCTCCCCCCCTCGCCCGTGGCGGGATATAGCGCGGAACCGATAAGAGACTAAAAGGGGACTACTGCGTCCTCCGGAACTAAAAGTAACTAAGATTAAGGCAGAAATTTAGGTCTTACTAGCCAACGGGAATACGATTAAGCAGGTTATAGAGCTAGTAAAGAAACTAATCACGATACGTATTACCCGTAAGGACGCTAGCGCGATACCACTAGCTTACCTATACACTACTGTTCGCCACGTTATCCGAGAGGAACTCCGAAAAGGAATAAGCGGTATAAAAGAGACTTAGGCTAATATTATAGCCTAGGCTCCCGTGGCGGTACCGCCGCGGGACCCCGTCCCCCCTAAAGTAATCCCCGCTAAGTACTACTAAGAACTAATTATCCGCTAAGGAACCCTCCCCGAAGACTAGCCCCTTAAAGATAGGACCCTAAAGGAGATTATCTAAGCTATAAACGCTATAACTACCCGACACGATACTATAACGGCACGGAAGCTATTAAGCGGGGATATCTACCTTACCTTTACTAAAGGGGTATAGTAATGGGCTACCTATAAGAAATAATAGATTAAGAAGACCTTTAGTAAAGGAGCTACCCTAGCCGTACGCACCTACCCTATACTAGCTAAGGCTATCCCCCGGGAGGTCCTTAACGCCCTATCCGAAGAAGATCTGCTAGTATCTATACAGGATATAAACCCCGAGGTAAAAATTATCCGAGCTTAATAATAGGTACCCCGCCGTGGTACTAGTAGGGTAGCGCTCCTCCTTATCGAATCGGCTTCGCTGGAAAGGGCGGCGAGCCTTATCCGGAATACCCTCCTCTTTAAAGGGGGTAGCTATATCTATAAACTATATAACCCTAACCTAAGCCCCCTAAGGTGCTATAAGTGCCTATACTTCGGCCACTAAGTAAACGGCTACCCTATAGCGGAGAGGGTATACCGTTACTACGCTAAGCCCGAATCGGCGTACCTATAGAGCCTAGGATATTACGAAGCTATAGCGTTAAGGCGCCCCCGCCGCTATACCGCCTATACCGGAGACTACGATACCTTTAACGATTCATACCGGCTATTAAAGAAAGAGGCCGAGAAGACCCGCGAAGCGTATAAGTACTAAGCTAGGGACTTCGATATTACCCGCTAGACCGAAACGGTATACCCGCGGTAGCCGCAGATTTTCCCCCTTATTATTATCGCCTAAGACTAGGACTAACCCCTCCGTAAAGGTAGGGGTTAGCCCCCGAAAAGGACTAGGGGATAGGAAGACTCCCCGATACTAGGCCCGATAAGCGCTTATATAATCCCCCGCGGGGCCGGTAAGGCACCGTAGTAGGAATCCTAGAGCTAGACCCCGATTATACTGGGTACGTTATCTTAGCCCTCCCCCCCCTTTAACTAATAGAAATCCACGTCCTTTCGTAGAATATAGGGAGGAGTTAGGCGCGGCGGGAGCTACCGCTCCGGTACCACGCCGAGTACGATATAATAGTAATTTAGGAACCCGGCCTTAACCGTTTCACGAAAAGCCCCGTAAGCCCCTCCTAAGGGGTATACCGGCTAATCTAGGAAGGAGGCCGTGCCCTCCTATATATTTATAAGAGATACCCGCTATATATATAGACGTAGCGGGCCTACCGCGATACCTATACGGTTATATTCAGGACTAAAGACGATACCCTTATAATCTAGTTAATCTACTTAGAGAACTACTAGTTAGCTAGGATCCCTTAGAATACGCCCCTATAAGATATATTCGACACGGCACCGCTATAAGGCCGATACGTCCTTATAGGGGACTTTAACCTATACTACCCCCTATAATTATAGCCACCACAGTACTACCCCTGAGCCGATACCCTATTTACCCTAGCGACCCGGTAAAACCTAAACCTAGTAACCCCCCGCGGAATAACTATATAGCACTGCCCGGGCAGGTATACTAATACTATCAACCTTATATAAGTAACGTAAAGGCTCCGCTACGACTTCGGCGGCCCGGATAAAACCGTTATCGGGTCTAACCACTACTTATAGATAGCCTGAATCCTTATAGAGACGGACACCTTATCGACTACCACGATAATACTACCGCGGGACTTAGCCGGGCCCCGTTAAGTCTAGAAAGACGAAAGACTTCGACCCCTTATAGATCCCTTAGCTTACCGCTACGCGGCTATAGTAGACTAGCCCCCTTATATCACTATAGAATATCGACTTAGCACTTAATAACCTAATAAAAGACCTTATAACTATAGCCGATAAGGCCGTGCCGCGCCGCTATAAGGGCACCCCCGGACGCCTATCTACCCCCTAATAGAATGCTAAGCTAACCGCCCTTACCTAGGAAATAAGGCGCCTCTACCGTAGATATATATCCAGGAAGTCCCGGAACCGATAGGACGACTTCTAGGAAGCGGAAAGGTGCCGAGATAAGGCCGTGGCGGTAGCGAAGCGGTTATACTAGCGGCACTTACTCTACTCGACCAGGAAGGACGATAGTCTTCTCTAGCGGCTATAGAAATAGGCATAAACTAAAAGGGACGTATTACCAGACCCCTTATCGGTACTACCACTATACCGAGAGAATAGCGACTACCCGGTAACTATACACGCAGAGAAGGCCGAAGTCCTTAGCCGGAAATTCTTCTCCCCCCCTAATACGCCCCAGATTCAACCGGGAATACCAGGGCGTACCACGGGGTACCCTAGTGGTACTATAGCTTATACTATAGCACCCACAGGGTACGCCATAGGTACCTTTAGGGTACACGATAGCTTCCCTAGGGTATAATTAGTGAATACCGGGGAATCCCCCGGGTTCCTATACATAGGAGCCGAGGATTCCACGGGGTTTACCCGTGGAATACTTAAGTCCCGGGGGCGCGCCCCCTTAGTTAGACGAAGATATCTTTATTACACCTCTTTTACTGTAGTAAAGGTCACCCTTTAAATCCTGGGTTCCCTAGGTCCGATAGTGCTAGCTGGCCAGAGTCGTGTCCGGATAGGGCATATTAAATCCTAGATTCGTCTAGGTTCTATAGTGCTGGCTAGCCAGAGTCGTGCCCGAATAGGGCATATTAAATAGTAGTAACTAAGCTTTTAGGTAAGGTTCGTATACCGCCGCCCGGCGCGGACTACGTGTGCTAAGACTAAATAGGCACGTAGTATACTAGCGGTCGCGAACTCCGTGTACTGAAACTAAATAGGTATATGGTTTACTAGCGAACGCTGGCGTGCTAGGCGCAGCCGCTCGGCGCGGACTACGTATACTAAGACTAAATAGACACGTAGTAAACTAGCGGTCGCCGTCGCGAACTACGTATACTAAGACTAAACAGACACGCAGTAACCGGCGGAACTAGACGACCGCTAGCGTACCAGGCGAAGACGCCTCCCCTTTAATAGGTCTAGGCGTGGAGTAATAAAGGGAACCACCGTTAAGCGTAGGAATAGCGACTATACTAACCTATACTAGCTATAGAACCCGAGCTTCGATACCGCGATAACCTTCCTAACGATCACTAGTTGGCGCAGGCGACTATACTAACCTGCACCGACACTAACCGTTCTCAATAATCGCTAAAGGGCGCAGGATAGCGCCTATACTATCCTACACATTAGCGTCCTCCGTGGAACCAGAGTCCCGACAGAAACACGGAGTACTAACCTAATCGCCTCCCCTTTACTAGGTCCAGGCGTGTAGTACACCAAGGATTCTATAGTCGCCAGTTAGGCGCAGGAATAGCGCCTATACTAACCTGCACCAGCACCCACTATAGATCCCCAGCTCTAACATAATACTAATCTTCCTAATAATCGCTAGTGATAACCGTTCTAATGATCGCTAAGGGCGTAGGATAGCGACTACTATCCTGCACACTAGCGTCCTCCGTAGAACCCGAGCTCCGGTAAAAGAACCACGGGGCGTACTAACCTTCCCCCCCCTTTTACCGTGGCCCCGAGCTACTCGATAATTTTCCCCTCCCCTTTTTTTTCACTATGGCACCGAGCCACTTAATAACCCCCCCCCCCTTTTCCCGCGGAGTATAAGGGGAGCCAGCCTCCCCTTACCGTAATCTTCCCTTTACCCGCACTTCGTGGAGAATATTTTCCTTTTAGCGCGGCTTACCTTTATCCGACTAGCTTAATATACCGAGAATATCCGAGGCTAAGGGCGTAATAACCCTAAAAGGAAAAGCGTAGAACCAGTATCCGTGCCTAAGACCACGTATTCTAAGGCTTAGGGGGTATACCCTAGCCTCCGCCGTGTCGCTCGAGAAATAACTAATTATAAGCTATAGATTTATCGTGGAACCACTCAGCTTATCCTCCCTATTAAAAGGAGGGCTTCCCCTTATTCTACCCGCTTTTATCGGATTTACCCGAGGTCCCTCGGCTTATCCTCCATATTAAAGGAAGGGCTTCCCTACGGCAGACTCGCCTTTAACCGCGACCGATAAGTTTACTAAGACTACCCTTATCTACGGGCTATAGCACGTATACCGCCGTGTCTATTATTTCCGATAGGACCCTATCTCGGACTTTGGAATAACGCCGTAGAATACCGTAGTACCCCGGATTGCTAGACGGCCGGTTAAAGCGGAAAAACTAAACGGCAGAGATCTTTATTAGTATATTCCTCGCTAAGAACCTAGAGGTTTTATAGATAAGGACTATAGTTCAGCCGTAGTTCACGTTACCGGCGACTTATAGTATAACCTATACGAGTATCGCGGTTTACTATTAATTCCTTATATCCGCCCGTAGTATACCGCTATATAGTTATTCTATATCGTGGTCTACCGTCTCCCCTAAACGTATCTCCGTTATTTTATAACATATACTCCTTTTCTTTCCCTTCTTTCCTTTCCTTTCTTTCCTTCCCTTCTTTTCTTTCCCTTCTTCCTTTCTTATCGTAAACACTATCGCCGCCCACGGTCACTAAGTAATCACTATATAGCGCTATAGGTTACTATCCTCCGCTAGAGGACGCCCGCGGGACGCAGGGCTTATATCGCCCGGGGCAGATACTTAGGAATATACCGGAAGAAGCTATAAAGGCTAAACGACTCCTTTAAAGAGAGATAAAAGACCTTAGTTAATCTAAGGATAGCCTTAAAGAAAGCGGAGGTTCCGAGTATATTACGATTAGGAGACGATAAAGAACTATAGAAGACTCGACGGAACTAGAAAAACGTTAAAGTGTTATAAGGCGCGCTAATAAGGCGACGCGATATAGGAGGACCGTTATAGCCGCCCTAGGCAATAACTAGGGAATATAAGGGGAACGGTAAGAATAGAAGGACTATAACCCACACGTGCCTTCTATTAGCCGCCGTAACGACTAGGAAAGCCAGGGAACGCTAGGGAATGCTAGGGAACGCTAGGGAACGCCGGGAAACAGTAGGAATAAAAGAACTATAACCCACACGTGCCTTCTATCGCTCGTAATAACCACGGTTACCACGGCGCTCCGCTAGGCACGGGAAAAATAATATTATACCTAGAATACTCGGATCTAGTTCTCTTTTCCTCTTCCCTTTCCCCTAGAGCCACCGAGTTTCCTTATATCGTGCATCGTGATTCACTGCCGCGTAATTATCTTTACTATCTCCCCCTAACGCACTTTCGTCGTTTCGTAACGTATTCCCTATTCTCCTACCAGTTACCCTTTATACCGCTAAGACGCACCGCGGGCACGTTAGTAATATAAATATACTTTACCGTCAAAGCCCCCTTATCGTATTAGCTATCTAAGGATATCGAGTATAGAGAGACGTTCGATAAGGTATTCCGTAACCCACGAAGGATTAGCTCCGGGTTTACTAAGGAAGGATATTTCCGAGCTATCATACTCTACGGTGGCGAGGAGCGTCTAGAAAACGAGTTTTCCGCCTTAGGAACAAGATTCGCACTTCAGAAGACTACCTATAAGTCTAAAGTCGCCGAATTCCGTAGACACGTAGAGGTGTAGGGATATAATAGCCCCGAAACCCGCGATTTAGATAGAACCGTGTTTATGCTAAGTAATCACCCTAAGATTTACTAGATTATCTTAAAAGCCGAAGCCCGTAACATCGTAAACTAAATTCCCTAGCCCGAGTTCTTAGTAGACGCGAACCCTATCCTAGTATCGTAGAATTAGCCTAATATTATATTTAAGTAATATATTATAGCCAGAGATCCCGACGCCCCCCGTAACTATACGGGAAAGTTCGTTAAGACCCCGTAATCGATACGCGTTACCGACGCGTATAGTCCTATCGTAAACTCCGGCCCGTGTTCGGCGGCGTTTATCGACCTCGAAAATAAGGTAGAGGCGGCGGATACCGCCGCTAGCCCGTCTTCCGCTAGGGTTTTATAGGCTAAGACCCCTGAAAAGCTAGCCGCGTCGATAATTCTAGGATTTATACTATAGCACGTTAAAGATCACGTATACCTCTCTAAAATAATATACGATATAGTCTTACTAGAAGCCTAAGGCACCACGGTATACCCGGACCTTAAAAAGAACTTAGAGTAATATGCTAAGCAGGCCAACGTGACTAATAAGCTTATCCGAAAGTTTATTTATAGCCTGCTAACTAAGAAAACCAAGGAACCGGTTCGTATTATACCTATAATATAGGAGTTTCTCGTTATAGTACGCACAGGTAAAGAGCCCACGCTTATACCCCCGAGTAAGCGAGTAGCACCTTCGGATCTATTAAGTAAGCTACTAGCTAAGCGAATTATCGGGACGGCGAATACTAAGAAAGCTCTAAGGGAGATAGTCCGTAATTTCGCTATACGTCTTTACGTTACGGGCATAAAGCCCACGGAGAGTAAGTTTACTAGCTATTATTCTTTAGCGTAACTATACTATCGCGCTCCCGATCCTAGCCGCCGGGTTAATTCTTATAATGCTTAAGGAGGGTATTACTAAAAGCGAGGTCTAGAACGCTAATAACCTGCCACTATTACTAACTATATAGCGTATAGGCCGAATAGTGCTAATAACGCCGCTTACCCCGGACGGGTAACTAATAAACGCCCGATATAACGCCTTAGTAAATATACTTATTACCGACTAAGATAAGGCTATCGCTATTATCCGCCACTATACGGCGCTATAGGCCGTATAGGCCGACTTTTACTCGGTTAGCCTAAAAGAAACGTATATAATAGACTAAGCGAAAATTAAAGAGCGCGCTACGGATATCACCATCGATAAAGCAGCACTAGCTCTGCACACGCTACTAGAGTATTAGGGTATCCCTATAGAACGGCCGTAAGCGCCCGCGGATAACGATAAAATCACTATACTAGATTAAATATATAGTTAGGTATATTAGGTATAGATAAAACTAGGACTCTGCTATAGCACGCGGTGATATAAATTACGGACGCGGTAAGAGAGGATACCGCGGCGCTAGCACGATAGTATTTATTTTCCTTTTACCTATTCGCTTACCCGCCTTAGGTTTTACTAAGGAATACGGTAAGGAGGGACGCCACGGCGTCGGTATAGTTTTATTTTCTTCTCTTCTCTTCTTCGCCCGGCTAGGCAGTAGATAGTAACAGCGGCGGTCGCTATTAGGGCGCCGCCGCGTAATAATATTTTCTTTCTATTCTCCCTAACCATACCGCGGTTTACTAGTATAACCATAACGTGCCTTAAGTAAGGCTATCGTAGTTACCGGGGAAAGCCCGCGGGACGTAGGGCTTTATTACCCGGGGTATTTAATACGCCCTAGATTTAACCGGGAATACCAGGGCGTACCACGGGGTACCCTAGCGGTACTATAGCTTATACTATAGTACCTACAGAGTACGCTATAGGTACCTTTAGGGTATACTATAGCTTCCCTAGGGTATAATTAGTGAATACCGGGGAATCCCCCGGGTTCTTATACGTAGGAGCCGAGGATTCCACGGGGTTTACCCGTGGAATACTTAAGTCCCGGGGGCGCGCCCCCTTAATTAGACGAAGATATCTTTATTACACCTCTTTTACTATAGTAAAGGTCACCCTTTAAATCCTGGGTTCCCTAGGTCCGATAGTACTAGCTAGCTAGAATTATGCCCGGATAGGGTATATTAAATCCTAGATCCGTCTAGGTCCTATAGTGCTGGCTAGCCAGAGTCGTGCCCGGATAGGGCATATTACCCCCCCTCCCCACCGCCCCTAGGCCCTTAGGCGCGGAATTCCCCCCCGGGTAGGATATCCGCTAAGATATTACCGTAGCGGACGTATAGGGGCGCCTTAAGAAAATAAAACCCTAGGCGGTACTAAGACCCGATAGACTCCTAGCAGGGCTCCTAAAAGCGTATAGACCCCCCCTATACTAAAGACTTAGTGCTATCTTTATAGCGTGCCTCGAAGCGAGCTACTACCCGAAAAGGTACCGCTATACTACCGTGGTAGTCCTTAAGAAGGAAGGCCGGCCGCCGGCCGACTACGGGATAGTAAAAGGCTAGCGACCGATATTACTCCTTAGTATAATAGGTAAGGTCCTTAAGGGGATACTAGCTAACCGGATTATAACCGTAGCGGAGGAGTAACGGCTTCTCCCGGAGGGATAAATAGGTAACCGGATACGGCGAAGTATAAAGACGGTAGTATAAAGAGTTATAGAGGCTATAAGGGCGAGCTAGGCCTATAGCGGCACCGCTTTAATACTTTAACTAGATATTAAAGGCGCTTTCGATACTATCCCCTGTTCTCGCCTCCTTAGAGTGCTAAAAAGGAAAGGCTTCCCCCGGTAGCTTATTACCCTAATTAGTAGCTTCCTCTAAGACCGTATAGCTTAGTTATTACTTAATAGTAAAACGGCCCCCCCGTAGTACCTTTATAGTAGTATACCGTAAGGCTCCCTAATCTCTCCTAGCCTTTTTATCCTCTATATCTCTACTCTATACGAAGAACTAGAAAGGGTCCTTAAGACGACGGTAGTAGGTTTTACCGATAACACGAATATTATCGCCTTCGGCAGGATAGAGGCGTAAACGCGGTAACGCCTTACCAACACGTGGCGGATATACCTAGATTAAGAGATAGCGAGTAAACTATAGTTTAAACTAGCTAAGTGTATTTATATCCCCTTCACGAAGTCACGCTAACCCTTACCTACCCCGCTCCCCCTTAATACTATTTCGGTACCGGTAACGGAGGCGATAAAGTTCTTAGGCGTTTAGCTTAATAAGAAGCTCGCTTCCGATAAAACACTAAAAAGGTAAAGAGCCGACTAGCCACCTAAATATACGCCCTCTTTAGGCTTAGCGCGGTAGCGTAGGGGTATAGCTTCGTAGACGTAAGAAGGCTATACCTTATAGTAATACGGCTAATAATCGCCTACTACGTCTCGGCCGTCTATAAGATAGGGGCTAGCCCCTGGAAAGGCCCCGCCGCGGCACTTATAACGGTATAGAACCGGTGCCTCCGATTAGTGGCCGGAGCCTATAAAGCCACGCCGGTTAGGGTCCTTAAAAAGGAGACCTTTATCCCCCCCCTTAACCTATACCTCTTAAGCCTTATTACCCGGAAGGTCCGCCGGATATAAGAGGAGGGAACCGAAGATAAGATACTAGCTAGAGTATACGCCGTAGTAAGAGCCCTAGCGGCACCGAATCGATACTATAGGACCCACGCGGCCCTCGCGTGGATAGCCTAGCTTAATACCCTAATAACCTAGACCGGAAACACGGCCCCGAGGAAAACCCTTATAAGGGACTAGGGTTAAACCTAGGTAGAGGCACGGAGACCGTATACCTATACCGTAGCAGTACTAAGCCGCCCCCCGATATAATACTCCCTCCGGAAATATAGAGGACTACTAAAGCTATAAAGCGCCGCACTTACCTAAATCAGATTAGAAAAGCTAGGCCTATAAGCCTTCTTAGTAAAAGCGAGGGTGCCGGGATTTCTAATAACGCGGTGCCCCTATAGTAACGGAGGAGCAGAAATAGCGGAGTATATAATACTCTAGTGCTAGGACGTGACCGAGGAAGAGCGTAGGGAGCATTTCGGTGCCGTGGGGAGGCCACTTATAACTAGAGGGGATTTATACGACGCACTAGACTATAATACCGAAGCCAGGGCGATAGCTAAATAGTTCCTATAATGGAAAAGGCTTAACGACTTCCGCCTTACCCTTAAAGTTATAGAAGCCTATAAGAATACAGTGGCACTATAGCGGGGAAGAAGTGATATAACGACCTAGTTAGTATTAAATAGGGGCCTTACTAGCCGGGACCCTAGCGGTATCGAAGCGTTATCGGGCCGTAGCCCTCCCCCCTTTTTACTCCTCGCTAGCCCTGTCCTTACCTCCCTTAAAGGCACTAATACCGCTCTCGATATACTTAAGGTCCTAGAACCGGTTAGCTATTCTGCTATCGCGGAGGCGCCGTAGCGGAACCGAAAAGAGACCACGTATATAGTTATCTATTAGGATACCTACTATCGCCTCTATATAGCGGACACGGCGGAGGATATCCTATAAGGTCGCCTCTACCGATAAGGTGCCGCTATAGCCGCGACCGGAAAGTAACGCCCGAGAGATAGCCCGTTTAAAGGATAAAGCCGCCGTCTTTAGGCGCTCCTTAGCCTAATAAGTTATTAGTAAGGCGCTACCGCGATACCGTAAGGAGACCACTTACTATAGCGATACCGTCGCCACTAGTAGCCTTTACCGATATATAAAGACTATAAGCGTTAATAAGATGCTATTACTATTTCTTCGTAGCGGGGGGGATTTATCGACTAGTTAGATCGCCTCGATACACCGATAGCACCACCACGGTATAGTAACGGCTTATATCCTTATAGGGGCGCCGGCTATTAGCGTATTAAAAGTATACGGCACCGGTGCCGGTAGTATTAGCGTAGGCGGAAACGTTATCCGGGTAGCTACCTAGACGCGTACTATAATAGAGGTAACTACTATAGGTTAGCCACTATAACACCACTTCGGCACTACTAAGATATATATACGGTATAACTCGAATAGTACTTTACTTATACCGGTTATTATTGTTACTAAAGGGAGATATCTACGGTTATTAGTATACTACTACTATGATACCGCCACGATATAGAGACACTTATATTATGCTTTTATTTACAGTTAATATTAAGATTATTATTACTACTACTATTATACTACCTAGTTAACCCCACGCCACCGCCACGCTACCTATAAACCACCACGTACTAGTTCTAACTAAGGAAATTATAAATTAAGAGCAGGAAAACTAGAAGATATTATTAGTTAGCACGACGCCGCGACGGTAAGCCTTTAAGGCCGTAAGCGGGAATATAACGGGGGATACCTATAACGTGCTCTATAGCGTTATAGGAAGGAAAAGAGGAAAAGGAAAAGGACCTTAAATTCTATTATCTATCTACTATTTTTTCGGGTATAGGCGGAGCCCTATCCTTCCTACCTACCGCCGGATATAAAAGGCCCCCCCCCCCCCCCTTTTTTTAGGCAGCAGGAACGCCTGCCTCGTCTTTTCTTTATTAATTAAATAGAAGGAATAATAGGCGCGGCCCCGGGGATATAAGGAGACCGATATTAGTATACCGCGGCCGCTACATGGCAGAGACCCCGCGGCACCCTTTCGACCCCCGCCCTATTACTAATAACCGGCCTAGGCTAACCCGAACTATAGCCTACTACCCTTCCCGTTAGCCATTAGCCTAAAGGTATAATCCAGATACGTAGACGGGGTAAACCGGGGCCACGTTAGCCCCGCTAAGGCACTACTCTAACTAAGGATAAGTATAGAGGTTTTTCCCCCGGGGCCCTGGGTTTTTCCCCTCTATAGCCACCCGAGAAGGACCGTATAGTCTGAATAGGCTCCTACAGATTAGATAGGATAGCGGAGTAAGAATAATAATAATAATAATAACGTCATTATTCTTAGCAGTCGTTTTATATCTGACTGTTAAAGACGGCAGAGACTCTTCCGAAAGGATCCGGCTTTTCTTCGCGGGTTGACAGGGATTGTGGTGGAACAATCCGACTCGGGCCTCATGTGGATTTTCTCGCAATCAGGTGCTTTGCTAGGACGAAGTTTTTCGTAGGGTTCTTGTGTACGGGGTGTCTGGGTGCCAGTTCAAGTCGTCTCATGAATGCTGATACCGTCACCAGCCACCAAGACTTCCTGACATCTACTTAGCCGAACACGTGACATCCCGCCTAATGCCTCCCCCTGTTCGCAATTCGGATTGAACAGAGCATTCACAACCCGTCCACCACTTGAAATCGAAACTGGTGGCCTGGGTAGGTGCGTCAAAGCTCTCTCTTAGTATGAAAGGTGAGCATGATTTATTGAGCCATTGGCACATTGCAGCACATATATTCCCCTCCTCACCAAAATCCACACGACACGAACGGCAAACCGCGCCGAACGCGAAAGACGCCGCGCTTTTGTTGCCATGCCGATGACATGTAAACATGGAACGGGTCGTTCGAGTTGATATACCGCCTCGGATAGACGATAATGCCATCGTTGGCACGGGCTTGTCATCCTGGGTGCTCCGGGTGGATGCTGTCGCCAAGTGCTACACTAATCCAGATGAAAGAGACAGGGAGGTTGCCATATATGAACGCCTCGGTCGGCACAAGTCAATTCTCCCATACTATGGCACATTCGAAGCAAGTGTGCTCTTGCAATTTGCCTCTCACGGCACAGTTCGACAGTACCTGGACTGTTCGCACAACATGCCCCCGCTGGCCATGAGATTACTTTGGGCGGAACAAGTGACAGAAGCAATCTCTTTCCTGCACTCGAAGGGGATATTCCATTGCGACATCTCATATGACAACATTTTCCTGGATGCTAGCTGCAATGCTCTTCTTGGCGACTTTGCAGGATCTTCGATTGATGAGAAAGAGCCCTTTGGGTGGTATGGGACCAGCCACTCTCACCCTGATGCTGAGGAGCCGTCGATCCAGAGTGAGATTTTTGCTCTGGGCAGCACTTTCTTTGAAATTATGACTGGGAAGAATCCCTTCGAGGGCCGAAAGAGTAATGAGGTGGAGAGAGCCATCAGGTCAGGAGACTTCCCTTCCTTGGATCATCTACCCGCGTTGCGCACTGTTGTCTCCAATTGCTGGAGAGGCGAGTACGCAACAGCCAACGAGCTACTACAGGAAGTGAGAGACGAAGGTATGAAACCAATGCCATGATATGCGTATGCGAGCTAAGTTGGATAGCGGGATCACGATGCCTCCTAGTCGACCAACGACAGGAACAAGAGCCTCACAGCTGCCAATCATGCATGTTAAGGTATACATGAAGTAAGGTATCGGATATCAATATCGGGCGCCCAGGAACTGCAATTTCAGGAGTACCTAGTCGCAAGGCAAAGCGAAGACCAGAGTATAGGTACAGAACGACGCAGAACCGGAGCAAGCAAACGATCCCGTGGTGGAGTCCGTGACCGGGTCCTCTACATATTTTGGACGCATACTGTTTGTAATGTCGATTGACTACCTTACACTTCGCTGCCTAACAGGGCGATGCCATTCGCGATGTGTCAGCGGAGCCGCGAACTGAATCGGTGGCCTGCTGGTGGTCCGTCCTTGGTCATACTGAGTCAACGTGCTTTGACGTCCTGCATTCCACTCTTTTATGGAAAATATAAACAAGCCCCGCTGGGTTCCAAGCAAGAGGAGATTGCAGTGTGTAATTTTTGCCTCGCGCTCCGAGCCGCCTCGAGTGTCGTCGGTCCGCCGAGCAAACCCACCTCCTGGCAACTCTAGTACTTGGAAATTCCTCCTGGACAAGAGCAGCTCTGTTCTTTCACCCGTTGACGACGCCTTACTTTACACCTAATTTAATGCATAATTCGATCCAAACAACCGGCTGGGACCAGGTGTACTTGTGGGGTTTTCCGACAGTGTCTCTCCATCACGAGCCCTCGGTGGTGGCAGCCTTCCGACCACACATTGAACGAGGAGAGGAGTCGTGGCTACGCAAAGGTTGTTACAGAAAGGGGCAAACTTTGAAAGTCGACTCGGATGCCGTCCCATTTCGAAGGCAGGGGCATATATGGGTATAGAATCCAAGTGGGTGTCCCCCCTAAGTGATGGCGTTGAACTGTGTCTCAGCCACTATGGACATTGCCTCCTGGGTATACGTCTCTATTCTGGGTATCTTGTGCCTTGTAAAAGTACTATCAACTATTTCCATCTTCAGGTTCTCTTCGCAAAAGCATGTGGCACAAGAGTGACAACACATTATACATTGAGCAAAGCAGTACCAACACCACGTTATCCCAAACTATTGCGCCATCGGGCTTCTCTCATGGCGAGAGAAACAAGAAATTTCCGTACCAGTCTCCCAGAGTAGGAGGGGACGGGATCAAAGGGAATGTCTCAACGTCTAGCGGGCCCGACGTGGGACATGGGATGAAGCCAAATCCTGTCAAAGCCAGGGACACCCTTTTCCGGTTCCGATCGCGGGGAAGAGACATGCCGTGGCCTTTCCCTTATGAACGGCGACGTCTTGGCACACCTCTGCACCGTCGTTAGGATGTGCAAGGAGCGTCTCCCGACGAATAGCCAACGACGGGGTCGCTTGCAATCTTGTCTGGCGTTTTGATAATTCCCGGTCGAATCGCAATGGCTGGTCTTCCTTGGTATAGGATTGGACCGGCCAATGCTCCAGGCTGCGGCAGCAGTTGTCCTTTCAAGGGACGGCTGGTATACCGTGTAAAGGTTGGTGCGTCTCGCTCGGCTATCCCCACTCAATCAATATGATAAGCCGGGAGACCAGGCGATGGCGGAGTTCAGTGCGACTTTCAGTCGTCGCGCTTAATACCGCGAAAGAGGGAGCGGGCCATGTCGGTGAAGGATCGCCCGCCAAAGAGGAACTCGTTGGTATGCCGGCCGCAGTGGGTGTAGACGTTCATGTTGCGGCGTGGGATAGGGGAGGATGCACCGCCGGGATATTTCGATGAAGCTGTTGAAGAGATCGAGGCCGACGAGTGGGATGTGTTCTGGCTCGAGTAGGAGCTCGTGCGGTTCTTCAGCAGGCAGTTAGTTTCACTGGTCTCTTGGATGGGGGCGGTGAAAGGTGGCGATGTGTTTTCCATACCTTTTGCTTTTCCACGACGATGGGAGCCGGAAGGGACGTTCGGGAGAAACCCATTGCGGCGGTGGGAATGGTTGTGAGTGAGGTAAGGGTTTGGTACGTGAAAGTAGGATATGTTAAGTGCCGGGACGGTGGAAGACGCGACGGATAATACGTATGGTCTTCACAATCTCGAGAACAAACACGATGGCTTGGGTGCACAGCAACTGGACGGCTTCTATAGCTAACTTCCGAATCACTCAACTAAGATGGAGATGATATGATGCAGGAAGCAGAGTGCCATCACAGGGAAGCGTCACTGGCACACCGAGACAACGCAGTAAATAATGGATATTAGTACTACCTAGGACGTAGCACTGGTTCCTGAGAACAAGAGTTGTTGATAGTGGTGGGGCTGTTCGGTGTTGGATTGGTAGGCTAAAGTAGACCAATATCCGTTGGTGAAACTGAAGAAGAGCAACGGTCTTGTTGAATACCTAAGATAGATCGAATGCCGTCCATCTCGGGGTCTGTCGAGGCTCTTAAATGCTTCTTCGGTTTCGTATCAATCGCCCACCCACCGCCGGATCTCCCCGCGGTGCTTGGCTCCTCGCGGGGAAGTGGACCGGTGGATACAACGTGTACATCACATGTGCGACCTCAGTTGCGGGGCCTCGTACTTCGTAGTACCATGCGTTCCTGGTGCTTCCCATTTTTGCACACCGACCCGATGGTGGCCTCGAAATGGATGGAGGTTATGCGAATAGGAACTTGCCGGCCTCTCTCCACCCTTGCATTCGCTTACCATCCTTGACAGGGGCTCGATTTGGATAAGTGATTTGGCATTAATCCATTGGGTTGGGCCATCAAACGAGGCAAAAACCAGACCCTCCGTCCATCCTCCTTCTTCGGGGAAAGGAGTAATTCGTTCTTGGTCCAATGAATGTGATACGAGGTGGACGAGGGATAAATAAGAGAATGGAGATCAGGGTGGGATTTGACGACAATTTGATGGATGACCGCCAATCAGCACGACTCTGTGGACGTGGTAGCACTAAGGTAAGGTAGGCAGCACTAAAATTAAATCAGCCATTTCGATAAGGTCCGCAATTCCTAACCGTTGCTTGTATACATAGGGCTGGGCCGTCCCCAGGAAGGTCTGACCGAATGGGTTTTTGTTCTTCTTGGAGGGCATTTCAAGGTTTCGGCTGAGGCCAGTGGCACTCGCCATGTCGTTCGTTTACCAAATATGGCATAGATGAACCCTTTCCGCCAGTTCAGGTGAGATAGAGTGGCCTCGCCTTATCGTCAATTGTTTGTTTGACCACACGGCCAAGACCTTGTCTAGGAAGATCGCCCAATTCGTCGACCGATGATCTCGGGGGAGAGAGACATAAGCCGTGGTGGAGGCATATCCTTGCAGTTGCTTTGTTTCCCCTGGTCCGCGTTCTGTAAACGGTATGTCAGCAGTCAGTGCATCGCGGCCCCGACGCAGTATTAGCGTCGCGCGAACAAGTCAGGTGGTGTATTCGTACTCGGTACCTTTTATGCGGATACCTTACGTGTAGAAATACGAAGTACCTAGGTAGGTAAGTGCATAGATTTATCACATGACCAAGAGCCACTGAAAACCGCGACCGACCGGACATAGCTTAGTTAAGCAGCACAGCCACATAATCAGGTTCATCGTGAGGCTGGGGAGCGTGGAGACGAGGACGCGTTACCCCAGATTTCGGACCATCTGTCGTAGGGCTGATCTTGGAAACATTGAAGCTTATCCATGAGCCCTCAAGTCCTGGCCCGAGCTGCTGGGTAGCTGTGCCTGGCATGCTTTTGCTTGATCTGTCTTGTCTTTGATGGAGTGCGCCGGGCTGAGATTTCATGAACTCACTAAGCGGGCTATTAACATGCAGTCGCATAATCTTCTGCTACCCATTGATACCGATCAAGTCATTGTTCGGCCACTTAAACATCCATTTGGAATAGATAATCGAATCATTCAATTGTGAACTTGATTGTTGTGAATCTAAAATTCGATGTCCTGTGTTCAGCAAGTGCCCCTAAAAAATTGGGGCAACACCACGTAGTTGACCGGCTTTTCTGTCCAAGGGAACATAATAGGCCAATCAGCATCTTTTTTCGGGACACGGACCCATAGGTTTCCTCTGCACGTGAGACCCACACGAAGCCTCGCTCCTCCTCCTCCCTGCCCCTTTGAACACCTTCCACGTCCGTACAAACCAACCGCGCAACCAACGCGATTGTTTTGTGCTTTTTTGCAACTGCTGGGCATTTCCCTCAACTACCGTCAGTGCCTACCCTTCGACACAGCACTGTGGTCGTCACTATACGCTTGCTTATCTTCACACGGCTTTCATTTCATCTTCTTTCTTTCTTTGCCTCACTTTCCCTTCTACATCATACCAGCTTTGTGTGCCACTCGGCATCGACATCCACCAGGGGAATTTTCGACCCACGTTAACCAGCCACTGAACCCTGCCTCATTTCCTGTCCACCCTCACAACCATCATCCATCGACTAGTCAATCAAAGGTAGAATTCTATTATTCCACACTCGACTCGATACATTGTCACTATCCATTTGAGACACTTTGTTGCCATTTCGAAAGCTCTTTCACTTACTGGTCAAGGGCAATACGTGCAGACCCCTCCCATGGAGTTGTCGCTTGCCTTGAATGGCTGACCATAACTACGACCCGATTGATCTCCAATACGCCATTCATCATTCCCTGTCATCACACCGGTGCCCGATTTCTAGCCTCTCGGCTGGTGATACTTCCTACCTCGCCTCAATCCTTTGCGGTTCCGTCAATTACCGCCAGTACAGTCATCGCACCTTCCCGGGGCTCCGCCAACCGAACCCAGATCTTAAGACCACGAAGCTTGCCTAGGCTACGATTCCTGGATCAGTAACGGAAGGCCGAAGTGTCGCAACGGCTTCAGCTTGGCCTCCACATAACCAACAGATTTCCCAGTTTCGCTCGACGACTCCAAAATGGCAAGCAAGCGAAAGCGAGAAGAGTTCTTCTTCGACCCCAATCAATCTGATCCCGAGGATGAGAACTTTGAGCCGGGCGTGGATCGGCCGAGTAGGAGCAAAAAACGCTCGCGCTCATTAAAGAGTTCCAAAGGTAGCCGGAAGAGGAATAACCGGTATCGAGGGTCAGATATCGAAGACAATGACGATATTTCGGACAGCGAAGCCGACGAATCCTTTGAGGATGATGTCGGTGAAGATGACGACGAGGATGATGATTTGCCAGTCAATGCCGCAGGCCGAAAGACCCGGAGAGCCGCAGCCAAGCCCGTGAAGTACGAAGAAGAAAGTGAAGACGAAGAAGAAGAAGAAGACAACGGGGAAAATGAAGAGGACGAGGAAAATGAAGAAGATAAGGAGGAGGAAGATAAGGCCGATGATTCCGGCGATTCCCCTGTTGCAGCTGCTGCCACAAGGAAAAACACCCGACGCAACAGCAGCGCAGTGGAGGTCGAGGATCCGCCTGAGAAGCCCAAGGGGCAGCAGCCTACGAAGCTCGTAAAGCTCAAGATCAACCGGTCGAAGTTGGAGCTGGCGCTGGCTGGTGCGCCACAAAGGAGAACGCGCTCTCGGACAGTAGAGGCCGATGAAGAACCAGTAGAGCTGTCGAACTCCGGAAGGCATGCTCGTCTGGTTTCCAAGAGTAGAAGCCCGGAAATCAAAACTCGTACCCGATCATCCCGTGCCGCCAAAGGGCTAGCCAAGCCCCCCGAGACTATTCAGGAAGCCACCCAAGAAAGCAACGGTCATCAGCCCGAAGAGGTTGATGAGTTAGCCGGCCACCACGAGGATGTCGCTGCCGACGTCACTGCGGATGCCGAAATGGAGGACGCTCCGGCTGAGGAGGCAGATGCACCGGGCGAGGCCCCTGTGGCCGATGAAGTGGTACCCGAGGCGGAAGAAGAAGACGAGGATGACGTTCCAATTACTAGAGGTCGTAGCACCCGAGCGCGACGAACCAACGGCCCGGAAAACGACGACCAGGACTCCGCAGCAGAGAAAGCAAGCCAACATCCAAGTCGTCGACTGACTCGCCGATCTGCCCTTCGAAAGTCGAAGTCGGCCCAGGAGCCAAGTAGCGATTTTGAGCCCGGTGAGGAGTCTGCCGAGGATGCAGCCATGTCCGATTCATCAAATGCCAATCAGGAAGACGTTGGCCTTGACAGTCCAACCCCTCGAGGTCCACGCGGAAGAACCAAGGGCAGATCCGCCAAAAGCTCTCGCCGGGGCGCCGACTTGGATGACGAAGTTGAGCTTGACAAGGACGAGCTGGCAGATGAACTGGAAGATCTCAGAGAAACCTCACGCACGCGGTCTCGCCGAGCCCGGCGACCCTCTCCTGCCATTCTTTACCAGGAAACCGTGTCAAAGCGGCGCCGTGCTGCTGCTAAACCTATGAACTACTTCATGCCCCCCGTGACTGCGGCCCACATTGAGGAAGAAGAGGACGTCGGGGAAGAGCCCGCTCCCACACCAGCGCGCCGTCGCGGCCGTGCAGGTGCTAGCCAAGCATGGGATCGGCCACTCAACACCACCTTCGGCCCCTTTGGTGGCGGCGGCGGGATTGGCTCGCTCCTCGGCGGGCCCTGGGGCACTGGAGCCACCGGCGGCGTTGAATCAGATAGCAGCGATGACGAAATGGGCCACAGGTCGGGCATGGCTGGCAATGTGGGCATGACCCCGACTTCGGCTGCCGCACCAGCACTGCTTCCAGGCCTGGCTCAGACGCTCGGGGAGACTGGTCTCGGAGCGACACCCAACGTTGGGAAGGTCAAGAATCAGAAGGCGTTGGCCGATGCAGACCCCTTAGGCGTTGATTTGAGTGTGGACTTCAGCCAAGTCGGTGGCTTAAAGGGTCATATCGACCAGCTCAAGGAGATGGTGCAGCTGCCTCTATTGTATCCCGAACTCTTCCAGAAATTTCACGTCACCCCACCCCGGGGTGTCTTGGTAAGCTCTCCTTTCTCCTTTTCCCCTTTCTCCTTGTTCTTTCTTCCTTTTCTTCCTCACAACGCCGGGCAATTGCTCACCAGCGTCTAGTTCCATGGACCGCCGGGAACTGGTAAAACTCTCTTGGCCAGAGCTCTCGCCAATTCTGTTGGCATTGGTGGTCGGAAGATCACTTTCTACATGCGCAAAGGAGCGGATGCCCTCAGTAAATGGGTGGGCGAAGCCGAAAAGCAGCTCCGGCTTCTCTTTGAAGAAGCTAGACGAACGCAGCCAAGCATCATTTTCTTCGATGAGATTGATGGTCTCGCTCCGGTGCGCTCGAGTAAACAAGAGCAGATCCATGCGTCCATCGTATCGACCCTTTTGGCATTGATGGATGGTATGGATGGCCGTGGCCAAGTCATCGTCATTGGCGCGACCAACCGGCCGGATAATATTGACCCTGCGCTCCGGCGCCCCGGTCGCTTCGACCGGGAGTTCTACTTCCCTCTGCCAGACTTGGAAGGTCGCCGTTCCATCATCGACATACACACAAAGGACTGGGGTCTCTCCGACAGCTTCAAGCATTCTTTAGCCGAGAACACAAAAGGATATGGCGGCGCCGACCTTCGGGCACTCTGTACCGAGGCGGCTCTCAACTCCATTCAGAGAACGTATCCCCAGATCTACAGTGCGACGGATAAGCTTGTTGTCGACCCTGCAAAGATCAACGTCCACGCCGCAGATTTCATGATGTCAATCAAGAAAATGATCCCGTCCTCGGAGAGGTCGGCGGGGTCCGGAGCTGCGCCCCTCCCCAAGTCGGTTGAACCTCTTCTGCGTGATCAGTTCAACACGGTCAAGGAAATCCTCGACGAGCTTCTCCCTCGCAAGAAGAAGCTGACGGCTCTGGAGGAAGCTATGTTCGAACAGTTCGACGACGATGACCATGGCTTTGGGCGCGAACAGATGCATCAAGAGTTTGAGCGATCTCGCATTTTCAGACCCAGATTTCTCATTACTGGGCTTGTCGGCATGGGCCAAGCGTACTTGTCGTCTGCTTTGCTGCACTACTTTGAAGGAGTCCAGGTCCAGAATTTTGGTCTGCCCACCCTACTCGCTGATGGACGTGTAAGTTGGCACGGATTTATTCGCCTCTGATGAGACCCCGGTTGATACTGACAAGCTGGCAGCCCGTTGAGCAAGTGATTGTCAGCCTTTTCACCGAAGTCAAGAGGCACAAGCCCAGCGTCATCTATATCCCAAATATCGACTCGTGGTTCACTACGCTAAGAGATACTGTTGGCTACGTAACATTCAAAGCGTTGCTGAAGTCCATACCTCCCACAGATCCCATCTTGGTACTTGCCACGGCCGAGTACGAAAATGGGGAGGGTATTGATCCTATGCTATGGAAGGAGATATTCGCCTATTCCATGAAGAATAGACTGGAGATTGCTCGGCCGAAAGCTGTACGTTCCGACTCGTTTCTCCCCCCGTGCTTCTTTACTTGAGTCGAAGACTGACTGTCTGAACAGGAGAATCGCCGCGAGTACTTCAAGTCTATATTGGAGTACATCCGCAAGAGCCCAACCGACTTCCCAGACCCGGCTCACAGGAAGAAACGAGTGCTTGAGAAGCTGCCACTTGCTCCTCCCCCGCCGCCGAAAGCCCCTTCGAAAGAGGAAGAAAAGGCCACGCAGAAGAGAGATCGTCAGCTTCTCAACATCCTGAAAGTACAACTTCAGCCGATCATGGACCAGATCAACAGGAAGTATAAGAAGTTCAGGCAACCAGTCATCCCAGCTCACCAGCTGGAGTACCTCTTCCTCGAATCCGACCCCAACTACATCCGCCCGGACGTTCCCGGAGCCGAAGAGCGCCCATTCGAGATCGTCAAGGACAAATATGGGAACGATGTCCTGCGGGAAACAGCGACGGGCAAGACGTTCCACAACCTCGAGACCACCACCATCGAGGAGCGACTCTCTAACGGGTTTTACGCGCGGCCTGAAGATTTTCTTTACGACATCAAAACTCTCGCGAAGGATGCCAAAAAGATTGGCGACAAGGAGAGGACCCTTAAGGCTAATGAGCTTGTCAGCAACGTCGAGGTGGATGTCGCGGCGATTCAAGCCAACAGCAACATCGACTGGGAAGGCCTTCGGTCCAGGCAGTTGCAGCGTGCGAAGGCGGCGGCGGAGAAGGAGCGCAAACGCAGGGCGATGCAGTCCATCGTCAACCTCGTCCAGTCTGACACGGCCGCTGCTAACGACAGCGACTCTCAGGGTCCAGTTACCTTGGGCGAGCCGATCCCCGGATCCCGTCATACTAGCACGCGCTTCCAGCCTATGAGCCCCCCATCTAATGGTATTGGTGGGCGCTTGGGCTCACGTGCACTGAGCAATGGGATCTCTAAGCCGCTGATACAGAGCGACGTGCACATGAGTGGTGTCGACGACGATACGCAGCCGGTTGCCGAACACACCCTAATGAGGCCACCGGCCGAGGGACCCGTGGCGGGGCTTGCCTCTGGAGATCAATCAATGGGCACAGCCACAGCCACAGCCGCTGGCGTGACACAGCTGTCCCAGAAATCCGCCGTCACGACTGTCCCACCGGGAGTGTCGCCTTCCGCTCTCGCGAACGATGCGTCGACGACCAAGACGTCTGACCCATCGGACCGATCCTCGAGCAAGTGGAGCACGCAGATGACCAACGGCTATCCCGCGGACCAGAACACGCAGAACGATCATTCGCAGCTCCTCGACACGCAGGAACTCCCCGGCGCCCAGTCGAATCACGGTGGTGACGACTCATGGGCGCATTCCCAAGCCGACGGCATTGCGCGAGGTTTTGTTCACCCGGGAGATGTGGGGGTGGGATCTTATCCGTCCCAGCGTCCATCCAGCAGCCTCCACGACTCACCGAGCAATGAGCACGTCAGAAACTCGGGCAACTCGGGATCTTCACCGTCGCAACCCCAGCCAGTTATCCACGAGGGTCAGGTTGAGAATTTCCTCGATGACCTGACAGAGCGCACATCGGGATGCACGATTGAACAACTCGAACAGATCAACCGAGAGCTGATGGACGAGATCTGGAGGACGCGGGGAGAGTGGAACCGAATGAAGGTGCTTGGGTCTGTGAAGAAGGTATTCAACGAGACCATCTCCGATATAGAACACATCCAGTGTCTTCTGCAGCAGAGCCAGTAGAACCATGCTCAGGTATAGAGGCGAGGCTTTTGTATCACTAAGGGCATAATATTCCTCCTGTTTGGGCAGCGTATACGACGGGTTCGCGAACACACATTGATTGGCAGAAGGTGTCACTGGATTTAGACGAAGGATGGTCGGGTTAGCTTAGGGACGAGGATTTTTCGCCGAATGGCATTTCCATTGCTTGTGCAGATGTGAAGCTTCTCCTTTGCATTCCCGGGCAGTCTGTTGGATTATCATCCTTTTAGCTTCCTGTAAGAAACCTGAGGACTCACTCTACTAGGAACGAAGTCTCTGAGCCGACGTCGTTGGGCGTAAGGTAGTATCCAATACATCTGTCTCATGTGGCCCTATATTGCTGTGTTGCGACGCTTTTACGGGCTATTGGATTCATCATTCCATCGTCTGAAGTGGGATAATTATTTGGGGGGGTATGGGTATCATTCCTTTCCATCCTATCCATAAACCAAAGAGTCAGTCATATCAACGTCGCAGAACCATTAGCCGGTGCATGCATAATAATACAACAAGCCCAGGGAAGCACCAGCACCAGCATGGCAGTTTCGCCTCTCCTCAGATCTTTCCGGCCACCCTCGCCTTCCAAGCCCCCTCCTCACGCCTCGCCTCGCTCCGCGAAAGGAAATCTTGCCGCTCGGCATACGACCCCTTGGACCTTCCCGCGAGCTCGAGTTCGTCCTTGAGCCCCTCGCGGTCCACATAGCCGGCCCAGTCCATGCGGCTCTTCTCCACGGTGTTGAGCTTCTTGGCGCGCACGGCGTCCTCGCGGGCCTTCATGCGCTCGCTGACGCCCAAGTTGAGGTCGGAGCGGGCGGAAGAAGCGGCGGCGGTCTGTTCCAGGACGGGTTCGAAGGCGGAGCGGAATGCCTTTTTCAGGGTGCGTTGCGGAGGGGCGGCCGTGTCGTCGTCTTCTGCGGTCTCGGCGGCGGCGTCCTTTTGGGAGGCGAGGTAGAGCTTGGCTTCGGCCGAGTCCCGCGGGACGAGCTTGACTTCGGTGTGCACTTTGCCTGCGAAGTTGTAGGTTCGCTTGATTCGGATCATGGATGGGGGGTCGCCGTCGTTCTCGAGGGGGGTGGGACGGGGAAGGGCGGCGGCTTGTGGTGCGGCTGCGCCTACGTCCATCGTCTCCCCGTCTTGCGAGGTCGGTGCTGCTGCTCCTGTTGATGATGTCGCTGGTGGTTGTATGGCTGGAGTTGCGCCAGCGATCATCTGCGCCCAGAGCGAGTCTACGTCGATGGTGACGGGGCCGGTGATGGCCGCGGCTTTCCTCTCTTCCTTCCTACTGTTTTGTCAGGAGGTCCGCATGGTTTCTATCGTCGAGTTAACAGAATGACTCACCCTTGTGCTCTCATGCTTCTTGTCTTTATCAACCCCCCTTCGCCACCCTCATCGTCGTCTTCCCCAACTTGCAATCCATTGTCATCTTGTGTGCTGCTCTTGTTCTTCTTCCTCTTCTTTCTTTTCGCCTTGCTGATGATGGCTTCGTCGCCAGAATTCTCGAAACCGGCGTCTTCAGTTGGGCCAACTTTTGACGGGCGCTTTCTCTTATTGCGAGAAGACGAGGCTTGGTCGTCGCTCGAGTCGGAGTCGGAATCGGAGGAGGCCTGGTCTGAGGGGCGGTTGGTCGCGTCGTTGGCTTCGGGGTTAAAGTCGGAGTCTTGAGAAGACTCGTACTCCTCGGCCTCCTCGTCGTCTACTATTTGCGCGTCTGGTGGCATATTGACAGTATTGTTTGTATGAGGAACGGTTGGATGGAATTCCGTAGGACAGTCTGGGTGAATAGAGGACGTCGCGTCGTACTTACCAAGTACCAGGTAAAGATACCTACCTTACCTAAGGTAAGGTACCTTAGATACCTAAGTTGCTTATCTTAGGTACGTACCACACCCCCACCGACTTACCGAGCACTTTCGGCGAAACTCTCGGTCAAGCATTAACGAGTTCCAACTGTTGGGGAAACCCCCACGAGGAAGCCGAATGCCCTTGTCTCCGTCTTACCTATCCCCTCTTTAAGCAGGATATATCACAGAAAAGGACGCCCACTTTCCCGAGGTTGACCATGAGAAGCTTTCTCCACTACCTACTATGTCCCTGGCAAATCTCCTACTCTCGGAGACCAAGAAGCACCCGAGCAAGGGTGAACATGACGTGTAATCAGGAAGCGCCGCTGGGGCTCGAATTTATCCGGTAACACTGACACAAACTGTTCTTTTAGTCCATATCATGGGTAATGGCCTCTCCATGTTTTCCCCGCCACCCCCCGCTTCTTCCCCGCCGAATGCAGTCTTCTTACACGAATGGGGGCCTCGAGAAGCCGTCTCGCCGTGTCGTACACGTACAACGGCCAGGACAGGTGCCCGACCATTGCGAGATGACCTTCCGGGTTCCCCACCTCAAGATGTGCATTAGTATTACGCGACCTGCGTCTCATGACCTTGTTGACAAGCGAGCATTGCAGGGGGCAAAGGAGTTGTCACCCAGTTCTTCTTCAAGTCTAGCACTGCATTGTAGGATATTGAACTACCCTCCCTTTCCCCTGTTACTTCGCTTTACATCAACCTCGGGGACGTCCGATTTGCTTTTCTTTCTTTTCTTCTTTCATCCGGACTCTCCGGTTGTTCGCATTCCCTTTAAAACGCTCCGAAACATCAGGGACTCGACGACTCTTCTCCGTACATATCGAATACATCAAGATGTATGCTGCTCCCTTGGAGGAGAGTGAATGGGTCGAACCCCTAACCTCTAACGAGGCACGGCTAGCCCCGAGGCCTCTTACCGAGGAAGAAAAGGAGCACTTCGTCGCACATGGCTGGCTTCGTCTGACAGATTGCTTCACCAAAGAACAGGCCGACTGGGTCAATCAGGATGTGTGGACGCGGCTAGGAATGGACCCCAACGACAAGTCCACCTGGGCACAGCGGACCAACATGCCCTGCCATCGCACTTTCGACGCCTCCGTTTTCTCCCCAAAGGCGTGGTCGGCCATTAACGAGCTGTGCGCGGGCCGTCAACTGCACGACTCCCGTGAGTGGCGCGACTCCCTCATTGTTAATCTCGGCAGTGACGAGTACGAGGGCAAGGAGACACACCCCCACGAACTTGACAACTGGCACGTCGACGGAGACTTCTTCGTCCACTACCTCGACTCTCCCGAGCAAGCCTTGCTGGTCATCCCTATCTTCTCGGACATTAGCCCGGGCGGCGGCGGAACGATGATCTGCCCGGAGGGAATCCCCAAAGTCGCACGCTACCTGTACGACCACCCGGAAGGCGTGTCCCCCCGGATGATACCCCGGGGACACCCGGATTTCGAGGCGGAGAAGACCCTGGACTGGTTCAACACCACGGCCAGGAGCTGCGAGAACTTCGTCGAGGCCCACGGCAAGGTGGGCGACGTCTTCCTGCTCCACCCGCTCATGCTGCACTCGGCGTCGCGGAATCCCTTGCGCCAGCTCCGCATCATCACCAACCCTCCCGTGTTCTTCCGCGAACCCCAGTGCTTCGACCGGCCGGACGGCGACTATAGTCTCGTCGAGCGCGTAACGCTCCGCGCCTTGGGGAAGGAATCGCTGCCCGGTTGGAAGATCACGCGACCAAGGGAGATGAGAGTACCGGAACGGATCAGGATCCAGCAAAAGATGAGGGAGGAAGAGAAACAGCGGCTGCAGCAAGCGGCGCTTACTCCTCCCCTCGCTGCCGAACCGCCTGCCGCCGCCGCTTAGGGAAGGAAGGAGAACCATTCGGGAGAGGCGACGTATACATGATCTGTCAATGTCCAGACCCGGCCTGGTTCATTCTACTGCCCATGCCATCCGATCCACGCGTTTCATGCTGAGTCGAACTTGACTGGAGAGAAGTCTCGCAGTATGGGGTAGTTCTGGAATTTAATCAGTGGACAACAGTGGAATAGTTTCATATTTTAGAGTCGTGTGGAGATATATCTTGGTCAGTTGGCATGGGGAAGGGGGGGAAAAGAAATAGGGGCGGTTTTCGAGTCGACGGCCAGAGGCTCAGAGCATGGCGGAATTGTACGTATGGAACTGAGTGGGCACACTGAACCAATTTAAAGCATATCGCGCAAGTACACCTATACTGCGAATGACCCCCGAGTCAGTCTACGGATAGGTAATAATGAAGCAACCTCCGATGAGCTATCCGTAGGTACTATACGAGCACTGCCTTCGGAGTACTCAGTACCTACCTTAGGTGAGACGATGCTGGGCGACGCTCGAGGTGCCAAGTACCTAAGGTACCTGGTATCACAGAATATTATCTCTCCACTCTAAGTACTGTCTCCTTACATAAAACTCTAGTCAAATATTACCTTTTTTAGGATATTTTAACCGTCTAGGTACCCTTTAAATCTATTTAAAATAAATAAGACTAGTCTCATACGTATTACCGCGACTACTAGCACGTAATTGGTCAAGACCTTTATATATATATTGTCATTATCTATATATACTTAAAATTTTACTCGAATAATCAATTAAAATTTACTCATATTTATATTTTCAAACTTCTCATTTACTCAAGTTGCCAGTTCAGCCGTTAGGCCATTGACCAAGATTCCTCACTGCTGTACGTTACTTTGCATTGGGCTTTTTTCAGACCTAATGTGGTCGATCAACCTTTCAGTTACGACTACGAAAATTTTGAGCTAGTTAGGCCATCACCCTAACTACTACCTATTTCGAAAATATTTATTTTCTTCTTAAAGCGGATTTAATAAATCCTTTCTTATATAAGGGATCTTAGCCCTCACTTTAAGGTTAGCTATAAAATATCATATACTCACCTATATACCACTTATTAATAAAAAAAATTCAAATTAAATTAATCGTTCGATTAGCATATATCAAGCACTTAAACAGCGTTCATTCAGAGCCATCACCAAACTCATCTATTTATTACATTTTTTTTTGATGCATTAAACACATCACTAAT
Organism: Sodiomyces alkalinus F11; assembly: GCF_003711515.1. Taxonomy (NCBI): domain Eukaryota; kingdom Fungi; phylum Ascomycota; class Sordariomycetes; order Glomerellales; family Plectosphaerellaceae; genus Sodiomyces; species Sodiomyces alkalinus. The sequence continues at coordinate 15,633 of NW_021167088.1, read as the reverse complement.
AATTCTAAAATATTAGCATTAGGGTAAAAATATAAGCTATATTAGGAAATATTAATCTAATCATATAACTAAATAAATTTACTATATAGAATTTCTTAGTTCGCAATTATAATATGTTTTATATAAAAACTACCCATATTTATTTTTATTTTCTAACAAAATTCCTTACTTTTATATTTAATAGTATATATATATTTCTTGTTTTATAACTTTTCCAAATAGAAAATATTTTGTTTATAATTTATCTATTTTATTAGAATCATACACCTAATCAATCATCTATTACAATTTAATATGTTAATATTTTATTTTATATAATTTTTTTTAAAAAATACAGAATATATAAAGCTATTGTAATCTAATTAATATTCAGGTAGTCTATAGTTTGGATCTATAGCCTGTTATTAAGTAATAAGATTATCTGCCGAAGATCTAAGATTTTCTACTAAATATTTAATAACCTTTAAATTAGTCTTAAATTCGCTTATAGACTCTGAAGGGTAAAAATTTTCAGTACCATTTTCTATATTTAAAATAATATTAGAAACTTTTATCTATTAGACTTTATATAATATTAATTATTCTAATATACTATCTAATTGTTCATTTAAAGGAGGTAAAGATCTATTAATTAGAGGTATATTTAAAGGTGGTAAAGATCTATTAACTGGAGGTATATTTAAAGTAGAAGGTGAACTACTTAGTAAAAGAAGGATAATACTTAGAAGAAGTAATAAAAGAAAAGAAAGATTTTTTTAGATCTTTAAAAGAATCTTTTTCTTTAATTTCATTTAAATTAACTAAGCTAGTATTATTTTCTATTATATTAGGGTGACTTATATAACTTTTATCTAAAGTAATAAATTTAATACTATTATAAAATAAATATCCTAAACATATAACTATTCCTAAAAAAAGAATTAAGGAAAACCTGCATAATTGACTATGCAATATTAATAATTTATTAAATCTCATTTTTTTCATCATCATTATCATCATTTTTTTTTTACTTTATTTAAATTTTATTCTTTTTAATATAAGTCTAATCCATCTTTTATATAAGAAGAACTTAGAACTACAAAAACTTGAGCTTGTATGAAAGCTATAGCTATTTCTAAACCTAAAAAGGCTACTATGAAAGATAAAGGTATTAACCCTAATAGGAAGAATATTATACCAGAAGATATAATATTATAAGTAAATCCTGCTAAGATATATAATAATATATAACCTAATAGAATACTAGCAGCTAATCTTAAAGCTAAAGATATATTACGAGCTAAATAAGATATAAGTTCAATTAAAACTAATAAAGGTAATAAAGGTAATAGGTAACCAGCTAGTACTAGTAAAGAAAAGAATTTTAACCTATATTTTTAGAAACCTAAGATTGTTATACCTAATACTATAGTAAAACTAAGAGCAAAAGTTAAAATAAAATAACTTATAGATATAAAACTATAAGGCACTATACCTATGAAATTATTTATTAGGATAAAAATAAATAATATATAAATAAATAGGAAATACACTTAACCGCTTCTAGGGTTAATTTGATTTACTACTATACTATGAATAGTTATATATAAAGTTTCTTAACCTAAAGATCATCTATTCCCTACTAATTTAAAATTATTTTACACCTAATATTCCTATTATAACTATAAATATTAATCCTATTATTAAGTATAATCCTATATTAGTTAAAGAAATACATAAATTATTTAGTATAGGCAATTCAATACTAAATAAATCTCTTATTTCAAATTATGTCAAAGGACTAGATATTTCATTATTTACTATAAAGTTATTATAATTCTTTTTTTCTTACTACTAAAATTAATTTATTAATTATTAGATAGGTCCTTAAATAACAGAATTTCGTCTAATTAAATTAGTCTGAATTATATAATAAAAATTTATTTAGTAAAATATATCTTCTAAATCTTCTACTATAAATATACGAGAAACTAATAAGTAAACCATTCCAGGTAAAATATATTTAGAGAAGATATAATGAACTAATACAATTATTATAAAAGCAAAGACTACTTTATTTATATAATAAAAAGGTACTAATTATGGCATTTTTCTAATTTTATTTTCGTCTAAATTTCTATTTTTAAATTTTGAGTTGTTTTATATAAAACGAAAGTATATAGATTAAAAAATTTCATTTTAATATTAATTTTTAGATTACTGCGGTTTAAACGCAGCTACTCTCCTACCCAAAAGGAGCGCCTAACTAACCCGGCCCTAATCTGATATATATATATATAAAGATTTATTTTCTTTTTATATTAAAAAATAATTTGTTTTATTTAACAGTAATTATTACTAATAATTCCTAAAATTAAAAGTTATAAATTAGATTTATAACAGAATAATATAAAGTATCTAAAACTAATAAAGAATATATACTAAGAATAACTATAAATAACACTAATATAAGTAATAATATAAATTCTCTTTTTAAAGTATTAAATATTTTTTTTTCAAAGAATTTAGTAAACGATCCTCTAAATGAAATTCTATTAAACATATACATTATAAATGCAGCAGATAATACCATAGAACTAGCACTAAGTATACCAAATATGGGTAATTTTTTAAATATTCTATATAAAGATATGAATTCTCCTATAAAATTAAATATTAAAGGAGCACTATAATTTCCTAATAATAATATAAAGAATAATATAGAAAATAATAGCGTAATTTAAGCTATACCTCTATAAAGATATATTATTCTAGTACTAGATCTATCGTACAGTATTCCTCCTGCGCATATAAATAGACCACTAGAAACAAATCCGTGTCCTAATCCTAAAAGTATACTTCCCTCTATTCCTTGAACAGTATTACTAAATGCACCTGCTAGATACACAGCTGCATGAGAAACAGAACTATAAGCAATTAACTCTTTTACGTCTATAGTTCTTAATGTACTAAAACTTGCATATAATATAGTAATAATACTTATAGTATAAACTATAAAAGTTAACTCTAATATTGCTTTAGGTAATATAGGTAATATTAATCTAAATATACCATATAAACTTAATTTTAAAACGATAGCTGCTAATATTATACTACCACCTAAAGGAGATT
>NW_021167088.1:8985-10393 GCF_003711515.1 Sodiomyces alkalinus F11 | reverse complement strand
ATGCACTTTACCATTAAGTTAAAGAATCTGATAAATTAATAAGAATAATTATTATTTTATCCAACCTAAATTAATAATATAATTCATTCAGGATTATTTTTTATTTTTCTGAAAAAGTATCTAAATAAGTATTAGATTTATTCAGATTTGTCATAGATTATCTACTTTCTATTTTTAAAGCATTTTTGCTTAATTTAAATAAAAACCCTATTATTATTATAATAGTGAAAATTAATACTATAGCTAAACTTTAAATACTATTATCGTATTCACTAACACTATAAGGATATATAGATATTATTTCCAAATCTAATAATAAATAAACTAAACTAAAAATAAATAATTTTATACTAAATTATATTTTATTTTAACCTAAGAAACTATAAAACCTATATTTAAATATACTATATTTTTCTTAATAAAGATTATAAGGAGCTAAAGTAAAATTAAGAACTAAAAATAGTATAGCTATTATTAAATCTACTACGATAAAAAAAGTCATACTACTCATTTAATAATTAAATAATATATGTGCCAATATAGTACCCATACTTAATCATTCTTTATTTATGAATATAAATAATAATATTATTAAAGTAATAACCGAAATAGTGAAAGCTATAGGGCTAGATAAAATAATATTATTATATTTAATATAAACTTCTTTAGAACTAGGTTCTATTTTTACAGGTATAGTTAGATTTTCTAATAAAGGATTAACTTTATAAGTAGGTGAAGAGAAGAAAATTTCTTTTACTAATATTAAATAATAAACACCACTAATTACACTAGTGAATATAGCTACTATTATTATAAATATATATCCTTTGTCTAAAGTAGCACTTACTACTATCTATTTACTAGAAAATCCTATAAGAGGAGGTATTCCTATAAATAAGAATATTATTATAGCTAAACTTAAAGATAATACAGAATTTATATAAAAATATGCTTTTAATTGATTAATTAACTGTATAGGAGAATTACTTTTATCTAGAAGTTCTTTATGTTCTTTATTGTTACTTATATAACGATAGAAAGTAAATCCTATTGCTATTAAGATAATAAAGGTATTAAGATTACTAATAGTATATTATATTAAATAAAATATAAAAGCTTGAGTAGATTTAATACTAGATATACCTAGAGGTAATAATATATAACATAGATGAGATATAGTACTGTAAGCAAAAATCTTTTTATTCTAAATTATGTTAAACCTATAACTATTCCTATAATAAGTGAGAATAAAGAACTAACTATTAAACTAAAAGTTCAATTTAAATCTGAAAAACTATTACTTGTATAATAGATTAATTCTAGTAAAAATATTAGTATTGATATTTTAGCTATAATAGCTACAAATATTATTACAATAATTAGTATAGCATCATAAATATCAGGAGAT
>NW_021167088.1:0-845 GCF_003711515.1 Sodiomyces alkalinus F11 | reverse complement strand
TAATAAATAGTTATTTTTAAAATTAGTACTTATTATCTAAGGATCTCTCGACCTTTATAAATAAAGCCTATCGCAAATATTATATTTTAATATATGCCGTAATATTATATGACGATTATGATTTAGAAATATATTAAGGTAAGCTTTATGCCTATATACTTTTAGCACTTATCTTTAACTAACTTAGCTTTCCTGCTATACCTATACTATTTATTTACCTAAGTAAGAGTAATATCCCTTTATAAAATTTTATAAAATTTTAATATTAGGCATATAAATAACAGGTAAACTATAGATTAATAATTAATAATACTTAACTTTGTAGAGTTAAGTTTTTCCTGTTCCTTTCGTATAAAGGTTAATCCTTATTCTATTCTAACTCCCTCTAGAAGATAGAAATTATACTATCTCACGACGTATTTAACCTAGCTCGTGTAACTTTTTAATCGACGAATAGTCGTACCCTATATGGTTTCTGTATCTATAAGGATAAGTTAAGCCGATATCGAGGTGCTAAACCGCGCACTTGTTTTATATACTCTTACGTAAATTAGCCTGTTCTATATGTTATCATAATATTTATTTCCATTTTTCATAAAATGGTTCAGACTATGTCTTTATTTTTATTTATACTATACTATAAAATAATATTTTTATTTTCCACTTACTTAACCTTTTACTGTAAATGCTCTAATACGACGTTTTAAATTAGATACTGAATAACTTATATTAGGTTTATAATAACCTCTATAGGTTATTATAGATAACCCTTTATAAGAGGAGTCTATATTTTTTAATCCACCTTTTCAATTTAATTTGAATATAGCACGATCAGCTCTATAACG
>NW_021167087.1:1776609-1995555 GCF_003711515.1 Sodiomyces alkalinus F11 | reverse complement strand
AGCAGGGGGGCAATAGTCAGCAGGGGGGCAATAGTCAGCAGGGGGGCAATGGTCAGTTGAGCTGTAACCTCCTCGAACACTTCGGGGATTGTATCATCTCTATCCGGTCTGCTCCGAGAACCCCCCCGCTCTATGTTTATCTTGCGGATCAGAGCCCAAGTACGACCTAAAACTCGGGTTGGGAAGCGGCTAAGCGGCGCGGCTCGGTCGGAGCCCGATAAGCTCCACTTGTCACACGTGGGAAGAGACCGGCAGTCGCGACAACCATGATTGTTCCTGAACTACAAAGGACGCTGATAGTGCGGGTAGACGGCAGCGAGGCGCTCCTAGCACAAGGAAACTATACAGGAGGGGAAGGGGAGGGGGTTCTGGGAAAGTTGGGGTCTTCCGCCAAGGAGATTGCCCCCCCGTCCGGGCGGGGAGAACGCGAAGCACGTGGGTTGATCATAGTGATAGATGTCGACTGATACGGAATATTTGGTAGTCATCAACATCAGCACACCTGTAAATGGGTCAGCGATCCTGCAGAGTGGCGTGCGAGAGGCACCATGGGGGTCAACCCAGCCTCTTCAGCCAGACCAGGGGATTCGTGACACTGGTACCTGATCTGTTGCCATTATCCGACACGCGCCGCCGATACTTACGAGTAGGTAATTACTACTAACTAATTGCTGGTTACCGACTTTGAGTGACGGCTGGACCTTGCTGTCCGGAATGACGCAGCAGCCGTAATCCCAGCAACGTGGGTTTGATACCATACCCATGACCCTTAACCGGGTTATCAGGGGTGCGAGCGACGGGACCCCGCCAGACCGATCCTCTCGGGCTTCGGAGAGCAATCCATTTCGTACGCCAAACGAGTTTCAAGGTGACGGGATTGGCCGTGTTAATCCTCGAGTCCAGAGTGGCAAGCCCGCCTAATACGCACAGACCGAAGACGATGCCAATGTCTCTCCGATACCGATAACGTATGATCGCCTGACGGTTTTGTGAATGGTTCGTGTTCTGTGCAAATAGAGAGGTTTTACGTAAGGTATCCAGCTATTGACCTCGTGCTACGATGCAAATTATGGAAGGGAGGCCAGAGACGGGCTTATAGGGTATGACCAGATGTGACGTCTGTGATCAGAACTGGGGGCAATATTCCAAGTTTCCAGCGTCAGTTCGCGGTGTTCATTTCAGTGGGGGTTTTTTTTTTTTTTTTTTTGCATGAACGAAGCAACTGTGGGCCAAGTCTCACTTTCCAAGGAGTCATCCTCCAATTCTTCCTTCTTTTCTCATCCCAGTCAATGGAAATGCGAGGAGTGAGTTGGGGGTGGGTGGATTACGCCCAGAATCAGAGACATTAGTCGGTCTGGCTGAAGAGTGGGGGAGGACAGCAGACAACAGTTCACCAGCTTCAGCATCCCACGCCAATCCGAATTTATCATATGATCATAGAAGGAGGGTCGTAAAATAGGAGACGAAAAAAAGAAAAAGGAGGGGCAGGGGCTGCCGGGGGGGTTGAGCCCCCTGGATCGTGAGAAGACTCAGAACCCAACGGCTAGAGCTTTTTTTGTCCTTAAGGAACTGGCTCGTGTTTCCTATGGATTGGTAGCTTGACTATATAAGGGGTTTGGAGGTCATATTCTCTAAGTTTTTATATGCCCCTATCTCGACGATGGTGCCTAAGTTGATGGCTAGCAGCCAAATATGGGACATCGAGTCCGCATGGCGGGCAAGGAAATGCTTGGTACTCTGGCTGGTTAAGCTTCGGATATCATGAAATGTTGATGTCCAAATAATGAGGTGAATTGCACACGATCGTCTGTCTGTCTGATCTCTGTACACGTGTAAGAGTTGCCCTTGTCGTCAAGATACAGGGGATCGCCCCCAAGGCATGTGGCACCCTGGTCAAATAGGTAATTACTGCGTAACTAAAAAAATGAAAATGAAAATTTTGGGAGAGTCGGTGTGACCTAGCCCAGCCATCTCGGGTCCAGTGGACTGAGCCCCCGTCTTACCAGGCCTATCTGGGCGGCACGTCTGGTGATTCATCATCCTGGGCCCGCACATGGCTCGACTCGATACGTACGTTGTAAGGGTTCGTGAGCCGCTGATGTGAACCGACTCTACGGTTAGTTCTTGTTTCGAGAGAAGGTAAGGTGCCGAGGTCAGACAAGCACCATATTCCTGCGGGATGTCAAGGGCTTGATGACGGAAAGCCCCTAGTATCCGTACTTCGAAGTTACTTGACCGACATGACGGATCCCAAATTTCAGTATGAACAGGGGGGTCGATGGGAGAGCATGGGTACCTTGTTGTAATCAGGGGAGAGTGAGGAACGAATGGAGGATACGTCGTAGGGCAGAAGATACGACTACCCTCAACGCTCCCGGACTTCAAAGTTGACTCTATAGAGTGACAGATGTTGACACCAAAGCAACGTTCTGAGGAAGAGGTGGACGATTCTCAAGACTTGGTCGTCTCGGTATGACAGGACGAGGCTTCGATGGAGAACCGCAGTCCGAGAACGATACGAAGTCCATTGGCCCGGTAAGGTATTCGGTACTTTCGTGCCTCGTACGGGTTAAGCCTTGGGGTTAGCACATGGTAGGCTTTTAGGGCCGCGGGGAGCTTCCCGGCGCCGATCCCCATCAAACTTTGCCCTGACTGGGTAAGCATTGGGAACGGCGGTGAAGGTACCTGCCAATGGGGTTATCCGATGATAGCAGCCTTAGATCTGTTCAACCTGAGACCAAATCAAAGGCAAGATAATGGGTAAGAGACTGTATACTGTATTAAACTAAAGCTAAAATATAGGCGTTTATAAGCCAATGCTAGGTAGATCTACTTTTCATATTTCAACGGATAAGGCCGGCAAAGTCAAGAACGAAAAGGACAGGATTTGATGCAATTCGGTGCTTAAGAGCTCTGAAGTCATGGCTACCTAAATTACCGTACAGGTACCTACGGGCTCTCCACCTTATTCCCACTATAGATGCCTACAACGTATGTAAGGTACCTAGGTAACTTACGTTGTATACTTTAATAACCCCCACTTGCCGCTGTTGATGGATCAATGTGCGATTCCCAGACCGAATTTGCTTTTAGCTCCTTATCCTAAGTCTCAGTGATGTGGTGGCGTACCTAACCAGAAACCAATATTACAGTTGGGCAATGCACTAAAGGTACCTGGCGGCGGCTTGCCGGATGCTGTCAAACTCTTCTCCCGTTCTATGTACAGGTACTTTTCACACTTTCTCCACGGGAATCTTGTGGCCTTCGTATTACCCGCCTGCCAACCAGGTACAGGTACTGTGCCTTATCCGTTTATACAATTTACATGGTAATTACGAGCCATTATGTTATGAATTGTTATCCTAACTTGTTGGGTTCCGTACTGGAAAGCTCTCCCCAAGCACATCTGCCCTCCCAAGCACATCTACGGTTCCTGCGACCTACCTTACCTATAGGCATCATGACGGCTCTGCTCCTAGGCATCGACGCCTCAGTGCTGTCGTGTCATCCGAGTCGTCATGGTCTTCCCAAGTCTATCCGAGGCTTCCATAATTAACAACAGCCTCACTCTCAGTCTCCCTAGGTCGTCTGAACGACAATGCTGCCCGATTCAGCCCTCCCTCTTGCGCCGCATCTTCAACGTGGCTTGCCGCCTTCGTTATCTTTCGTCATACAAACAGCCTGCCATCGACGCGCTAGGCTTACGACATCGATGAAGCCCGACACGCCCTGAGACCTGACCGACTGGTAACATCATCCTCGCCGCCCATCACGAGCATTGGGAATCGATCTCATGTCACTTATTCACTTCCTCAATCGGGACATCCCGAGGAGGTAAATTTCGACGCCTCACGCAACTCCTAACTAAGTAGGGCCACGAATTGGGATTTTGACCGAATTGCACACTCGATCGCCTCATGCCGTGCTTCGCTGGTCCTCACACCAAGCTTCTTCTGCACGGTAATTGCCTTACCTACACCCTATCGGTCAATCCCGCCTTGCCCTGCCCAGTACATTTGATTACTTTCCAATAATCCGCTCCCACTTTGCCAGCCCTGATCTCCCCCTCAGGGTGCCATTGTCCTTCCCCACAACGTCTTCTCCTGGCGAACCTTTCACTTGCTCCCCCACACAATGTGGTCACAGCTTCACACCACACCTTTCATCTTGAGGGCGCCGGTCATGTCGTGCTTCTACTTGCTTCCAATCACTACACTTTCCCCTGATATGGGACCACACTATATCACCTTCCGATACGTTGTACAGTACGTTGTAAACAATTGGACTGCGAACCCCGGATTAGCTGCATATCGACGTTATGCAGGCCCCTTCTCGGGCTGTCGTTTATGTACCGCTCGGGGCCTGGTTCTGGTTGACTTGCCAGAGTACCCTGACAAGTGTCGCTTCTCACGAGTTCAACGGAGTATTAAGTACCTTACATATGTACCTTACATAAGGTAACGAGGACATGGTTCGTCACCGTCCTCAGCATTGTACATGTACCGGTACTTCGTTCCACCAACCGTTCCCGAGGGCCCGTCTCGCTTCCCTTGGAACGGGAATAGCTGGGCCCGCAAGGCACGGACGCAGCCCCCCCGGTTGGGGGGGGGGGGGGGGGTCTGCGTCCGTAGACTGACAAAAAAAGTCAGGCTTTGTCTTTGTTTTCTATGTTGCAATTGCGTCCGGACACCGGGGTGGGGAACACTCCCCAGGTAATTGCTCTCCCATAGATGTCACTACTGGGCCCGAAGACGGAGAGTCGAGATCAGCAAAAAGCAAGGAGACAGAGACACGGCTAGAGGGCCAAGATCGCTGGGTCTGTCCGTCCACACCCCCAAACACCTGTAATTAAATACACTAAACACGGACACCATGCCTGGACAGGCACATCCCTCTGGAAGGAGAAAGGCATCCCAAGTCTGACCCCGGTATCATACCCGACCCCCGCCATGCCATATTACCAGAGGTAGTGAGAGGAAAAGGAACGTGGGAGAGGTGGACGTGGACGACAGAAGAACGACGTAACGCGGGTCCAAGTCAGAGCACATGCTCATCATGTAGTGACATGCTGTACGAATAGGTGCTGTTGCTTTCCCTACCCTTGTGTTGCATTTTTTCTTCTTCCCACTGGCTCAGATCATGTGCCCTTTCTTCTCCTCTCGAGTTCTAGCAAATTTTCAATCCCTTCCACCTTGCTACTGTCCTAAGATGCAGCATGCCGTAGGGTGCCAGCGTAAATAAGGCCTCCTTCCGTACAATCAAACGCTGGGCTCCCGTCAACCTGCCAACCTACCCATCTTCTCATCAGCTTAGGCTCCGATCTATACATAACCTACATACATACAGCTCACTGCACAACATCTCACCGGCGTATCTGCTAATCCCTTCATGCCACGACATTTGCTTCCCAACCATCCCACGCCAATGATCACTTCATCTCATCGCCTTCCATCTCGACTCCTACGGGTATAAGACCAAAGAGAAAGCCCTCTGCCTGAACCTTTACCCCGAAGCTGTTCCACGAGCAGACATCTACTACTATCTCTACTCTATATCTGTCTTTAACTTGTCTGTTGTCTACCTCTCTTTCAGAATATACCGTCTCACTCTCATTGTTTGGTCCACACCTCTCAGCAGAAGGCCTGCATTCCTTTCCTTCGTGTGGGACTTGACAACTCCTATCTATCATCATGTCCGCCTCTTCATACCACAGCCATTGTGGAACTTGGCAGGAGCGCCTAGAGGGTACGTTAAAACAACGAGTATGAAAGTTGCTGAGACCTCTCTCAAGTTTACTAATCATCGTGCGATAGATGCCTGTCGCGAGGCGCAAATCATGCCGCCTGTCTTCCAGATCGTTTCCGACCGCCGAGGTAAGTGACGTTACTGAGAGGATCAATGGGAGGAGATCTCGGCTGACCCTTTCTCCCAGGCGGCCGTACAGCTTGGTCCAGCCGAGTCACCATCCAAGGGCGGACTCTGGCAGCAAGGTTCTGGTACGATGGCAAGAACCTCAACAACGCGAAGGAAGACGCCGCCGAGCTGGCACTCAACTACCTTGCGGGCTCCAACCCTAGCTCCCCAGCAAACAGCAGGGGGAGCTGGTAAGCGGCTCCCAGAGTCCTGCTGCGGAGGGAGTAGAAACTTCCCGACATCAATCGCGGTTCAATGCACAGATCAGCGTCGCGACTTGTACTCGTTCTTTTGAGTTTCCTTGCGACTTTTGATTTTTGTACGATACTGCCTGGAGTTTTTGGCGAAGGGGAACACCGGCCTGCGTCCCCACGGCGTCGGGAATTACACAAAAAGGGAACCTTGACGGAAATGGCGCAACATCTGGATTTTGTCTCCCCATGATCGACTTGGGTGTCACGAACATTGATACTAGCCTGTTGGATTAAGAGGGGTGATCTGAGGAAAGGAGGGAGGTACCTACTGTTTCATGAGCGAGGTTGGAAATTGCTGTTTCCATGTCTTGTCACATCTAATGTACCATGCTAGGAACTACCTAAGGTACAGAACAAGATGTCACGCACTTTAGGTACAAAAGGAAGGGAAAGGATGATGGGGCATTTGCACTTGCACTTCGGCGTTAGTCATTTGCTCCAGAAAAATGGAAAAGAAACAAAAAGATGGATCATTTATCGAGATATGCCATGAAACGGTCGTGAAATGAACGAGGTCAAAAAGTAAGGAGTCAAATGAGAGTAAGTGTACCCGAAAGAAGCGTGGCGGCTTCAAACATCAGGTAATTAATACGAAGTACCTACATAGGTACAGATACTCTCCCGAGCTAGGTCCACTTTGTAACGAGAACCCAACAAGCCAGCCCGTTCAATCGAGGGGGGCATCCTTGAGAAGACGGCATATTCCTTACCTCGTTGTCGATCGTCCAGGATAAGATGTTTGTCACTCTCTTACTTAGACATTCCAGGTCATGGACGTAATGAGTGCTGGGAGACCAGCAGGATTCGAAATGCGGATACTGCGCCCCCACTCTCGACACGCTGCCCCCGTGTTCAAGCGCGGCTTTGCTATCTAGGCGACGTCTTGCAGGAGCTGGTGCCCAAGGGTGAAGAAGCGAGGTTGACGCAAGGTCTCAACAGACCCGGTAAGGATTACTGACAACGGACGAACATCCAGGCCTCCCCCATTGGTAAGGTTCTGGAGGAGCTGGTCAGGCGCCGCCACGTCCCTTCGGCGGTCGTGTGTGTGTGTGTGGACGAAAGACCGCTACTTCGGACACCCGTCAACTGCATCTAGACCGCCGGGGTGGCCCCGCAATAAGGACGGGACGTTGGAGACTACCTACACGTGTAGAACCCAAGAACTTTTCCAGTAAAAGCGGATTAGGATTTTTGGGCGGTGTGATATGTAATTAGTCGGTAGGTTTGGGGCGGATGACAGAACCGGGCTGCAGCATCGTCATTACCTTAGTGGTCATGAGAGGCAGCAAGCCACTGAGATCACGTGCAAGAAGCCTCAGCCACAATGGGGCGCGGCACAGCCCGAAAATACAGCCATCCGTGCGCCACATTCGTTCGAGTGGACTTTTTTTGCGTGTTGCATCCTGAAACCAGCGCGACGCAAATTCGACCGACTGCAGAGAACTCCTGATTGGAGATCAAGGCTTTGGAAGTGAAAAAAGGGACCTTCCGAAGACCATGTCTCTGCGACCAAGCTTTAGGCTTGCCTGCAGAACGCTGGCACTACGATCAAGGCCAGTGTTGCCGAGACAGGAAGCCCTTGGGTGGTCGCTCTCGAAAAGACGATATGCCGACGACTCGACGACAAAACCTCCTGCGAAGCCATTGAATCAAGCAACCAGCACCACTCCCGCCGCGGATGTGTCACAAACGCAGACTAAGGGAGTAGGGGTGTCGAACCCGGCGGAAGACAAGGTAAGGTGTGGTGAAGAAGAACGGCGTCCGGATTTCGCTTTCCGTTGTCATTGACAAAGTTCGTCTCCAACAGGAGGGTTTAGGAGATGATTTCTCCGTGCAATCGAGCACGGAAGATGCGATTGATCAGCTCGAAGCTGCTCTTGCCGGCCTCTCCGAGAAGCCGAAGAGCAGAGCCACATCCAAGCCGGGAGAATCATGGGTATGGGCGAGATGCGTCTGCGATAAGACCCTTGTGCTTAACGACTATGCTGACTGGGACTCTGGACAGGATGCTCTGGCCGAAGAGGCTGCTGCGGACAACTCGGGGCTGACAGTCGAAGAGGCCATGGGAGAGTTGGAACGTGCCGCACAAGGACAGGGGAGCGGTGTCGGGCTCGAGGGTGGACTGACGCCGAGCCAGGAGGAACACCTTTACCGCGAAGGGTCCATCCCGCCCACGATGTCGGACGGCAATGCCCAACGAGATATTGAGGTGTTGGCCTCCGGTGGACTGCTGGCGGACGCAGTGGAGGAGCAACAAGTTCAGGTGGACGCTAAGGGGAGGGTACACAAGTGGCCTCTTCCCACGCTGCCTCTGGAGCCACAGAACAAACTCAAGTCCAGGTACCACCCAGTGCTCGACCAACTAACGAATCTGCTTATGCGACATGGCAAGAAGAGCGTTGCGCAGAGGGTAAGCCCGTGCACCCTGCGCTAGCCCCAGCGTTGGGTCCAGTTCCCCCGGAAAAAGAAGAACTCGTTTACTGACGAACGGGTTACAGAATATGGCGATGATCCTGAATTTCCTCCGAACCTCACCTCCTCCCATCCTCAGCCAGAAATACCCGTTGCTACCGGGTCATCCGCCGGCCTCGCACCTCCCACTCAACCCGGTCCTGTACATGACGTTAGCGATCGACAGCGTGGCGCCGCTTGTCCGCATCAACTATATCAAGGGTGGTGCTGGTGGTGGTCGAGCGCTCGAGGTGCCCAAGCCGCTCAAGGTGCGGCAGCGAAGGCGGACGGCGTTCCAATGGATCCTAGACGTGGTGTCGAAGAAGCGCTCGACGGGTAGTGGGCGCACACAGCTTGCGCACCGCATCGCAAACGAGATTATCGCAGTGGCGGAGGGGCGGTCGTCGGTCTGGGAGAAGCGGCAAGCGGTCCACAAGCTCGGCACGGCGACACGAGCCAACGTCAACAAGAAGCCCGTTCGCTCACACTAGATCAACGATAGGAGTGGAGCCGCACATTACGGCCGCCGGGCGTTGTAATATTAGATAGATTCCAGGGGCCATGTATTGTATCACTGTACCGAACAAACTGTATACCTACCTACGCATCAACTTCATTACGCTTGTCTTCATGTATATTCGTAGTCGTCGATGGACTCTACTAGATCTGGCGGTGTTCGGTAGGACTTCGAATGGTGCTAATACGATCCCCATGAGACACTCGAGATCTACTGTCTACATTAACATCTGGGACGTTAGACGGAGACAATCTACACCTCTGCCGGGGTTAGAAACGTTAGCTCGAGACTTTACCCCACGACCCGCCCGTTCATTAGATAAGGGTGCTGATCCGTACATTCTTACCTACTTTATATATAAAGGTATAAACGTTAATATCGCCACCGGACTAACGTTAATATAATTAAAGCTATCACGATATTTAAGACGTTTTTTTCTACCTAAACCCTCTAACTTTAAGCACTTATAACTTTACCAGTTTTTCTATAATCCCTATTTTAAAGCTATCGTCAGAATTATCAAAAGCAGCTCTTTTTAATATAACCGCTATTAACGCTATATCTAACCTGCCTAATATCGAGGATATCGAGATTTAACGCCTATCTACGCCTAAGACTTTATAGCTTTATCGCCTACCTATAATCGACGAATCTCCTAGTAGAATCAACCTACCTAAAGACGGGAGGCGTTTTAGCCCTCCTAGCTCTCCTTTAGCCTCGTGATAGAACCGGCTTAATAGCTAGTCGATTAGAGCTGCTTGTCGCGACGCCCTACTACTAATTTTACAAGACTAAGCCTCGTAGCCTCGCTCCTAAGAACTATCTCGAGATTTAAGGCTAGAGCTTCGGGGTCTTCGGCGTATCGTAGGCTAAAGCTATAGTCGGATTATAGAGTTAGCCTCTGTTACGGGTTAACCCCGATATAGAGGATCCGGCTATACCCCGGATCTTCCTGACTACGCGCTTAGTTAACTGACCTATACCGCTAAGTTATCGCTACCTTATAGCTAGCCTAGCGCTATAGACTTTTCTCCTTTTCCTTTTTCCTTTCTTAGTTCTAGATAATCTATTATTACGACCTTACTTAGTGACACGACCTATGACTAGTCGTTTATATATCTAGAACTTAGCGACACCTACGCGCTACGCTAATAATAGATTAGGATCCTAACGCTACCGCCTAATAACCTATTAGAATTAAATAGGTCGTAGAGTAGACGAACTAACGGTTCGAAGAAAATAACTAAGCCCTAAACGTAAGGCTAGGCCCTCTCTATAAATAATATACCGATATTAACTTAAGGCTCGCTCCGATATAAGGATACTACTCGGAAATACGCTAGTTTATAGACCGATAACGCGCGAGAGAAGAAGCTAATAAGCGATAATACTAGTTAGTCGAATAGCTTATAGCCTAGCTCCTAGGATCGCCTACCCCGTAGAACCTAACACCGCTTAACCTAAATATCCCGGCTCCCTTATAGACCCTGATAATCCTTATACTTGTAGAGTCTACCCTATTACCGGTTCTATCGCCTACGCTATAGCCGATAATAATAGTAGTCGCCCCGACCTTAATAGTAATACCCCGTAAGACTATCGATAGCCCGGCGAAGTTCTTAGGGAAGCGAGTATATTATAGCGCGTAGGCCTACACGATATAGTAAAAGCTTATAATCGTTAGCGACTTATTCTAAAATAATATACGAGCTTAGTATATAATCTATAATTACCTAAGGCCCGAAGTATAATAGGTTATATCGGCCTTTTATAAAAGCGATAGGCCGGGTAAGCTTATAGATCCTAATAACTTTATAGCGTATCTTAATCGTACTTACCTTAACCCTATAGAATAATTACGGGCCGCCTAAGCCTTACGTATAATTTATTAATAAACCGATAAGTCGTTTACCGCCTTTTTACCCTGTTTTAAAAGATAGATCGCCTTTACGGGTAATACCGAATAGGAAGCCACCGTATAGATCTTATTCCTTAAAGGAGCGATTACTTCGCGATTTAGGGATAAACTTATCTCCGCCCGAATCCCTATTAACTACTATACTGTATAGGTTAACGGCGTATAAAAGATTACTAGGAAACTTAAAGGCTATTAGTTTAAATAAAACTACGATAAATAAACTTAAGACTATATAACTGCGAAGAAGGATATTAACGGCGATATAAAGATAGGCGGAGTAAACCGTGTTAGTGATAGAAAAGCGAAGTAAAAGACTCGGATATACTATAACTATAATAAAAAAGGGTATATTACTCGGAACTATAAAAAGCTAAAGAAAAACTAAAACACGGTCCGGAAGGTTAAAGAGACTCGTACGAAAAATCGCGATAAGAGCGGGGATAAGTCGACTAGCGAGGATAACTCGGAAAAAAAGTAGCTCTAATGGGAAAACGGGTATTAAAGCCGATAGCCGCGATATAGCGGGAGTAAGAGGCGTTTAAAGTATATACTAGTAGTAACCCGGTACTTATAGTAGCTAGAGTAAATAAACGGCGTATCCTCACCCTTATTAATACTAGTTATAACTACTATACCGCTATAAGTAAATAGTTTACCTAAAGACTTTAATTACTATTAGTTGATAAGACGAATCGATTACTAAATAGCTTCTCGGAAGCTACTAGGACTATTAGTAGCGCGGGGATTATTATCTATAAGCTTAAGATTAACGGTTACCTGTAACGGATATTCGTATATATAGTACCCGGGCTTAACTAAGACGTATTCCTCGAGAAGCCCTAGATAGAATAAAATAACGTAATATACTACGCTAAAGATAAACGGCTTTACTATAGAGTAGCCGGATTAAATATACGACTTTATCACGAAAAGAAACCTATTAGAGTATAAGCTATCCATGACGCTTATTTAGTTATAGAATCTATATTCGCGGGTATTATTCGACGACTATAACGGAAAGGTAAGGAAGTCTTGATCTAGGGAGTAAGCCTAAGGGATATCGAAAAAGCGTTATATAAGAAATAACTAATAAACCTAAAGGACTTTATACCCGAAGAGTTACTACGAGAATTCGGCGATCTATTCGCGCCCGATAAGGCTAATTAATTACTGCTATACCGATTAGAAGTCGACTATAAGGTAAACCTTATACCCGGAAGCGATAGTAAAAAACTATAGCTTCTTTAGGGGCCACTCTATAATATATTAAAGGAAGAACTCTTAGTATTACGGAAAATACTTACCGACTTAATAGATAAAGGATTTATCCGTGCTAATAGTTCGGAAGCCGCGGCTCCTATCCTTTTTATAAAAAAGCTAGGCGGAGGACTTTGATTTTATTACGACTATTAAGCGTTAAACGCGATTACTAAATAAGACTATTATCTATTTCCCCTAATCGCCGAGATACTATAAAACCTAAACTAAGTAAAGTGGTTTATAAAGCTGAATATAGTCGCCGCATTTTATAAGATTAGGATAGCTTTAGGATATAAATATAAGACTATATTCCGAACTCGGTTTAGGCTCTTTAAATAGCTTATCTATCTATTCGGCCTAAGTAAGGCTCCCGTGACTTTCTAGCGATATATTAATAAAACACTATAGCGTTTCCTAAATAACTTTATTACCGCTTATATCGACGATATTCTAGTCTACTCTAATAAGAGTTAGGCCGACTATAAGGCGAAGGTAAAGTAAGTACTCCGCGTACTCGCGGATACCGGCCTAAACCTAAATCCGTCGAAGTACGAGTTTAGTATAAAGACTGTAAAATACCTAGGATTTATAATCACCGCGGGGAAAGGCGTGTTTTACGACCTAGAGAAGTTATAAGCTATTCGTGAGTAGGAAGCGCTTATAACGGTTAAGGGCGTGCGAAGCTTTTTAGGGTTTACGAATTATTACCGAATCTTTATTAAGGATTTTTTAGGGATCTCGGCCCTATTAATAACACTAACTAAAAAAGACTATACCTTTTAATAGGGTTCTAAGGAAGAAACGGCTTTTCGCGAGCTAAAGGCGAGGTTCTAAGAAGAACTAATACTATAATAGTAGGACCTAATAAATAAGATATTTATCGAGACGGACTACTCGGGGTTTACCTTTAGGGGTAGCCTAATATAAGAAGACGCGGACGGAAATCGTTATATAGTCGTATACTACTCTTATAAACTTAATAAAGCGGAATATAATTATCTAATCTATAATAAGGAAATACTAGTGATTATAAGTTATTTAATAATATAGCGGGCTAAGCTTATTAGTTATAGGTAGTTTTTAGTCCTCTCCGACTATAAGGCCCTTAAATACTTCATAATAAAGCGAATACTTACTAAGCGATAAAGCCGATAATTCGACTTTATACTCGAGTATCAGAAAGGAAAGGATAACACGATAGCGGTATCGTATAGGCAGGACTATAATATAGTCTATAGGGGATCTAGGGGGGATCCACTCTATAACTAAGGGCTCCGCATATCGGGGACTTCGGGTATTAGGATATAATAAGGATAGATACCGGAAAAGACCGGATAGGATCTAAATAATATAGTACCTATAATAGAGTCTTTACTACCTAAATCAAGAGTATAAAAGACTCTCCTAGATATAACTTAATATAATATATATACACGAGATTTCTACTTTACTAAGTTATTTATTTGAGTGTTTATTTAACATGCGATAGTTATAAGCCCGGTTTATAACGCCTAAACAATAGATATTAATAAGACTACCCCTATTCTACTATAAAGAAGTAATTACGTCTATATAAGCACTCTTCAATAACTACTATGACCTAATTAGAGTAATTAAGATATTAATTAACCTACCTATTAATTAACTAACCGATAAATAATAATCTAGTAAAGATATCTTCTAACGTATCTAATGCTAAATAGAAGGCGGCCGCCACGACCCTTATTAACTAAAGGGATTAGGTAGTTTAAGAGCGCGCCGTACACGGTAAATCGGCCTCCTACTGGGATAACTACCTTAATCTAAAGCTAAGCGATAAGGAGGCTAACGCCTATCTCCTTCTTATACCTATACCCCCTAATATCCGTAAATATAAGGCTCTCGCCGTGGACCCTAATGCAGAGGAGGCCACGACTACCACCGTTACGGCTACTCCGTCTTCTATTATTACGGTAAAGGGCGATAAGGCTATAGACGCCACGGACGCCGCTACCACGGCCGTTACCACGGCCGCTATTATAGCGGCCATAGCTATAGGTAAGAAGAAGACGGCCGCCCGCCGGAAGGCCACGGCCGTAACGAAAGAACCACCGATTAGGACGCCTAGGTCTCTTAATAACCTCTCTAAAAAGGGGCGTACGCACTACCTCTAAGATCACTATATATACCGCAAGGAAAAGGTAGATTATAACACGTAGTAAAAGGAGTTTAATAAGGTATACTCCTATATCGAAAGGACTATTTATATTATAGTATATAACCTCCTTATATAGCTATAGGATAATACCGTAAATAATCTATAGGCCTAGATTACTCTCCTACACGCGTATATAGGACCGATACCTATAGACCTCTATAAGGAAGCCCTAGTCCTATACCGATAATACACTACGCCTATAAAGGTCATACTTAAGGATATAGACGGCTAGGTTATAAGCTAGAAAATAGCGATAATACACTATAAATATATAGGCGTTTTAGAGCTATTAAGCGCGGACTATTAGGCAGAAGACGCCTTAAAAGCTATTAGACTTATCGCTTAGAAATTAAGTAATAACTACCTAATAAATAACTATAATAAGATTACGGAAAATAAGCTAACGATTAACGACTTCGTAAAGGCTTTAAGGGCGGTTCTTAGTAATATAAACAGCCTATAGTCCTCCGCTATGAAGCCTAGAGTTAGGAGAGGCACCTTTAATACCCTTAGCAACCTCCCCGATACTAAGGATACTACTACTACTAATAATAAAGATAATAAAAAGTGTCCTCGTAGCGATATATCCATAAAGGCTATTCCTCCTATAATAAGGAGGCCCTACAAGATATACAAGAACACCTATACTACCGCCGCCTATTAGTATATAAGGCCGGATATATGCCCTTATACCTAGTATAGCCGTGAAGATATTATAAAGGTCGCGGAAAAGAAGATACGTATTTATAGTTTCAAAAGCCGTGTAGATACCGCGATATAGAAAAGGCGGGAAGTAGTAGCTACTAACGCTAATAAGATAGAGGAAGTCTAGAAAGATTAACTCTATAATACTACGCCTATTACTACTATAGTTTATAAAGACTTATCCGTTACCGCGACAGGGAGACTAAGAGCCCCCTTAACCTAGGGAGTAGCGCGTTATCGTACGATAATACTATTAAGATTATAATAAGAATAGGGGATATCCCTTTCTATTAACTAAGCCAGAGCGCTATTATACCACACGATCCTAGACTTAGGATCGTTAATCTATATCTTTAATAATCGAGGCCGTTTTACTGCTATTAGACTACCCACGGTTAATTTATTAACGCTTTAGGTGGGTACTTATAAGGCTCCTATCCTCGGATATAAAGACGTTAAGCTGCGTGTATAATCCTTAGCGGGTATAAAGAGGCTATTACGCCTCCGTGATATCGTATACTATAAGGAATTCGTTACTAATATCGTCTCGGAACGCTAGCTACGCCTATAAGGTTACTGCTAGGATACTATAAATAATACTATCGTTAGCTCCGCCGATAACCGGCCTATCTATAAGCTACTAGATATCCACGGCTAGTATATAATCGAGCGCGCAGAAGCCACGGCCGCTACCGCGTTCGCGGTCTTAGTAAGGCACCCCCGCGATAACCCGTATAAAAGATTACGATAACCGCGGTAACTGTAGAAGACTATAGTATAACGGTAGTATAAACGCCTCGGCTACTACGGCACCGATACTCTTATAAAGATTATCGACGTTACTTAGGGGGTAAAGATAAAGGGACTACGTATAACAGACTATAACGCATATAGATAGTCGTAAGTGCCTACGTAGATCCGGCGGATACTATCCTTTTACCCGTTAAAGCCCGGAGAGGCCTTAGCTATTAATTTTTACGATCTAGAAGAGGCGGAGTAGTTAGCGGGCGGACTATATAAGTCTATTATATTCGTTATAGACGTGTATATAGGTTATACGTGGGATTACTACCTATAAAAAAGGGACTAAGGCTTTATCCTACACGCTCTAAAGTACGTTTTTACCCTGCTTAAGACCTAATTCGATATTAGGCTACGCGTTCTACAGGCCGATTCTAAGATATTTTAGCACCTAGAAGTTGTTACTTTCCTCGCTACTAAGGGGGTAGAAGGCTAGCCGTCGGCACTATATTTATAGGATTAGAACGGCGTTATAGAACGGATTAAAGACATCGTTAAGAGAAGGGCGAGGGCTATAAGGATTAAAGCTAATCTGCTTATATCTATTTAGTCTAAGATCTTTAAGACTACTATATTTCTATATAATAGAATGTCACGATATATTAACGACTAGAAGATACTATATAAAGGCCTACGCGGCCGTTAACCTAACCTTACACACCTATAAGCTTACGGCTATAAAGTCTTTATAAAAATGCGCGATACCTAAGCTAAAAGGAACCGCCTATAAAGGCTAGAGCCGAAGGTATAGATCGGTTATTATATCGGATAGTAATCCTTAAATAGCTTCCGTATTTAGCTGCTATACCTAACGGATATTATTACCACGAGAGATATAGTCTTTAACGAAGATAAGATATTCGACGGCAGGATTAAAACGCTATAAGCTATAGCTTCCGCCGAGGAAATCGGGGAACGCCTATAATCTATCCGTATCACCTAATCTAATAAGACCGCGAATAGGCTACTATTAAGGGGTATAGCCGTAGATGTATTAGATCTTAAGTCGGAAGACTCTAATGCTACTGCTATTACTACGGGTAAAGGCGAGGCCGTCACTATTACTACGAGAGAGGCTATTACTATTACTATAGACGAGGTTTTAAATCTATAGCCTAATATCTAGGCTATAGATTTAGAACCTTATAACTTTAATACTACCGCTATTACTACGGGCACCGCTATTATTACGGATACTGCTATTACTATAGGAGAAGATTATACTACCGCTATTATTACGGGCTAAGAAGACGCTACCGCTATTACTAGAGACACTTTACGGTTTACCACTACAAGGTTTAACCCATTTTCTATGCCTTTAATATCCCCTAAAGATCCCGCGCGCGCGTTCCTTATAGCGTTAGCGGTAGTTAGGGGCGCTAAGGTGGAAGAACACGATAACCACTAACGGATAGCTATAGGTGCACCTAAGGGGTGCCTATCGGCTATACTCTTATCGGCCGCGCGCCTATTACCCGCGCGCCTATCTATCGCGAGAACTATCGTAAGTCTATACATAACCGAGAAGGTCTAGAACGATAACGCCTAAAAGGCGTTCTTTAACGCTAGCAGGACTTATAACCCTATACGTATAAGGAAGTAAGCTATTAACGATAACGATATTAGTGCTATAGATTCTCTTTATACCTCCTAGCCGCTATCGCTATCTTATATAACCTGCGAGGATCTCCCGCCTCTACTAAACCACTACCACGATATACGCCTTTATCCGTTACGGGAGTAATGGTTATAAGCCGAGGGGGAATACCTTAAGGAGTACTAATAGATAGGCTATTAGTAGGAGGTGGGTAGTGATTAGGCTAATAAGTAATAAGTCCTCGCTTATAGATAGGTATACACCTATAAATTTAATAAGGAGGGCACCCTCCTTAAGTATAAGGCACGCCTTATAGTCTAAGGGAATTAATAAAAACGATTAGAGGCTAAAGATAACTACACCGTAATGCTAGCCTCGCGGTTCTTCCATATACTAATAGCGATCGCCGCCCGGTTTAACCTAGAGATAAGGTAGTTTAATACTATTAACGCGTTCGTTAACGCTAGCCTTAAGGAAGAGGTGTTTATAAAGATACCGTAAGGCTACGAAGTACTAGGTAAGGTCCTGCTACTATGGAAAGCCCTCTTCGGCTTAAGAGTATCGCTATTACTATAGTAAGAGGAATTTAGCGGCACGCTATAGAGGATAGGATTCACGGCTATACCTAACGGCCCCTATATTATACTCCGCGACGGTTTAATCCTATTCTTCTATATTAACGATATCGGACTTATCTACTACAAAGATCGTAAGACGGACGCTAATAACCTTAAGGCCGCCCTTAAGCGAAGCTATAGGTTATTAGAAGGCGAAGAAATCCGTTAGTTCCTAGGAATTAAGGTTCTAAGGGATAGAGCCACCTAAAGGTTATAGCTATTATAATCCTCCTACGTGGAGAAGATCGCGGTTAAATACTACGTAGATATAGTCTGCCGAAAACCACTAAAAGTCCTGTTATTAACGATAGAGCCGCTAATACCCCGTAATGGTATACACGCGTCGATTCTCGAGGTTTATTAGTATTAGGGTATAATCGGTTCTATCCTATACGCCGCTATCGTGATAAGACCCGATATCGTGTTTGCCTATTCGAAGCTTTTCTAATATAACGTTAACCCCTCCTCTAACTATCTTAAGAGGGCTTAATAAGTGCTGCTATTCCTATACTATATAAGATACTACTACTTAGAATTCGGTGGGGATAGACTCTTACTAATAGTAAACGACGCGTCCTTTAGGGATAATCCAGACCGTAAGAGCTTATAAGGATATACGATAAAGCTTTTCGGCGGCACCGTTAACTGGAAGGCGGGTAAATAACTGATAGTCATAACGTCGTTAATAGAGTTAGAACTGCTCGCTCTTACCGAGGTAGCTAAAGAGACGCTATTCGTTAACCGGATATTAAGAGATTTAGAGCTTCGGCTAGACTAATAATAGCTATAGCTATACTACAATAATTAATAGACTATTAACCTTATTAATAAGAAGGCATAACGCCTACGAATAAGGCTACGGTATATCGATATTTATAACTAGTAGGCGCGTTAGTTAGTATAGCAGGGCCTCTTTAAGGTCACGTACGTTAATATAAAGGAGATAATCGCGGACGGTTTAACGAAGGCACTACCGGAGGTAGGAATTAAAAGACTATAGTAATAGCTTAATTTAACGGATTAAAAGGACTGTATCGAGTAGTCTAAACGACTACACGAAGAGATTAAACGCGCTAAAGCGGCCGTAACGAAGGCCCCTAAGGCGTAGTAGATCCGATAGATATAGATCTAATTAATTAGATCCGGCTAATCAGAATCGAGGAACTAATTAAGATAGAATTAAATTAAACGGTTAAATAGGGCGGATTTAGATCCTTTTTACGAGGGCGTTTTCCCTTAACTATTAATTTTACGATAGAAAAGTTAAGAGCGTTTAGTTTAAACCAAAGCCTCTAATTAGTTAGTTGACCTGGGAAGACCCACCTTAACTAAGGGGGTGTGTCGTATGAGCAGGACCACGATATAGTCTATAGGGGATTGAGGGGGGATCCACTCTATAGCTAAGGGCTCCGGATATCGGGGACTTCGAGTATCAGGATATAATAAGGGTGGATACCGGAAAAGACCAGATAGGATCTAAATGATATAGTACCTATAATAGAGTCTTCACTACCTAAATTAAGGGGGGTATAAGAGACTCTCCTAGATATAACTTAATATAATACACATACACGAGATTTCTGCTCTACTAAGTTAATTATTCAAGTGCCTATTTAACGTGCGATAAGCGGACGCCCTCATATATTAATAGTAAGATAAGCCCTAAAATATAACGGATAAACGGGAATAATCTCGTTATATTTAATTAATTCCTAATACCGTGATTCTACCTAGTATTCGCTATATTAATAGCAGTTAATCGATCTTTAAGGCGGACTAAAAGCTATAACGACTATAGGATAAAACGCTTATAACCGATAAATAATATCGAGGAGTCTTATCTACAGTCGCTAAAGAAGAATAATAGTTCCTACTATTATTAGAATTAAAGCTATAAATAGCCGAGTACTTAGTCTTTACGACTAGGTTATTACTATTCCGCGACCGAATTTAGGTGCCCGGGTCTACTAAAGGGTTAACGTTATAAAGGAGGATCGTCTAGTTAATTCACGATTTAGTAATCGGAAGATACCCCGGACGCGAAAACACTATCGCCTTAATAGCGGGTTGTTTCTTTTAGCCGAGGATAAATAAGGATATCCGACGATTTATCTGGAACTACGATATCTACGGAAGGGGGTATATATAGAGAAATACGAAATAAGGCCTTTTACGCCCCCTCCCGGTACTAGGACGAATACGGAGCGACCTATTAATAGATTTTATAACGGACCTATTACTAGCCGGCGAGAAGAAGGCGCGCTACCTTTAGGTTATTATAGACCGTCTAACTAAGGCGGTGATATTAGAAACGATAGAGATAATAGAAGCCGAAGCTTACGCGGAATAATTCTTATACTATTATTTCCGGTTCTACGGAATATCCAGGTTAATTATTAGCGATTAAGGCTTAAACTGGATAAGCAGGTTTTAGAAGTACTTTTATAAGCTTATACAGATATCGTGTAAGCTTAGTATAGTATACTACCCCTAGACTAATAGAGTAATAGAGCGTATAAACTAAGAAGTATAAGCTTATTTATAAGCCTTTATCTATTACGCTTAGAATAACTAGGATCGCTTACTACCCATAGTATAACTAGCCCTAAATAACCGTAAGAGCTCCGCGACGGGGTTTGGTCCTTTCTTCTTAGAGTATAGCTACTATATCGATCCGATCTAGATAACCGAAAAGCCCCCTTCGGAACCTAAAGTATTAACGGTCTATAACCTATTACGCCGTTTATAGAAAGTAACCGAGTTCGCCTAGGCCGCGATTATATCGACGTAGCTTAGAAATAAAGAGTCTACTAACTAATATCGTATACCGGCTAAGCGTTTTAAGGTTAACGACTTAGTCTAGCTATCGTTAGCTAACTATTTAACTCCGCGATTATCACGAAAGCTTAACTAGCTTTATCGTAAATACAGAGTTATAAAGATAATTAGCCTATATATAGTTAAGCTCGCCATGCTATCGTAGATCTACCCTTAATTCCACATAGACTTATTACATCGCACGGGCGATAACCCCTTTCCGGGATAAATAGCAGATAACCCTTAACTACCGCCTATTCGAGAAGTAACCGATAGTAAAGAATAGGAAGTCGAGGAAATCCTTTATATAAGGATATAAAGGCGAGGTAAGGGATTAAAACGTAAAGTACTACTATAATAGGTAGGATACTATAAGCCTATATAGGAACCTCTAGAACTATTAGCGTAAACGCGGGTACTCGATAAGTTTAAAGGGAAATTCGACTTAGTAGTAATAAATAATAGCCTATTAAACACCTTCGCGCAATCACGATATAGGAACCGATATATAAACGATCGTATCGCGATAATTAGAAGGGAGTAAAAGTCGGATTTAGTTTAGACCGGATAAGCCCTATACCTTAGCCACGCTTAATATAAGCTTAAATCGATATCCTTAGCCTTAAAATCACTATCCTTAGAATTATTAATTTCCGTAAAAGTCTTACCCTTATCACCCCGTTATAGGTCGGAGTCTATCTTCTTAACCTTATTATCGTCTTTATTATCGCCGTTATCGGGGATTATAACCACGCTAATAACGGTTATACCCGTAGGCGTAAAAGCCCGCCTATACTCCGCGTATTATTAGAATTCGGAGATTATAATATTAGCGTAACCGAGTATAAGTATCTCCCTAAATAGCCGAGTATACTCCCTTAGCTTTATAAGACTAAGGCGTCTAAAGTCTTTATCCGATAACGTTAAACCCGATAAGGGAGTAGGAGTAATAGGATAGGCGTTCTTTTCCGCTACGATATTAGGAGGGACTAGGCCCGAAACTATTACCTTACCTATAACCTTATAAGGAGGAGATAAGGCTAGCTATTCCGCCCTAATAACGACCTCCTTTAAAAGCGATACGTTTAGTCCCGATACTATCTTTTCTACGACCTCTAAAAGAGGAGAAAAGACTAGTGTAACTACCTTAATAACGATCTTTATTACCGGAGGAAGTAAAGCTAGTTTAATCACTTTATTAATAACCTTAAGAAGAGGTAACGAGGATAACTACGGTGCTACCGCTTCTTAGACCTCCTAAGGAGGAGAAAGGACTAGCGCGATTACTATACTGGGAGCCTCCACGGGATATATAGCTATAGGTGATATCGCCGTTATCGCTTTCCTAGCTATAAGGGTATCCTAAAACACCGCGTAAGCGTTAAGATACGGTTCTTACTCCTAGAAAAAGAGTTAGCGATACTATTATAACCTCTTAAGGGGGAGGAAGTCTTATAGGGGCGTTCTTATTATTATCGCTAATAAGGGTAGCCGTCTCGAATAACCTCTACGCGTAGCCTTTAAGGTACGCTAGGAGAGGAGTATACCGGTATATCTTTATAGAGTATATGTAGTATTTCTTCCCCCGATTAGTCTAACTATGATAAAGGCGCTTATACTTCCTATTAGCGATATCGCGCGTATAAGGGAGGTATAGCTTAGCACAAACGCTACCGGGAGAGTACTTAGGAGGCCGACTACCCGCCGATTTCTTCTTCTTAAGCGGCGGCGAGGGCGATAACGCGAACTATTATATAGTTAGTATCGCCTTAAGATATAAGAGCGTTATACCTATATCGTTATCGGCGGCACGCTTACTACTATTATTACCCCTATTATCGCCGGGGGGTAGCGCTATTTATAAAAACAATATAAGTTAGTACAGAGTTCCTAATAAAAAGATCGCGAGCGAGAGACGGCTTACCTTAAACAGGGAACTCTTAAACTAGCCGAGTATTACTATTACTATTTAAGGACGGGCAATATTAGAGGAATCATTACTATAAGGAAGAAGAGTATATATATATCCGCTATTATTATTATTATTATTATTAAAGGTAAGGAGGGGAATAGAGGAAGAGAGGGCCTATAAGAAAAATAAGGCCGATATATCTACGGATAGTATCTACGCGAGGGTGGCCTATATTACTATTTCGGGTATATAAATAAAGGTTAGTAGGCTACCTAAGATTTCTTTAATATCGAGGTAAGGGCGAGGTAAAATAAAAAGACGCGATTATTCCTTTATCACCGCGATATAAGGGGGAGCTAAATTATAACGGTAATGCGCGGTTATATAATCCCCGGAGGGAGAGGGGGGGGATAGTATTACGAGTTAACTCCGATATAGAGGATTCGGCTATACCCCAGATCTTCCTAACTACACGCTTAGTTAACGGACCTATATCGCTAAGTTATCGCTACCTTATAGCCAGCCTAGCATTATAGACTTTTCTCCTTTTCCTTCTTCCTTCCTTAGTTCTAGATAATCTATTATTACGACCTCACTTAGTGCCACGACCTATAACCAGTTATTTATAGCCTCGAAGACTACTAATTAGCGGATTACGATATATTAAGTATAGTATATATATAACGCTTAAGAGCTTACGCCTCGGAGGTTTAAGCTACGCCCTTATAAGAAGATCTAAACGCCTATTAGACGACGGCTCCAAGAGTAGCTTTAAGAAGACCCAGAACGCCGTATTATAAGAAACGGAGTGGCACTGTGGATTCGCACTGTGTGTAGTCGGAGATACGCTCGGGCCGCCGAGAGTTCGGCGAAAACCTTAGAATCGCCACGTTAGCGTAGAGGGAAAAATCTCCTTTTTCCCTTAAGTTAAAGTCTTAAGAAATATACGACTATTAAGCCTAATAGTATTATCCGCTACGGTGCATCTTTTCTCTGGTATTATAGCCTATTCCTTAATAAATTCTTTAACTTCGATACCTATAAGGTTACCGGGCCGAAAATACTATCAAAGCGGACTTTACGAAGCACTATTAACGCCGAGTAGGCGGATACGGGCGTATAATAAAAAGAGTCTATTTAAGATATCGAAGAGCGTTAGGACCGATAGGATAATAATAACGATACGGCCTTATTGTTATCCCTTAGTTTAGTACGAACGCGGATATTATCCGTGGATAGTCGTCCACGGAGACTCGATATCGAATAAGCGAGGAGCGCCGAATAGTCGGCGAGCTACGCGTTTTCCGACCGTGTAAAGGAACCGTCCCCAACTACTACTAAGAACCTATTCGCCCTACTAACGCGTTAAGTATAGTAGTAGTAAGAGTTTAACTAGTAGATATAAAGGTAGAATAAAGCTATTCTATAAAGGCTTATCGAACGCCCGGCGATAAAGCGCGAATATAAAAAGCTACCGGTCTATAACTATAAAACTCTAGGAGAGAACGCGACTGTTACTAAGATTAACGATTAGATATCCACGGTTAAGGCTGGAAACCATTTTCGGGTAAAAGCCCCTATACTCTAGCTAATTAAATAAGCTTTAACTAAGCTAGAATAATCCTACTAGATATTATAGCGGAGCTATAAACGGAAGCTCTTATCGCCTATATAGGACGACTTTAAGGCGTTTATTCGGCGAGAATACCTATCCCGACACTTATAGCACTTCTACTACTAAGAGGAGCTATATAAGTTATATATTATCGGCGAGATAACGCCGATAAAGTTATTCGAATAATAGGATAACTACTATCGCCTATTAAGGTAAGAAACATATAGTAGCGAAAAGCGTGCGTACGACTATTTTCGATAAGTACCCGCACGGTTCCGCGATAAGCTTTATAAGCGATGGGTTAAGGTTAAAGAGGCTTATACGGTAGCGTAGGAGGCGTAGTTACTTTAGGAGATATACTCCCTAAATAATAGGTTTAATAGCCAGAAAAGGTCCTACTCCTACTATTAGAAGGATAACCCGTTATAGAGGGGACGGTATCTATCCGCTAAACGGTCGGAAAGCACCTTAAAAGGGCAGTAATAAACGATAAAATCTTTAGTATCGATAACCACGCCTAGCACCTAGAAGACCTTTAGGTTAGATAAACCCTTTAATAAGGAGTACTATAACTATAGTAAAAAGGGATACCGGTCTAAGGACTACTATAGTAAAGACCGTAAGAATAGCGGTAAAGGCTTAATAAAGAAAAGCGCTAATATAAGTAATATTTAGGTTTAGGGGGAATTAGCCCTTAATAACGATATACGGATTACCGAGATCCTTAATAGCCCGGGAAATAGATCGGTATAGTATAGGGGGTAAGCACTATATCCGTAAAAGCCCCGAAATAGGTCCTAGTCGGTAAAATCGCGTAAGGAGTTATATACGTTATCCGAGAAGGGCGCGAGGTTAAGCTTAGTGTCGACCTTAATATGGGTATATAAGTCGATATTATTAGCCCGGTATTAGAAGAATGGTTAAAGTTATAGCTATTGGGCAGAATCTAGGCCCCGGCTTTAAAAGGTTTTAATAGCTAAGCGGCGAGTAGCCGCGGAGTATATAGTTTAGCCTTCTATTTAGTAGACTCTAAGAAGAGGCCCTAACTCTTAAAAAAAGTATTTATATACACGGACTAGCCGAAAAGGTTAGGTTACTTATTATTATCGAATAATAGTATAGGTTAGGAGAGTATCCTAATTAACACGGCTAGCCGAATATTCGGCTTTAGACCGCTCTTTATCGCGGAACCCGAGGCCTAGGCCCGGGAGGTAGTAGAGTAAAGGGTAAAGGCATACGTTATATATATTATTATAGCTACCGCTATTATGGGTAGTACCCCGGATATAATAATTCCGTTAGTAGATAACGATAAACCACGGCC
The DNA here is from genome assembly GCF_003711515.1 of Sodiomyces alkalinus F11. Lineage (NCBI taxonomy): Eukaryota > Fungi > Ascomycota > Sordariomycetes > Glomerellales > Plectosphaerellaceae > Sodiomyces > Sodiomyces alkalinus. Next base: position 1,969,657 of record NW_021167087.1, on the reverse strand, counting down.
TAAAGGCGTGCGTTTACCTTTTAGTCTACGATAATTCGAAGATATATTTTCGGAAGAAGTAGCGAAGGAACTACCTCTATTAAAGGACGCAGAATATTCTATTAACCTATAAGAGGGGAAGGAGCCCTATTTAGGCCCTTATACCCGCTATTACCTATATAGCTTAAGGAGCTAAAAAAGTATATCGCCGAAGGTATAGCGAGCGGTTATATTTAGAATTAATTAGCCTAGCGGGGTTATTAGTCCTATTCGTGCTAAAGAAGGATAGTAGCCTTCGCCTATATATCGATTATCGTGGGCTAAACGCCGTCACGATTAAGAACTAGTACCCGCTCCTACTAATTAAGGAACTACTAGATCGCCTTTTAGGCGCCTAGTACTTTTCGAAGGTCGATATCCGAGATACCTATTATAGGATCCGGATTAAGAAAGAGGACTACTAGAAAACCGTATTTAAAACACGGTATAGGTATTTTAAGTACACGGTTATACTATTTAGGTTAACGAATACGCCCGCGATATTTTAGGCGTATATTTACTAAGTACTCGCTGGTTTACTTAATATCTGCTATATCGTATACCTCGATAATATCCTAATTTACTCCTATACTAAAGAGGAATATATAAAGCACCTATAATAGGTCCTTAAAAGGTTACGGTATTACTAACTATATACTAAACTATCGAAATATAAATTTTATAAGGACGGGGTAGACTTCTTAGGGTTTATAGTAAGCTATAAGGGTATTACGATAAACCTAAAAAGGGTATAAGCGGTAGCCGATTAGCTAGCGCTAGAATCTTTTAGGGATATATAAGTCTTCCTAGGATTCGCGAATTTCTATAAGAGATTTATCGAAGGATACTTAAAGGTTATAATACCCTTATCCGCGCTACTAAAGGGTAGTAAGGCCGGCGTAAAAAAAGGACTATTCTATTTTCCGCTGAAGGCTTAAGAAGCTTTTAAAAGACTAAAGGTCGCCTTTAGCTTAGCGCCTATTCTACGCTATTAGAACCCCGTGCTAGACTCTAGAGTTAAGACGGACGCGTCGGATAAAGTAGTATCCGGAATTTTAAGTTAGAAGCACGACTCGTAATAGCGACTAATCGCCTACTATTCGCGAAAACTCACTAATATAGAATAATAGTAGGCTATAGAATAATAAGAGTTATTAGCTATTATAGAAAGCTTAGAGTATTAGAGATACTACCTTAAAGGTATAGGACAGGCGTTTATAGTCCTAATAGACTATAAAGCCCTAAAGCGCATATTACGGGCGCTAGCGCGGGACTTTCGTGGAAGGCTTACTAGATAAGTGTATCGGCTTATATCTTTTGATTTCGAAGTATAGTATCGCCCGGGAAAAATAAACCTAGCGGATAGTCTATCTAGGAGGCTAGACTATATAGAGGGGGAAATATCCTATAGCGATATCCTCCCTACTCTCTTTAATAAGCTAAGTCTAATTAATAATATATAGACGAGCGTTCGCCGATAGATTATATAAATCCACGCTACCCTTAAAAAGACGGTTCTTTTCGTATATATAGGCCGTTAGGAGGTTACTTTAGGAGAAGGACCTTAGACCTAAAAGATAATGGGTTACTCCGCTAAACGGAGATATCGCGTAGCTAAGCTCTAAAGCAGAGCGATAAGGGTAATAACCACCTGTAAGCCTAAAGGATAGCACCTCGCGTGTTATCGTCGTAATAGATTATACGGGCTAAGAAAACCCACGGTAATAATATAACGGCCCGGCGGGCCTCTACCGACTATACGCCGGAGGAGGAGACTAAGGCTAGGGTTATTATAATCCCGGATTAGTATATCCTATACTTTATAGTATAGGAGCTTACTAAGGATAAAACAGTAAATCGTTTTATATCTAGCAAAGAGTTTAAGTAGTTAGTTAAAGGGCTATGAACTACTAACGCTAACTATATATCTTTAATAGTAAACGTTCGATAAAAGACTGGAAAAAGAGCGGGGTACTCTTTAGATAAAAATAGTATAGTACGTTATAAGGGAAGACTAGTAATCTCCGAGGAGGCGATAATTAGGATAAAGATTCTATACTAATATCACGATAACCCCTATACGGGATATATAGGTATAAATAAGATACTAAAGCTAGTATCGAGGAAGTTTTATTAGGTTAACCTAGTAAATAATATTCGCGAATATATCGCTATATACTTAGCTTATTAAGGCGCTTAGGTACTAAGGTATAAATGGCACGGATAACTATAGTCGCTATTACTACCGTTATACCCGTTTTAAGAAATTGCTATAGATTTTATTATAGGTTTCCTACCCGTGAAGGGTAAGGACGGTTAAACTTATAACGCTATACTAGTAATTATCGACCGCTTAATAAAGTATACGCTTTTTATACCGACCTATAAAACACTTATAGTACCCGGGTTAGCTATTATCCTTTATAGCGAGGTTAAGTATTATTTCGGGAGCCTAGAAGAAATTATAAGCGATAGGGATAAGCTTATTACGAGTCGGTTTTAGGAGAAGTTTTACCGCGAGAGGGCGATTACTCGCCGACTATCTATTATATTTTACCCTTAGACGGACGGGTAGACCGAATAGACGTACTAAACACTACTTAAGTTCTTAAGGATAATAGATACGGAGGCCGCCGATTACTAGCCGATCTAGTTATAAGAGGCTAAGTTCGCGTATAATAATAGCCTATATAGTTTTATTAGAGTATCCTTATATAAGGCGCTTTACGGGTATTACCCGAGGATAGTAGAGTGTATTAAACCTAGAAACGATACCACGGTATAAGGCGATAGGAAACGCGTTAAACGGTTAGCGGATATCCGCTAACAGATCCGCGCTTATTAGGAGGCGGCGGTTAAGACCTAGGCTAAGCACTATAATAAGAGGTATAAGCCTAAGAGTTTCGAAAAAGGAGAATTCGTGGGGCTCGCTACTATTAATTTCCTATTTAAGGCCGGCTTAAAACTCGCGCCACGGTATATCCAGGTAAAGATTTTAGAGCGGATCGGCGAGCTAGCGTATAGGGTTCGCTTATTACCGTAGTACTTAAGGATATATAACGTGTTTTCGGTATCGCTATTAGAACCGTGGAAAGACGGGTTTATAGCTAAGGGTTTAGCGAATAACCTATTACCTTTTATAGAAAAGCAGAATAAGTAGGAGGTTAAGGATATCGTAGCCTATAAGGAGGAATAGGGATAGAAGTTCTACCTCGTAAAGTAGGCGGGCTAGCTAATAAAGTATAATACTTAGGAGCTACAGGATTATTTAAAGAACGCTCTAGCGATCCTAAAGCGATACTAAAAGTAAAAGAAATATATATATAAGAAGTAGAACGACTACTAGTGCTAAATGGCCGGTATAAAACTAAATTTCGTAAGTTAAGAAAAATTATAGCTATACTTATATAGTAAAAGGATAATAGTAAGCGCTATATATAGGGGAAAATAATACTAAAAAAGGCGACTATAAAATAATTAACCCTAGCCTTAGTAAATTAGCGCTATACGGCCGCCGGGAAGAAAAAATCCACCTCTAATTATCAAAACCCTTAAAGAAGTCGTTATCATTACTAATAATGATAACCTCCTTTAAGGGATCGGTAGACTCTGCTAAAGTATCGGTATCCTTTATCTTAATATTATTAGAGTTAGGCTTAATACCCTCCTCCTCCGTCTCCTCCTCCTCCTTTATCTCCTCCTCCTTATCCTCGGACTTAACGGCGATAGGCGATAACTCGGCGATAGCCTTAGGGCTATTAGCGGTAATAGGCGAGGCGGCGGGCTATAGCGATAGGTCGGCGACCTTAACCTCGTCGTTTAACGACTTATAGATTTAGGGGCTATAGGCGGATATACGATAACCGGCGTACACGGTAGATATAAGGGGATAATAGAGTTTAGTAATAGCGTTTATAGCTTAACTTAGGCCTAATAGCTAGGGGAATATATTTATACTGCGCTAAGCGCGACTGGCTAATCTCGCTAAGCGCTTAGCGGGGTATTCTCTACCTTTAGTATAATAAAGCTCGCGGATAGCCCAGACTAAAGTAGTAAAGGTAATAAGGCTATAGTCACGGGGCGGGATTATTATATCTATAAAAGCGTGAGTATTAGCGATATTAATGTTATTAACCTAACTAAAATTAGCGGAAGCTATATAAACGGCGAGTAATAGGTATAAACCCGTATTATAAGATTAATAGTTAAAAGAGACCGGATAAATAATAACTTATCGAGTATAAGACGATTAACGATAGCGATAGCGGGCGAGCGGGTAATCTTATCTAAAGCTTTACGAAACTATTTATAGGCCGCCTAAAGGCGGAGATAGAAACGGCGGCGACTAAGCGCCGTTAGCTCGCTATTAGCTTTAAGAGTTATAACACCCGTTATAATATTCTAAATCTACTAAGTAGCGTTTAGGAGTCTATTAGAAATCTAAAAACGTATTAGACGCCGAGCGCTCGATAAAACTAAGGGGGGAACTTATAGATATATAAGCTTAGTAGGAGCGTGTATAAATAATATAACGATAAGCGTTACTATTAGAATTATTAATATAATTAATATAAATATCTATTGCTAAAGAGGTGATATAGCGTCCGTAGGGCGGCTTTATCGAGTAGCCGCCGATAAACCTAATATCGGTATTATACGGTAAGGAGTAAAGCTCCCGAGCTATACTAAGTAGAAGCAATATGTTACCGAATACTTAACGGTAAAAACTAATTATAACTAGAAATAAAGATAAAAATAAAGATAGAAATAGTTATACGGCGATTATTCGACGTTATAGTTAAGTTAGGAACGTAATATAAAGAATAAAGGATTATGTGAGGAAGAGGAAAAGAAGAGGAAAATAACTATAAAAGAGAATAAGAAAAATTTATCTACGCGGCGAATAATCGCCTTAGTTATAAATCCGGCTAGAGAAGGGGTAAGTATAAAGAATAGTAACCGTAAATTTAATAATAATATATACTATAATAATAAAGAAAGGAATAGCGATAAGCGTGATATTAGAAAACACGGCGAGTAATCGCCGACTATTATGCGGGACACTAAAATAGGAATTGTAATAGGTAAGCGAGTTAGCTATACGCTTATACTGCTAACGGTTTACCGATTACTCGGCTAACACGAAGAAAGTTATAATATTATAGAAGGAGGTTAGGAAGCCTTATAACGGGAACTAATTAAAATCGCTAACCGGATAATAAGCTCCACGCGAGGCTAAATTATATAGATCTACCGGGGGTGCTAAAATAGGCCTAAGAGACTAGCCCCGTTAAAGAGGGGGTAGTATAAGGAATAGAGTAGCACTATAGATTCGCACTATATATAGTCGGAGATATACTCGGGCCGCTAAGAGTTCGGCGAAAACCTTAGAATTGCTATATTAGCGTAAAGGGAAAAATCCCCTTTTTCCCTTAAGTTAAAGTCTTAAGAAATATACGACTATTAAGCCTAATAGTATTATCCGCTACGGTGCACCTTTTCCCTGGTATTATAGCCTATTCCTTAATACGTATATATAAATAGGGCGACTTACGCTGGCTTATACCTAGTCTTACCCTATACGGCGATATAGCTATCTAGTCTACGATAAAAGATCTCGGGTATTCACGTCGTATTCGCCCTTAACGTATTAACCTAGAAGAAGTTTATAAGCGTAAACGCCTCTCCTTCGCTATTAATATACTAGAGCTCCTCCTAACGCCTAACGACTAGATTAATAACCCTATCGTTATAGCTAATAAGACCTAGGCTATAAACGATCCGCTCTAGAAGTAGTGGGTAACGGTTCACGATATAGAACGCCCTAAAGACTTCCCGCTACTTTAGAGGAATCCCGAGGAATAGATATTTTAGGGCTGTATTTTAGGGCATATAAAGGGGCCTTATTATATCTGGCCGAAGGAGTATAGAGGCGTTAACGGGGATAGATTCGTCGAGTTTATCTGCCCGAAGATTATATTACGACGGCTTCCGGTCCTCTATAGTATAGCGGACGATAGGGGACTAGCGTCGGGGTTTTAGTTTAAAATAAGAAGAGGATGTTAACTAAAGAGCAGTAACTGTCGTTCGTAGTGTCTAGTCGTAGTTACGTCGTAAAGACTAGGCGTCTTCTTTATAAGGTAGAGTCGAGTGTAGACTAATAGTCTAGGTAAAGACTTAGATTGATTGATATCTTGTTCTCTAGTAGAAGTAAGACCTAGGATATTCTAGTTTATATAGTAATAGTACCTCCTTACCCGTAATGACTATTCCTTACGTAGTCGCTATGCCTAGGTGATTCTATCGTGACCGATCACTTATTAGTTACTTTGTCGGAGTAATCGACCCCGGTCCGTCCCGGACGGTATACTAAGTACCTCCGTACCTAGTAGTATATAACTTAGCACATAACTCCCTAAGTCACCCTATACTATCCCCCGTCTAGGGCCGTCCCGTGGGATATATACTAGTATACTTATAGGGTTAGTCTATATTAGGCGGCCGGCCGTAATATTACCTCCCTCCTTTTAAGCGCTATCCTAGCGGTCGTATAAGTAGGTCGCTTTTCCTTAGTTAGTATTCCTTAGGTTTTTCTTCTTTTTTATTGCTGACTATTATATCCGACCGTGTCTAGAAGTCGTCTTGTCCTAAATCTTATTCCGCCAAAAACCGATTAACCGTTTCTGCCCTTATCGCTAATTAAGGCTACGAGGTTATCCCCTATACCCGTTATACCTCTAAGAACGTACCGTGCTTCGTTCTGGACGATATCGCTCGCTATCACGCGTGTTTCCGCTTAGGTCGTTCTTATAATAGTGCTAGAATCCTAATATCATCTAGTACGCTCCTGCCCTCGCCTTCCCGCTTAGCCTTTATTTACTTACCCCCTCGTCTTCCTAGCGGGTCGTATAAACGAAGAGCTAAAGCGCCTCGAATAAGAGGAGGAACGGACCGAGGAGATGCTCCACGAGGCGCTCGCCCGCTTATCCCGCCTTCGCCGAACTCGTCGCCTACTACGGAAGAAGGGGGTGGAAATAGTTCGTAAGGACCTTACCGATATAGAGAAGCTCGAGAAGATAGAGAAGGAGGAAAAAGAGGCCCGTCGGGCTAAGTCAGAGGCGGTGGCCACTATATAAGCTACCGGTACTATTAATATAATTAATTAGAATTAGGTAATAGCGTAGGATATAGGTGAATTCTCGGATATTAATTTTATATAGACCGCGGCGTTTAGTCCTGGGTCCTGATAGTATTCTGTCGGTACTGCTTTAGGAGTTACTTATAATTAATCAGGTTATCTTTTAGTTTCCATATATTATCGCCGTGATCGTAGTTTTTCCATTTTATAAAATATTCGGTGCCGTCTAGCGTTTCTCGGTGGTCGAGGATTTATTCTGCTTTATACACGTCGCTGGTATCGACCACGATTATATCTTATATTATTTTTGCGTTTTTCGGTGCTAGTTTAAGTAGTGAAATATAGAAATTATTATATATCCTTATTATCGGAGGTAGTAATAGAATATAGTTCGTATCTGACTTTTTCTCTAGGATTTTAAACAGTCCTAATTTTTTAAAATCTAATTTATCGCTTAGTCGTTATATTCTAATATTTTTACGGATAAAGTAGACGCGGTCCCCCCTTAAAAGGGTTAGTCCCTTAATCCTTGATTGATTTGCGTACCTACTTATTCGTGTTCTGACTATCTCTAGGTCGGTTCGTAGTTCTTCGTATAGTTTTTTTATGCTTTTAACTGTTTTTATCGCTCTTAGTGCGTCTAGTCCTTCTAAAGGTTTTCTAAATACTATCGGTGTGTATCCGTAATTTGCTTCGAACGGTGTTTTCTTTATTAACTCGTTTAACGAGCTATTATATATAAACTATATAAGTAGCAGGTATTACACCTAATTATCTTATTCGTACCCTACGTAGTATCGTAGGTATTATTCTAGGACTTAGTTTATGATTTCGGTTTATCCGTCCGTTATAGGGTGAAACGCTGTCGAATACTTGTGTTTTGTTCCTAGCTGGCTTATAACTGCTTTCCAGAAGTTACTAGTAAAGAGCTTATCTCTGTCCGTGATGATTTCGTTCGGTGCGCCGTGATCCCTAATCAGGCGGTCGATAAAGATACTTACTAGTTCTTCTACTATAGTATTTTTAATATATAGAATATAAAGAGTGTATTTCGTGAATCGGTTAATAATCACGAATATACTATCGTAGGCGGTTCCTATTACTAGATCTTTGGATACTAGAAATCCTGTCACGAAGTCTATTATAATCGATTTCTATAGTCTGTCTACTACTAGCAGTGGCTTTAGTAGTCCGTAAGGTTTATATCGGCTGCTCTTTGCTTTCTAGCAAATATCGTAGTTACGAATAAAGTCCCTGACTCGTTCTTTAGTTCCTATATAGCCGTATTATTAGCGTAATCGGTAGTATATTTTATAAATTCCTTAGTATCTATATATCGGCGAGGCGTGTGCTTCTTCAAATATAGTATCGGTTATCCGATTAATACTATTTACCTCTCTATCCTTTAGAGTAAGAGCTTCTCCTTCCTATTAGAGTATAGCTTACGGTTTAGGTGATTTATTAGATGTCCCTAGTCGGCTAAGTACGTCTGCGCGACTATTTTCGCTCCCTTTTATATACTAAATATAGAAATTGAATTCGGCTAGGAATTCTGCCTATCGGATCTGTCGTTTATTAAGAACCTTAGTAGTGGTGAATTACGCGGGGTTCTTATAATCCGTGTAGACCTGTACCGGGTGTTTTATCCCTGATAGATACGGTCTCTATTCTTTAAAGGCTTCGATAATAGCTATTAGCTCTTTATCGTGGATCTAATAGTTAAGTTCTGGTCCACTAAGTTTCTTGGATATAAAGGTTATAGGGTATAGTCTTCCTTCTACGTCGCGCTATCCGAGTTATACTCCTAGAGCCTAGTCGGATACGTCTATTTCGAGTTCGTATTCTTTATCGGGGTCTAGTATTACTAAGATAGGTTCGCTAGTAACCCTTTCTTTAAGAGCTTAGAATACTTCTTCTATTCTTTCGTTCTATTCGAAGTCGAGTCCCTTTTTAGTTACTTTAGTTAAGGGGATAATAATCTTACTATAGTCCTTAATAAATTATCAATAGTAGTTTATAAGTCCGAGAAAAGACTAAATATCGCGAACGTTCTAGGGTCGTGGCCACTTAGAGATATATTAGACTTTCGCCTTATCTATGCAGATCTTATTAAGTCGTATCGTATAACCTAAAAAGTTAACTTCTTATATATGGAATTAAACTTTTTCTGGTTCGACTAATAGCTTAGCGTCTTATAGGAGTTATAGGATTATGTGAACGTGTTATCGGTATTCTTCGAGTATCTTAGAGAAGATTAGGATATTATCCAGGTATACTATAATAAAATAATCCAGATACTTCCTTAGGACGTCGTTAATAAGTGTTTAGAACGATGCCGGCGTATTTATTAGTCTAAAAGGCATAACGAGGTACTCGAAATATCCTCGCTTCGTCCGAAACGCTATCTTCTACTCTTCTCCTTCCTTAATCCTAATTAAGTTATAGGCTCCTTTTAAGTTAAGTGCCGTGAACTATTATACTCTAACTAGCTAATCTCGTATTTCTAAGATAAGAGGTAATAGGTAGCGGTTCTTAATAGTTATATCGTTAAGTTATCGATAATTAATATATAGTCGTAGTTTATTATTTTTCTTTAGTATAAATAGGATCGGGTATCCTGCTAGTGATTATAATACTCTAATATAGCCTTTTACTAGTATCTCTTCGAGATATTCTTCTAAGGTATCTAATTCCTTCTAGTTTAGCCCGTAAATTAGGAAGAATTTTAGGTATATCCCTTCCTTTAGGGGTATCTCGTGATTATAGTATCGGTATTTTGGTAATCCGGTTTCTAGATTTTCGGTAAATAGTTTTCCGTATTTACGGTATTCTGGCAATACCTTAGCGAGTCTATCGTAATTACTTATTACTAGTCCTTTTTCTGCTTAGACGATCTAGTAGATTCCTTTAATAATATTAGTTACGCGTCGGTAGTTATACTATCGCTGCTATCTTAAAGTCTTTCGTACTTCCTTCGCCTTAGTCCCTAACTTCTAGCGGCTATCTAAGTCTCCCTAAGGCTCCTTTATCGGTAAGTCTTTCTACTTTTTTCGACGGATATCGGGATCGGGTAAGGTTTCCTTCGTGGTCTCCTACTTACTCTCTAATCGCTACCGGAGCTAGCTAAGCTTTTAGTCTATATAGGGATTCTATTTATTAAACTATAGTTCGTTAAGGATAATATCCTTATAACCTATATCGTATACATCGAACTTTATTATTCTAGTCTTATTCTGGATTTTAACCTAAAAGTGTATAGTCTCCTAGTTAATAATACCTTCTTTATAGGACTAGTCCTTCCCCGTATACGGAGTAACCTTATACTCCTCTTCTAGGTATTTTCTAACCTAGGGAATAAAGAACTTTCTTACGGCTACCGGTAAGATAAAGTTTCCTACTACGCCTATATCTAATAGTATATTTATCTCGTATTTATTAAGTCGTATTCTAATATAATAGTGCCCTATACTATTACGTGTTATAGAGTATATCTATCGAGTGCCTCTTATATACTCCTAGCGATAATATACTCTTAGTTTTTTACCCGTTTAGCTCGGTATTTAAGGGATATTTCCTTATCTAAGAACCTGTACTGGATTAAGAGCCGTTCTATCTATCGTAGACGCTTATCGAGGGTCTAGAAGCGTGACTCCTAAGCTCCTTAGTCTTATTCTAGTTATCGGATTTTCTTAGAAGCGTGTGCTGTGTAGCTAGTGGTGTTGTATTTATCTAACCGGCACCCGTAGCAGTTATGCCTAGGTGGTTAATCGTCCGATCCTCGCAGGCTTATTATTAGGTCAGTAAGAGTGTCTCGGTTTTCCTAAGCGCGGTAAGGTCGCTAATATACAGTTTACTACTATTCCCCGCTAGTATTCGTGGGTGTTTTACGGTAAGCGTTATCGAAGTTAAGTTTAGTGAAACGAACTTAGTAGGTCTATCTAAGGGGTTCTTCTATAAGTTAGTCGAGTATCCGTAGCTAGATAGTTTCCTCCTTAATTAGGTCGGCTGCTTTTATAGGTTAACGCTAGAAGTTCGTGTTATTATCCGGGGTTCCGTCGGACTCTGTTTCCTAATTTTACTCTTCGAGTTTAGCGATTCTCCCTCGGGTATAATCTCCTTCCTTCTAGATTTCTAAGATCTGCTTTTACCTCTTAGCTTCTTCTTTCGTCTATCCGTATTTTTAAAGGATTTCTGCGATAATTTATAAAGCTGGTTTATCCTTATCCTAGTCGGGGATCTTAAGGCCATAGTCGTTATCGTACTCGTTACTAGATACTATAGCGAGTATCTTCTAGGGTCTCTTAGGGTAGTACCTAGCTCCGTCTTTCCCTGATTAGTATACTAGATAATAGTTATCGTAGCAGGTTGCCTAATAGAGGTTAACGTGTAGTATTTTATCCCTATAAATTTCTAGGTATCTAATAGCGTTAATTTCCTTTTAGGGTCTTTCTTTCTTAATCGTATTTGCTTATCGTTACGGTTATTCTTTCTTAGGCTTATAATAGTCGCGTGCGTAGTGACCTGGCCTGTTATAGTTATAATACTTAACTTTCGTTATATCCCTTTTACCCTGCTTATCGCTCTATCGGTTAATATTATCGAGCTTTATAGGTCTACTATAGTATTTATATAAGGTGTTTCCGAACTAGCGTGGGTGTAATTATTTCTTCTTCGAATTAGCCGTATAGAACGGAACGCTTATTTAATACTTTTTCTAATAGCGTTATTTATAGTTCCGGTTATCGATACGAATTACTATTACGGTATATTCGCTAAATATCTTAGGTCGGTCTAATCGGTATAGTTCGTCCTTTACTTTTTCCTTAAGTCCTTAGTAATACCGATCTATAAAGGGCTTATCCGGGTAGCTAAGCTTTAACGAGATTTACTAGAATCTCGTAGTATAGTCCGTAGCTAACTTAGTCTAACGTAGCTAGCTTAATTATTCGGCCGCGACTCTTTCCTTATCGGGCTAGCCGAAGATAGCGTTAAGTCTTTCGATGAACACGTCGAAGTTCTTAAAGATTACCGTGGTCCCGGGCTTCCTTAGGACCTCTATTCCTATATTCTCTAGGTAGTCTTTATAGATAGACTCGAACTATTCATGCGTATCTCCCGTAAGGAGTGCCGTGGTATAGAGTACCTTAGTTTCTTCCGTACGGATATTATCCTGGTAGAATAGGAGGTAGCCTCTAAGCTAAGTAATAAAGCTCTAAAGCTATCCTCGAGTCCTGTTATACTTAGGGGGTATAGGGTATCTATACTTAGCCCTGATTCTAGGATAGTTTAGCTAAGCTCTTAGGGTCGTATTCTCCCCCTAAAGCTGAGTGATTATATCGCGAATCTGCTAAAGGTCGTTACTTCTTTTAGTAGTAGTAGTAGGCGTCGCGGTGCTTATAGCGTTTATAGTACGGTTATTATTCGATATATTAAAAAAGTGGTTACTAGCTACTTCGTCGTCTTATTAAGGTTATTCTGGTCTTTCCTCTTCGTCGGAGGAACTGGATTCTTTAGACGATAATTCTTCTTTAGATAAAGTGACTTCTTCTTCCTTAGGCGAAGTAGCTTCTGCTTCGGGCGTACTACTTATTAGCTAGTAAGGTTAGCTTACCGAATAGGATCGATTAAAATATTACGACGGCTTCTGGTCCTCTATAGTATAGCGGACGATAGGGGACTAGTATCGGGGTTTTAGTTTAAAATAAAAAGAGGATATTAACTAAAGAGTAGTAATTATTATTTGTAGTGTTTAGTCGTAGTTATGTTGTAAAGACTAGGCGTTTTCTTTATAAGGTAGAGTTAAGCGTAGACTAATAGTCTAGGTAAAGACTTAGATTAATCGATATCTTATTCTCTAGTAGAAGTAAGACCTAGGATATTCTGGTTTATATAGTGATAATGCCTCCTTACCCGTAGTGACTATTCCTTACGTAGTCGCTATGCCTAGGTGATTCTATCGTGACCGATCACTTATTAGTCACTTCGTCGGAGTGATTAACCCCGGTCCGTCCCGGACGGTATACTAAGTACCTCCGTACCTGGTGGCACGTGACTTAGCACGTGACTCTCCAAGTCACCCTGTGCTGTCCCCCGTCTAGGGCCGTCCCGTGGGATATACACCAGTGTACCCATGGGGTTGGTCTATGTTAGGCGGCCGGCCGTAACAGATTAATAGCTTTATAGAAGACCGACTACTTTATAAGATATATTAACACGACGGTACGCCCTCCTATAGATCGAGAAAGGTTAAGGAGTGGCTTCGAGACCATGATATTATCTTAATTAATTACCTCCCCTACTCCCCTAACTTCGCTCCTATAAAGTATATATAGTTTAAGATAAAGACGTGGATTAAGGACTAATATCTATAGCTATAGTGGATAGGGAGCGAAGAACTAAAGGCAGCTATTAAGGCTGCTTAGGAGGCTATTAATAGGAGGTTTTTAGAGTCTTTTATTCGTACGATACCGTAGCGCCTATGTTAGGTTATTAAGAGGGATAGAGGTTATACTGATTTCTGATTTTTTGGACGATAGTGTTAAGGACGGAATTATAATTTTTCTGCGGGTAGAAGTACTTAGAAATACTGTTATTTTCCTTATAGATAGATGTACTTCTACCTACAGGGTCCCTTATTATCCCTGGCCAGTTATTCTCGAGATGTGGGGAAAAGTATTAAGCTAACGTTTCTAGCCCCGGCAGAGGTGTACTTTCTTGACACCCTGTTCTCTTAAGGCCTGAGTCATCAGAAGAATTGCCTCTCCCACTGGGGGTCTGATGTTGACCTTGTTCAATAGAATCTCGCGCTGCCAGCACTCTAGGGTCGCAGAAGTCCTGCTTGACGTTTGGTAAAACCCCAGGGCTCGGGACCATGATAACTATGATGAGAGGAATGAACGAGAAAAGAAGAGAAAAAAAGAAAAGAAAACCCCCCCTTCCTATGGTAGGCGATGGCACAAGCGAACGGTTCACACACTGCGGACTGAGAGTGCTGGGCCAACTTCAGAATCGCCGACTTCGTAGTACCTTATGTAAGGTAGGGAGGATTCGAGCTACGACCAAACCGGGGCTAGGTGAAAACGTGAATATATACGGGTACATCCCAAGTTAGGCGTTTTTCTACAAAAAATCATGGATCGCGGTACGACATCAGCAGTACGATGTACGAAGTACCTACGTAGTGCAGTCTGTGTCTGTCTGAAGTATTCGTACCATTAAGGTACTGTATTTCGTAGAGTGGAGTGGCTCTACGCCACTATCGTATTTGCATGTGGCAAGTGGTGTCATTCCACAACGCGGATGACCCGATTATTATCATGGTTCTAATATCGGACACCTGTACCAAGGAGGTAGGCACGCTTCCGGACACCGCCCTCGCAAACAAACTGTGCCACCAATACTTTATACGTCCGTTCAGCTACGGTACCTCTTTCTTTTCCAAACGATTCATTTCCACTAGATTAGCCGCCGACAAAAGTATTCTCCAGGCTACTTTCCGTTTCACTCTGCCTTCAGCGACGTCGAGTCCGGTTCGATATGGACCTGGTTTGAGCCTTTGCATAGGTAACAACAATGACAACTCGGAACAGGCTGTATTCCTATTTTCTTCGTCAACAGATCATTCCACCCTGAGGACCTGAGGAAGACACTTGCATCAGTAGTCTCTGCGAGAGACGTCGCCGGAAAAGAAATAACAACATCGTTCTAACATAGATCCGCCGACCGAACGATTCCGGTTGCCCGGCCTACAAAACAAAACGTTTATATCCTGAAACTCTCTTGACTCTTGGCCTTTCACCTTTAAACATCCGTCATCATGTCGCGTAAACAGAACCGGCCGATGAGCATGGAATCCGTGCTAGACGAAGAGAGGAAGGAAGTTCTGGCGCTTTTAAGCAACTCTCCTGCAAGGCGCGTGGACTCGACATCGTCAGTCTCTGAGAGGTCAATTTCGCCGCGGGGACCACGATCGCCCGTTCGGAGCATGTTAGATGTCGGTGATGACAACGCGAGCATATCGAGTTCAAGCAGCAGGAGGAACGTCCCTCTCGGGTCCCCGCCGCCGGTCCGCAGCATGCTGGACATCGACACACCGCCCCCGAAACCGTCCACCAGCAGACCCAACTCCCCGGAAGAACTCAAACCACCACCATCGAGCAAAGTCAGGTCGATGTCAGACACGAGCTCGGTGCCATCTTTCGGCCCGCGGGCTGGTCGGGGACGCCCCGATCCCACTTCGGACTACAAATTTGCCAACATCATCACAGGCAGTGCAGGCCAAGGCTTGCCCAAGCGCCACTCCCCGGCGGCTGATGCGCTCAGGGGCCATGATCTATCCAGCGTGGCACGGGGCGGGGAAAGAGGAGGACATCACTATCTCTCCGGGCGCACGGGACGGAGAAGCATAAGTGCGGGCCGCGGTAGTAAGTCCAGGTCTCCGCATGGCCGTCTGGGATGGGGTAATCTCATGCCCAACACATCGGGCCGCTTGCAACAAACACCGGGAATAGCGGTCCTGGACGATGGCACGGTGGTCGACATCAGTCACGCATACCGCAAGCTGTCCGATGCCAACCTGGCTGCCTCCCGGGGCAGCCTGTCACAGCTCCCGGCTATGAAGCGGCCGAGCGCAGCGGAGGAACCAGGCAGCGGCCGTCTAGCCAAGGACTATCTCCTACCGGACGACGAGGACGAATATGCCGACAGCAGCGACGACGATAATAATACCAACGATAGTTCTGATGACGAAGGTTCTAGAGGACGCAGGGCATCACCACGATCTGCGGACAACGAGGACAGAGGAACGGCGAAGAAGGACAGCCAAGCGCTTAGTCTATTGGCGGCTGCCGAACAAGAACGTAGGCACTCTGGATTACTTTTCTCTCTCCCCTCCTCTTCTTAGTGAAGCCGAATACTGTACGTATGGATGGTATCGTGTTGACTCTCCCGAATGTAGGCGTCGAGGTCGCTGCTCGGCAACCTCAACCCCGTTACAGGTCCTTACTCGACGAACCACAGATCACAGTAACTGGCCCTGGTGGCGAGAGAGCGAGGTCGACGAAACCGGCCGTGCACCCGTCAACGGCGTTCGACCACACGCCGGGTTCTGAACCGCCGTCAGCCTTAGCTTCGGACGACGATCAAGAAGTAACAGACATCAAACGGGCGCAGAAGCTCAAATTCCAGATGACTCCCATCATTTCGACGCACGAGTCGTGCCGCGCAGTTCGTGTAATCTATCGCGGCGAATACGACGAACTTCGGAAAACAGCCACAGAAGACAACCGCAGGCTGCGGAAGTACCTCGTGGCAACGGACCTGAGCGAGGAGTCAAACCACGCGCTGGAATGGGCGGTCGGGACAGTTCTTCGCGACGGCGATACGCTCCTCGCCATATACTGTGTGGACGAGGAGACGGGCATCTATTCGAGCGACGACGCGCTGGTACCGGACGATACCAGGGCGCACAAGGAGCAGGCGGCGGCCATCGAGGCGGTGACGTCGGCGAGAGAGCCGTCTTCGGCATCAACACCCATGTTCTCGCAGCTGGCGCGGGCGTCGGGGCTCGGATTCGGGTCCCGGAGCTCGTCCCCGGCGCCGGGCACCAGTCGGGAGCGGGAGAGGGAGCGCGAGCGCGAGCGGGCGGAAGAGGAGCGGCGACGAGCGGTGGATGAGATCACGGAGCGGGTTACGAAGCTGCTGCGGAAGACGAATCTGCAAGTCAAGGTGGTGGTGGAGGTGATACACTGCAAAAACCCCAAGCATCTCATCACGGAGGTGATCGACTTGGTCAATCCGACCTTGGTCATCCTCGGGAGTCGGGGACGCAGCGCTCTTAAGGGGTGAGTGATCTTTCTTCACTCCGTTATTTCCTAACCCCGCACAACATTCCGGAATCCCTCTTGTTCGAATGTGTATGGGACGGTGCTAACTATCATTGTGTTCCGCGTTTGTCCTCTCGCAGCGTCATCTTGGGTTCATTCTCTAATTACCTAGTGACGAAGAGCTCAGTACCCGTGATGGTGGCGAGGAAGAGGCTCAAGAAACAGAGCAAGTATAAAAGAGGTCCGATGCGACAAGTCAACAACCTCAGCAACCCAGTAGCTCGGAGTTTAGCCAATGCCAAGGTCGATTAGGGAGGGTCTACGGCGAAGGGTAAACGAGACATGGCGACGATGTATTAGACTGGGTCAGTCATCATTCCAACGTCGCAGGATGTTGGAAGGAAAGCGAACTTGGGGATAATGAGCGATAAGTGGTTTCGTTGCTGACTTGATTTGTTTGCTTGTGGCTAGCTATTATTATTGTTGTTATTATTATTATTATTATCATGGGTCCCTGTCTTCTCTATATGTTGGGGCTTTCCATTGCTTCGTAGATGAATCCATGGACATGACACCGAAAAGGACGCTGTAAACGAGAGGCCGGGAGGCATGGATGGATACCTTAGATGGAGGGAGCTATCCCGATAAGAATTTACTTACACGTACCTTATCAAGGTGCGGGGTGATAAGATAGGCACAAACAAGATGTGGCAGGTGATTCGCATACAGCCCCACTTCGCGGTGCCCCGTCGAGTTGTAAGGGTATACAAGGGTAATATACATATGACAGAAAGTTGATCGTCGTGGATATTCATTCGTTGAGCAATTCTCCCTTCTCCGCCACGTCGCTGCATCCAAACGGCAATCGGTCAGCAAACGATCCATCAGAGCACCGTGCCCAGTCGAGTCGGGTCATCATAACTCACCATAGAGTCGATAAAAACGCGGTTCGTACCGCGCGCGGTCTTGACGTGTGAACTCGAATCCGACGACGACTTCTGACTTTTTTCCTTTCTCCCTCCACGTCCAGGTCGACGTCACAAGTTCCTCGTGAAAAGTCCTCGTCCACCTCTACGGCACCACTCAGTCTCCTCGATTGTTTTCACTTTGGCACCCCCCCCCCCCCAGGCCCATTCTATGGCCAGCCACATGACTTGACGCGAGCGGTTCAACTCCAAACGGACTGTACCGTAGTTATGTCCTTTGCTCCAGGGGGTGGCCGTTGAAACTGGCCTCGATGGACAGGACATGATTGGATATATTGATTCCTCGCTCTGGCAGGCCATATCACGTAACCAGTAACGACGTACCGCTCGGCAAAGGAACGATAGGTAAGGACGGTATAGGTACGGATCGAGGAAAGAAGGGGGGGGGGGGGGGGGGTGAATCCGTGATTCACTCACTCTTCGGCCCCAAAACCCAACCTCGCCCATTTTCCACCCACCTCTCTCTCTCCCTGCATGCCAGAGGCCTTGATTCGCCCCCCTCAAAACGCTGGACAAGAAGACAAGGCCTACACCTACCTACCTACCTACCTACCTACCTATCTACCAATCATACATGTTATCTCTATTATTCTCTATTGTCCATGAAGCACTCCTCACCTTTTTTCTGAATGCGCAAAGAGGAAAAGCAAGAAGCCCCCAACCTATTCCGGTATTCCGGTAACTGACGATCGGAAAGGATAGAGACTCACTCTTCAACCCCTTCCTATTGTGAATTCACAATCTTCCTTTCTTCTCAGTATTCGTACCCCTTACCCATCATCTATTTCTGGGTTACTGTATCCTTTTCGGTTCTTACAGGCTCAGGCCTGGGACGTTTTCATTTTCATTGACTTGCAATCCCACTCCATGTACTCTCTCGTCACAGTCAACAACAACGTTTCGCTTCTGAGTATCACCATCGCACCTAGCGCCTACATCGCCTCACTAGTATTAGCCTTCGTCTTCGTCTACCTCTACATCGTCCAGGTCTCTTGGACGCCGACCTTGCTGCCCAACTTTCGATACGTCAGACCCAGGAGCACCGCAAAGACACAGGCCGAGACCTCGAGTGCTCTTGCGCTCCCTTCTACCGCCCTTACCAAGTTCACCAACATAGGCTCGTGGAAAGCTCTGCCCCCTTTACCGCAGTCCGAGACTGGATCCGAGGTCGAGGCCACGGGGGCCCGCCATGACAACCACCTATCATCGCCTCGATCCATTGGATCATCTCGACGCCTCACTGCAAGACTTCGAGCCGACGACTCCGCCCAAGCCGACCTTCGGCTATCCCTCGCACCATTCGGGCTTCCGCTCCGACGACAACGAGAGCGACATGCCCGACCCGATAGACTCACCAGGTGGCTACAGTCCTCCGGCCTGGCGCCGCCTGGAAAACGGCCGTCGCGACAGCGGCTTCTGGCGGAGAACTAACCGCATCCTGGACGCTTTTCCCGACCGGTCCTCGCGCGAGTCGAGCCCGGAACACGACGCTGACGAGGGCGACGATGTGCTTGATAAGGCCATACGCACGCGCTTGCCCACCGGCAGCATGAGCCCGGAAAAGGCGCGCTCACCCAGTCCGGGTCCCAGAGTTGACACCGCCGGCATAAACGTGCAGGAGTCACGCCCACACGGTAGGGCAACCCAAGATGCGCCTGATAATTGTGAGTCGGTTTTTCTTTTGTTCCTTTTTTTTCGTTTTTCCGTTTTTCTTTTTTTCTTTTCCTCTTCCCTTTCCTTTCCTTCTCTTAGCAAAGGATCAAGTTCCACCTGTAGAGTCATCAAGTGCTAATCGTGCTCTCAAGACATTCGATTCGCATTGCGCGCAGAAGTCCAGCATCGGACAGAACCTATCGAGTCGGCATTCAACTTTGTCCGCAGAAGGTGGCAGGCTGCAACCCGGTCTTGGTCGTCCATCATCATCTCCACTCTCGTCGCCCTCCTCTCCATCATGGCTACACGGAATCTATTCGCGCCTGCTGCCCCGACACCAGTCCCGGATCTGATTAAAGTGGCGGGCGTAGCGCGTGCTTTCGAGCCGCTCATCTACTTCTCCGAGGGCGGCGCATCGCAAGTGGGCGATCTACAGGCGACGGGCGTGGCGGTGTGGGACCTGGGCGAGAGCGTGCGGACGAGTAACATGACCTCTGCACCCGTCATCGTCAAGGAGCTCGACGAACTGAGCGAGAGCTTGAAGACGCTCGCGATTGAGCTGACCAGGTTCTTCGCGAATGTCGACGGCGACATCGACGGCATCCTCATCGTCATGGACTGGGCGCGCAGGGAACTGTCGCACGTGGAACAGCTCCCATCCCCGCCGCTGGCCTCGGCCTTTGACAACCTCCACAACCTCCTGTCGGCGGCCGGCGTCCTCGAGACGCCCGCCGGCCACCCCACGCGCCTGGGCATGTTGACGACGTATGTGTTCGGCATGTCCAAGCCGCAGCGCACCCGGCAGACGCTCCAGCGGACCTTCAACGAGTTCCTAGCCGTGCTAGAAGAGGCCATCAACACGGAGCTGCAGCACTCGCTCGCGCTCTTCGCCCTCTTCGAGGCCATCGACCGGCAGTTCCTGAACCTGGCGCGCACGGTCAACCGCGAAGCCAGCGCCCAGGACGAGATGCACGCCGACCTCCTCAGCTCCCTGTGGACGCGGATCCTGGGGGCCAACGCGAACGAGGTGGCCAAGTACGAGCGGAACCGGCTGCTGCTGCAGAACGTGCGGGAGAAGACGGTGCGCAACAAGGGCATCCTCGTCGAGCACAACGGCAAGCTCCTCACCCTCAAGGCGAACCTGGAGAGCCTCCGCCGCAAGCTGGTCAGCCCGCTGGTGCGGAGCGTCGACTCGAGCACGCTGACGCTCGAGGAGCAGATCCGCGGGCTGGAGGAAGTCGGCGACTACCTCGAGGGCGTGCGGACGAAGCAGAAGGGCAAGCTCATGGAGATTCTTTATGGCGGTTCGGGGACGCAGAGGAGGTCAATCGAGGATCGGATGCTGTACTGACCGGTTTTCTTCATTGGTTTTGTTCTCTTGCCCCCCTTCTGTCTCGCCCGGGGTGGCAGGAATCTGTTCTGGGCGTTTTTGCACATCCTGTCCCCTGTTTCCTCATTTCTCGGGCGTCGATGCGATAGATGCTGTTTTCAGCTCACGGTGGAGTCCCGGAACTCGGGCAACAAGGTGGTAGGGATAGGTAGACGGTGGCTAGTTCTATCACGGATTCGGGGTACCTGGCGTTTATATCATGGATTTGGGGAGCAGTGGCGTTGGGATAGCCTAGAAACCGACAATATCTTCACTTTGCATTACTCCTAACTTCCAGTCTATATAGTTTGCTTTGCCCTAATTTATGTTGCATCTCACTACATCTCACTAATGCCCCTTTTGTTGTCGTTACGAAACAATAGAGAGACTTCTAGCAATCGAATGCGATGTAGCTAAATTAAGTGAGCGGCGGGTTGGCCGTTAGAGCGAAGACGGTTGGACGGTGGTGGGGTGTAACAAAGTGTGGGATGACGTAAGACAGTCATGGAGATAACGCTCCGTACCTTATGTAAGCATATTGGAGTGCTCCGCCAAAAAAAAACGTCACAGGTCGAAAACACCAAAGAATCGCATATATATCGTCAAGGCAATCAGCCAGGTCCATCCTTCCTACACGTTCCTAGACCAGGGTAGTTCCCCGTTTATCGTCCATTTCGTCCCCTTATTTTTCCTCTCTATAGTGAGTGTGTTATGGGGCGCAGCTACGGCCATAAACATACCCTTACCTGAGTTGTCGCAAGGTGAGAGGCCTTCCTGAAGGTGAAGAGTGGGAAAGCACAGAAAAAGGGCAGAAGTGTAAAAAGAAAGGAAAAAAGGGAAAAAAAAAGGAAACAAGAAATAATAACAAAAAGACACGGCAGGCCGCGGAGGATGCAAGCGACTTTGCACTGTCTTATCTGACCTGGCCATTCTTACAAGTTTCTTTACTCTAGCTCCAATCTTAACCACGCACATGGTTATACATTGTTTCTCATTCTATTGATACCACAAAGCCATATTGTCCTCTTCTTTACCTATCCTCCACAGCTGTCGTCGCCAGGGCCAAGTCACAACCACGCAAGCAGCAACATTCACATTATTGTCATGTCTCTGGACCAGCTCTCCGACGACGCCATCCTCGAGATCCTCTCCCATCTCACCACAGCCCGGGACGTCGCCAACGTCTCGCGTGCCTGCAGGGCCTTACACAGGACCGTGCACCAGGGTGGAGGCTGGCGCTCCTTTGTCAGGCACCGTTTCGCCACATATGCCGTCAGCGAGCCCCGCGATGGCCGATGGGACGAACTCGCCGCCGCTCTGACCGCTCAGTCCCGCAGCTGGGACCGGAAGAGCTTGCTCCCCGTCGCATATACCCACGCGCAGTCGCCACAGAGCAACTTCTTCGCAGGTCAGCACAGTAGAAGGCTCCATCATCCCTTCTCGCCTGCACTCGACGCTGCTCGTGTCTGGAATGACAGCTTCGAGCTCGTCGTTTGGGGTGCCGGCGAGGACATTGTCGGTCGGTTTCGCCCCCTGGCGAGCAGCGGGAGCGACCGCAGGAGGAGCAATGGTGGTGGTGGTGGTGGTGGTGGTGGTAACTCGGGAGAAGGGGACGCATGGTTCTGCTTCGAGGGTCGGAGGAACGGGTACAGTCCCGCCAAGGGCGATGTGACGGCCATCAAGCTCATCGAGCCTGGCGGCAAGCTGGGCATGCTGATCGGCCGGGCTTCCGGCGAGCTGCATCTCATCTCCGCAGAAAGGGGGAATGCGAGCAATGTCGTCGAAACATTTCGTCTGCCGGAACCACCGTCTCATGTTAAGGCTGCGACGTGGGAAGCTGCGGCATACGTAGATGTCTGCCCGAACCAGACATCCATCGTAGCGGGAAACCGGGCAACAATTAACATTTTCCCCTTGCGCTCATCGTCTATGAGCGAGGCTATCCCATTAGAGACCTTCTCCCTCGACTCGCACACCTTTCATGGCAGTGACGACCGTTCATTATTCATTCACAGCGCGAAAGCCCTGACAAACGACACCATCGCCTGCGCGCTGGGCGGGGATCCCGTCCCCTTACGCTGGTTACAGGCCACGCCAACAGGACTCGTCCCAAAAGTGGTGGATAAGAGTGATCGTCTTCTGCGCAATCTGTCAAGAAGTGTCAAAACGACCATACGGGCTCTCGAGGTCATTCCCACGGCCGGTCTCTCGGCTGGCCAGAGCGGAAGCGGCAACCTACTCCTGACCGCCTGGGACGATGGTACCGTCAGACTGCTCGACACGCGAACCCCATCCCCTTACGACATGATATACCGCGACCTCTTCCAACCCGAAGAGACCACTTCCTCCCTCCTCACCTGGGGCGCACACCATTTCGTGGCCGGCAGCAACGAGTACCCTCACCTCAAGACGTTTGATTTCCGCTGGCCAGAACACCACGCCGAATACCGTTACACCGACGCCCTCCCCTGCTCTCCTTCGCCCCCCTTTCCCGCCCCTCCCGACGCAGACTGGAGCCTGCCTCTACCACACCGCCGCCCTCGGCCCGACCTAGTCCACAGTCGCTGCAACCACGCCGAGAACACGGTCTGTACTTTCCACCGCCTGGCGCGCGAAGACGACTACCACCCCAACGCCTGCCTCATCCTCCAGCCCAGCAGCAGCAGCAACAGAAGCAGCAGCACCTCGAGCCGCCGCAGCCTGCCCTCCCGCATCCACTCCCTCGCAAAGTCCTCCAACGCCGCCGACGCCTTCTACGTCGGTCTCCCCGGCGCCGTGGCCGAGATGCGCCTGGTCGCCGAGGGCGAATCTCACGTCGGCCCGCTCGTGGGTAAAGCGGCGTCCCGGCGGGGCTGGCAGGCCGAGACGGCACAGTTCGCCTTCCTGGAGACCGGGACTGGGATGCTGCCGCCCCTCGAGGACGGGTATCCCGGCTTGGGCATCTACACGTTTTCGCCCCTGTTGGTGCAACAGTGGGGTGGGCGGCCTTGGACCCCTCCTGAGGGAGCGAGGTGGCATCGCTGGGATAGACGGTTCTGGAGCCCCGACCACTTTTAGAGGGGTGAATCGGATGGACCGGGTGTGGGTTCCAGCAGATACAGATGAGCGCCTAGGTTCTGGTCGAAAGACGACCAGGGACGTATCGGAGGGTGGGTAAAGATCCCGGGTATGCCTTTAATTGGACATGCATGTATATAGAGTAGTTCTCCTGGACAGTCTCCAATGGTCCCTGATGAACGCGTTGAATTATTGGCCTTGATGAAGTTTCTTGATATGGTCGAATAGCTTTCTTTTTATACAGGTCCTCCTGGAGGCACGGAATATCACACCCGGCGCACAGTACTATCAAGGTAAATCCTGTTCCCCGGCTTGCGAGCATGAGGGATCTACAAGAGAGGTGGGCGCAATTTTGTCAGGGGAAAAATCAGAAGAGAAAAAAGTCAACTCGTCATATTTCTGTCGAAAAAAAAGGCTTCTGGGAGATATCCCTCGGCAACTTTACGAAAACTACCCCGAGCTTCGACTCGGACGCCAAATAGCTCCGTTCCAGGTTCTGAGCAAGGATATCATGATGGACGCTTGCCGATTTGAGAACAAAGACGTAATAATAAACACGGTTCACCGCGCTCCCTTTTTCTGTCACCCTCTGTCTTGGCCTCTGGCCTTCTTCTCATACACTAACAACTAGAGACGCAGCAAGCGTCTGGCTGTCAAGCCGCCCCCTTTGCCTCATTGCTTTTCCATCCCGCCGCGTGGAATGGTCATCTCTCTTCAAGGTTTTCTTCCCCCCATAGTCGCAGTTACCACTTCTTTCCTTCTGCCGTCCTAGCGTCAATGGTCAAGGCAAATTATTCTTCTCCCCAGACAAGTAAGAAACGCCTGCAGCTGGTGGGGTTCCAGCAAGGCGCATTGGTGTGTGGCAACGGGGACGTCGTTTAGACGACCATCTGGGCGACGCCCTGACCACCGAGAGTCTTGGAATTGACAAACTCCTGGCCCCGGATGGCGGCAAAAAGGTAGCAGAGACCGGCCAGGGAGAGGAAGACACCGGCAGCGATGAGCGAGGTTCTCACGTCGAGGACGCTGAGGAACTGAACAACGGCCATGATGATGTATACAGCGGCACGGAGGTAGTTGGTCGAAATCTTACGGATGAACGAGTCGAACTTTGGTGAGGTCGGGCAGATGCGGAGGAGAAGGGGGACCTCCGTGAAGAGGATGATGAAAGCCGATGCGCTGAGATGACGATCAGAAATGATTTAGCTGAAGACCCTCCAAAGCCAACACACTGAGGGCGTTGGAGGCAAGTAGGGGTAAGTATTCTTACATGGCAAGGGCACAGAAGACGATGATAATCGGGCGAAAAGTGAAGATGTTGGCGATACCCAGTGCGAGGCACAGAATCATGGCCAGAATGCCGAGCCTAGGTTAGGAGTGTTCCGGTTAGCAAAAGGCCAGGCCTGATCGCAACGAAAATAGAAGCAGCCATGCCGGCTGGGCGAGCATTGAAGCCCTGTCGAAGGTCTCTCGACACGCCATCCTCGATAAGAGAGTCGAAGGGAGGGAAAACCGAGTAGGGCTGGTCGTGGTCGTGAAGCAAGTCGACGCAAACAAAGGGGTGCTCGAGGGCAATCCGGGAGCGGGAGTAGCTCACCATTGGCCATAGATGCCTGCGCGCCAACGACGTTAGTAACACAAAACGCTCCTCGCGGATGCCAGGACAGGAGCCGGCTAGGGAATGA
Organism: Sodiomyces alkalinus F11; assembly: GCF_003711515.1. Classification (NCBI taxonomy): domain Eukaryota; kingdom Fungi; phylum Ascomycota; class Sordariomycetes; order Glomerellales; family Plectosphaerellaceae; genus Sodiomyces; species Sodiomyces alkalinus. Next base: position 1,943,927 of record NW_021167087.1, on the reverse strand, counting down.
ACATACTGAAGTTGCGGGTCCTGAACTCGTCTGCGATAGACATGATGATGGTGTAGTCGGGAATGCGCCGACGCGGTCTTCGAATATGGAGATGGGTATGAGTCGGCCGAGGTTGACGGAGGAGATTCGATCCCGACTTTGACCAAATCTAAGGGCGAGAAACAAGCCGTTGGTAGCTCAGGTTGACGGTGATACTTGTGGGATGGTGCGCCGCAATAAAACGGACGGATGTATGGGCACGATGCAGCGGACGCTTGGCTGGCCTGATTGATCGTAGAGTTGGGTAGTTAGCCGGCCGACAATGGGATAATGGTTCCAAAAGTTCAGATGCCCGTCCGGAAAGTCTCTAGAGTGGGTATGCTGATGGATGACGATCGACGTCTGGTGTTTGATGGTAAGTAAAAGGGCAAGGGAGGAAGATGCGTGTTTTTTTCTTCGTCTTCTTTCCTGTTTGCTGTTCCGGCAGGTTACGTTGCCTGATTGCAGAATGGAGGCTGGGACACACCTTCCGACTGCTTGGCCTAACACTTGGGTTCTCCACCTTGTTATTTGAGACTCCACAAGTTCATGAGCACGAACTGTATACGACTGTATACACAGCATTACCCGCGTCATGACTGTTTCTATGCACTGTCTGGCACTGGCAACCGAGCGAAAGGTCTTTTGCCAACTCTTCCCACCACTGCTTGCCTCACTGCCTCACAGTGGTATTCGTCTACATCTCTCATCTACATCTCTCATCTTCGAATTGATCACGTCCAAGGAATTTGACTAAACGGATCGCGGTGATAATTACATTCCACAAAGTATCAGCATTGTACCACGAGCTTCTCTTACCATCGTTCTTCTAGCAAAGCCTGTTCCACGGCTAGGCAACCGTATTCCATGCCAATGACTAGCTGACGTTACGAATACGCATGCGCACACGAAAAGACACGCGGGCTTTCTCAGGCACAGACGTGTCAAAGGATATGGGCTGAGCGACGTGCCCAACCTCGCCCTCCAACCCAAACTTCCTGGAACCAAACAACTTGTTTCTTATCGTATGGCCGTGAATGTTCCTTTGGTTATTGGGGTGCATATTATAGGTAGTAGGTAGGTATTGGAAGCATTATGTTCAATCAACTTCAGATGCTCTCGCTTCGGCTTATGGTACAGTGTACTGTCTGGTGCAGGTACGTGTCCAGCTCCATTGGTGTGCCAAGAAATGGCCTACAACGTATTACATCATTCTCGTACCTGAGACCCGTCCACCTCCAAGCGCAAGTAGCCGAAGCTCTACCCCTCACAACAACCCTACCAAAGCTGCATATCACAATCGAATCGAATGCTAAGGTAGGTAGCAACCAAACGTGAATTGAGGCGCATCGTTAGGGTTATGTACAGCCACTTCAACAAGAGTTCATGAGTACTCCTCCCTCGGGATAGTCTCCGGAAGGCCACCGTTTGCACACTCAGACCAGCTCACGTCTCCCCTCTCCTCGTTGCGGCAACGGCTATCGGTTTTCACGCACTTGTGCCCCTGAGACCCTGAGACCCCGAGACCCCAAGACGCCATTGTTGTCTCTGTCTAACCCCAAGAGGAATCAGAGATCATCATGGCCCTCACTGTTCTCACGGACGAACAGATCAGGACCATTCTGGAGAACCTGACTCGTGAGGAGTATGCCGGCTTCAGAGAATCCATGGCTAGAACCCTCCATGAGTATTCCACCAAGAATAACCAGGCGCCTGAGGAGGAGTCCTACCATCAGCCACACCGTGTGTCTACCCAAAATCACACAACGGGGGCCACTACCCTATACATGCCATCATGCAGTCCACTCGGAATGGGATGCAAAGGTAAGCCGACCACCAGCGACCAACTAGCAACGTTCTCACTCACGTATTGTCCTTGAACCCGTCTCTCTGCTCGTCTAGTTGTCACCCTCAGCTCCAGCGACAGCGCCAAGCCTCCCATAAAGCCCACGGGTGCCATCACTCTCCTCTCCCCCAGGGGAAAGCCCGTTGGCTTCGTCCACGCAAAAACCCTCACTGCCTTTCGCACAGCCGCCCCCTCCACCTGCCTCCTCGCCAGGCGCAGCACCGTCGAGACCATCACCGTATTCGGTTCCGGCCTCCAAGCCTACTGGCATGTCCGCCTCGCCCTGCTAACCCGCGGCTCCTCCGTTCGCCATGTGAACGTCATCGTGCGCTCTCTCTCCGACAACGCCAAGTCCATTCTTGCCCAATTCCAAGACGTTCCTGCCCACATTCGCGCCCGCGAAGGGTGGGCAGACACCACATTCAGCCTCCTCGCGTCGAGCCACGAGGCGTACCCGCGCCTTCTGTGCGAGCAGGTCTGCGAGGCTGATGTCATCTTCTGTTGCACCCCGTCGCGTGAGGACCTCTTCAACGCCGATATCCTGACGAGCCGCGAAGGGAGCCGAAAGGCTCGTCTCGTCGTCGCCATCGGAAGTTACACGCCCGAGATGCGTGAGCTTCCCGAAGAGCTGCTTCTACAGGCGACCAAGCGCGAGGGGTCACAGTTGCACTTTCATAAACACGAGCACGCATCTGACAGCGGCGTCATTATCGTCGACACGCGGGATGGCATATTGAAGGAGGCTGGAGAGGTCATCTCGGCGGGCATTCAACCTAGCCAGATGGTGGAGTAAGTAATATGTCTCCCAATTGACCCTTCTTCTCCCTTCAATTTTTTTTTACCGCCTTTGCGTGTGTAGTGTAGCCTTAATGATGCAGGAGTAAGTTTCTGACATGTCCACCATAGATTGGGGGAGTTGGTTGAGATTCTCCGACAGATGGAGTCGCAAGAAGCCAGCAAGGACGCGTCGTTGGCAAAATGGTTGCGGGACGGGACGGTCATTTACAAGAGTGTCGGTCTAGGACTCATGGATCTGGCAGTCGGTATGCATCTCATTAAGGTGGCTGAAGAAAAGGGGGTCGGGACTCGCATCGATGGATTCTAGTGGACGTATTCGTAGGTATAGCCTACCCTTGTACTCCACAGAACGTCCAGGCTAAAAATAACCACATTCGAGTACCTACAGCGCAATTCGTACAAATATTCTCGTATTCGCTCGAAGCTGCTCAGGCGGTTGATAGAATTTTGCCCGTCAGACCACCGTTGGACCTGGGCTCATGCAGAGCAGAAAGGGCAACTGTTTATTAGGTACCTTGGTAATTGGCGGCCGAGACTGGCATGAAAATTTCGATGGCACATGACACTCCAACAAAACGCATCTCACCTCAAGTGATCCCCTCGAATTTTGACGACTGGGCCGACCCAGCCCCTGGAACTTGTCCCAAGACGGTTTAGCAAAGAGGGACGGGGAGCATCAAGGGTCGACGACCAGGGAATCAGGGGAGAAGCTGAGGGTACAGAGCGAAGAACAGCCTGTTCCCCAGAGCCAGACTGGACACTGTCGGAAAGGCGGACGGTGATGAAATGAAGTATGAAATGCATCCAAGATCACGAGATGTATCCAAGTTGTCTATTGCGAAGGTGACGGAATCCAGACGTACAGCAGGGACCACACTGTAGGACAAGGCGCCACTATTCGGGCGAGGACTATCGCGGGGTGAGTACATAAGTACAAAGAAAGTAGAAGATACCTCTACCTCATAAGTGCGGATCGTGCTTTTATTACGGCGTATTTTTTGTCATTGGGCGATTGTTAGGTCTCCGTTTCTTCGAGCCATCTCCCTCTAAATCATGTCCGGCGACGAGAAAGCACCCCAAAAGTCGTATGTACCTGTTTTGATTTCTGGGCAAGTAAAACGACAGCGAAACGAAATTTGTTCTGCACAAAGATCCTCATAGCTTTCCTTTCCTGGACGACCTATGAACTCGATCTCTGGATACCAAAGCTGGCGAGCTACCAAGAGGAAGTAGAATCGTCCAGACCAGGCCTCCACTAGCAAGCTGCAAACGGAACAAGTTCCTCAGGAGCCATCCCGAAGGAACCGATGAGGCCGAAAGTGCTTCATTCGTGCTGCATTTCCTGATACTAACATGTACGTGTACTACCTAAGGTAGGTAGGTATAGGTAGCGAGCGTACTTCGTAGTCCGTGGAGAGTCAGTGGCCGTCGAGGCGGGGTATATATACTGTGCAGAATGTGAAATGCGGTTGGAAATGTGTACTTATATTAAGGAGCTAATACCAGCAAGTGTACATATGAAGAGTCTGCAAAACCTGCAACTATGACGGCATGAAACCCCACTGCAAAGACTTGCGAACAAAGATGTCAAGTACACTGTTCATATACGTGTACACTGTACGGCGATGGAGACTAATGACGACAGAGCATCCATTGATGGTGTAGCTGTGAATGGGATGGTAAGAAATCAATCAATTGTTCCTCTATTACTGAACTTGCTTCTAAAAGACCAGACCTTATGGGAAGGGAACCAAATGAAACGAAGCCACGTTTAGTTCAACTCTGGGATATCGTGGAAGCTTCTTTTCTCCACTGAGCTGAGGTGATTGCGTGCTGGGAGTCTTTGCTTACTTTCTTCGTACCAAGTACATACCGTGTGTGATGAATATGTACAGTGAACCGACAGACAGGCTCCGGCGGGCCTACCAGAGACGGGGGATATTGTCAACTGATGGCCCCGCTTTCACCTGACTGGCTGCAGGGAGTCTGGACTGGACTATTAGGTCCACTCCAGACGTCAGCACCGTATGTACAGCGTGTCCCGATGTGAAAGCTCAGAGGTTAGATTCATCGACCGTTTATTATGGCGTGCATGTACTCTGTACGAAGTACGGAGTACTTCGTTACGCACACTGCTCCTGGCTCTCTGGGTGTCAAGAGCAGTAAGGTGCTACGTGTGATAATAAAAGGGAAGGGGCCCTCAATCGTCCCTCTCAGCTGTTTAACGACTCTTATTTGTCCTTATCTGACTGCGGATTCACATGGTTTCATCACATCTCTCTCTTGCATTTCTCATTCGTACCTAGATCCCTGGATCCATTCCGATCTAGCTCTCTCTCTCCCTTTGTCGTGTTTATCAGCGTCGTTTGGTCGAACTCGTTTTGCTTGCGCTGAAAGGAAGCTATTCATACAAACAAGAACTTCGTCGACTCGACTGGCTACTGTTGGTATTATCAACTGTACCGATACTAGGGTCGCCCGCAGCATCCCTATCTTCCAGGTGTAAGTTGTGAGCTCCCCCCCCCTCTCCCTCTCTTACTCCCAAGAAGCGGAGACCGTCAATCCTTTCCCCCCAATATTCCTCGCTCGCTCTCCCCCCGATTGCCCCTCTTGTCAAGCTGCTTTTCAATCTCCTTCACCGCTCGATCTGCTTTCCGAGGAGTGGGAAGAAGACACCTGGGCGAGGCGAAGGATCGATCGATCGAACCATCAACAGAAACCCGAGCGTGCAGCGAATCGGTGGCTACGCTCGGCCTCGGTTCCGGTGCCTATCACAACGGTATCCGCGTCCCTAAAAATGGTTACATTCCTGGACGGGCAGGCCCTGAGTCACCCAATGCTACTCGCCTTATCTGAGCTGAAGGCCAGTCAAGCGAAAACCCGTTCTCAAGTCGAGCGTTGCCTTTGCCTTACCAGACCGTTTCCGTTATCTCCCTGGCTACCATCGGTCCTTTCTGCGTCAGGTTGCTCTTTTTGGAGGCCGGACCATCCTCAGCACTATGCTTATCTTTCAGGTTTTATCTGTCCATTTATCCGTACCTTGCAGCAGGTTACATTGTTATCTCGCGTTTTTCCTTCTAGTATATTGCGTCGCACGGACAGAGCTTCTCCAGTGGGGACGGACGCTACATTATCACACCGCAGTTCAATGGGCGTTTTTTGATCAACGGTCTCTACCCTACTTGCAAATACTAATCGCATTCTCAGCAAGACTTGACCGAGTTATTCATCTCGACCTGCCATATATCTCCACCTCCTACCCACTTCCACTTTTTGCCCTTCCGACTCAACCTCTTAAGTACAACGAGATCTTTTCAACGACTTGAACAACGAACCATGACAGCTGCTGGCACCATGTCGCAACCACCTGCCGTTCCTCCTAGGCCGTCTGGGAGTCAAGACCGAGCCAATGCGACCGACTCGATTCCCAAGATGCCTCCCCGTCTCTCCAAGCGCTTCGACCGCTCCGTGTCTCCCAATTACGACCGATTCGCTCCCTCACCTCTCAATGAGACCCTTCTGGCTCCCAAGAGTCCCAGAGCCACCCGCCTGGGCGTCAACAACCTTGCCGATCAAAACTCGGATGAGCCTATCAAGCGCCCTGGAAGCGTTACCATGCCGTCCCTCGGCGAGGAGGGCGCCGAGTACGCCGCCGTGCAGGACGAGCTAATCGCCCCGTCGTCTCCTCCTCCCGACTCCGCCAGTGTCTCATCGCCGGAACAAACTCGAACTATTGCGCAAGACCTCCATCTACATGCGCCGAAGCCATCGTTCCCTGCCCAGACAGCCAAGAAGCGCGTGCAGGCCGTTACCCGAACCGATTCGGACAAAGCTGCCTCGTTCGGCATTGGTCGACCTAGTAGCGAGGAGCTTCCTGCCATTCGCGGTTCTTTCAAGAAGAAGAGGTCGACCATGAGCCAAACATCTGAGCCGGAGAGCGTTTTCGACGATGAGGAGCAGGGCATTCCCGAGATTGGCCAGCGGGTGCCTATGAATCCCGACCTCGGTGATGTCCAGGCACCGTCTCCTGCTCCCCACTCCAGTAGCACCGACGGCGTCAGATCTCATACACCTCGGGCCCACACTCGGAAGCATAGCGCCCGAGGATTCTCTAGCCTACCTCCTGGGAGCTATGGGCTTCACGGTCACGGGGCCCCTGAACCTACTGATAAACTTCAGAAGGCGTGGTATGAAAAGAACCCCGCGTCTTTCAAGAAGGAGTCGGCCCGTTCTCTTCATGATCGCCAGACGGACTACGCATTGAGCAGCACCGACTTGAACAAACTTGTTCGGGAAACTAGAGATTTCGCTTTGGGTAAGAGACCGATGAAACTACTTCGAACGACGCGACTGAGCTGACCGCGGCACGCCCGCTAGGTACATCTGCGGCTTTCACCGGAACGCCCACTGAAGAGGTCGGCTATCAGGCCTCGGACGAGTACACGCAGCGAATCGCGTCCCGTCCAGGCTCTAGTCAGCCGAAGTCCCCTGAGCTGCGTCGCATCGAGTCCCCACGTCGAGATTCTCCGGCCTCGGTCCCTGAATCCCCGAACCAGCAAGACGATTCGGAAGACGTCATACACGTGGACGCGTCCCAGGACCATACTGCATACTACTCGAAACATGCAGGCGACGACAACGTGGCAGATCCCGAGGACACCTACAATGCCCCCATCCTAGCCCCTGACGAGGTTGCTAAGGACCCCGGCCACTACAACTGGCAGCCTGCCGTGCCACCGGAACGACGTCCCAGCGCTTTCGATGAAGAGGACGCCGTCCGAACCCCTAGCCGACCTATTAGTCTGCACCGTGGTTCTTCGCAACTGGAGCTGAATTCGACCCCACTAGAAGATGTCGAGGAGTACGAGCCACTGTTTCCCGAAGATGAGGAAGTCAAGAAGAAGGAGGATGCAGCCAATACGTGGAAGCCGCGCCATAAGTTCCCGAGCAAGGATGTCTGGGAGGATGCTCCCGAAAGTGTCAATGCTACGGCTGTGGTTTCAACTCCCGAGCTTCTCGAGGAAGCCCCCAAGCCTAAAATCAAAATCGGGGAGGACCGTGCCGAAACCCCGGCCCAGGCCTTCGCCAGGCGGCAAGAAGCTCTTGCAGAAAAAGAGTCGCGCGAGTCGGAGAATTTCCTCCGTAGGACTTCGGCACCTATCCACCACGATCCCATCCAGCGACTCAAGGCGCAAGCAACGCGCCCTAGTGCACCGAATCGCTTCCCGAGTCGTGACATCTGGGAGGACGCTCCAGAAAGCAGCTTGTATCAAACCACAGTAAACACACCCGAGGAAGCCTCTCAGGAGACAGAAGAGGCTCGGGAGGCTCAAGAGACACAAGAGACCGACGCCCCCGCAAAACCCCAGATTCCAGCCCGCCCCCAGAGGCGGCCCACTCCCGGCGAGAAACCGGCCTTACCCGAGCGGCCCCGGCCTAGACAAACGCCAAGCGATGAGAGGGTTAAGCCGTCAGTAACCGATAAACCGAAGCCTCAGATCCCGGCCCGGCCGACCAGAACACTGCCGTCCGGCGTCGACTCTAAGGAGCAAGATTCGCTCCCTAAACCCAAGCCGGCGATTCCTGCCCGACCTGTTGGAAGCAAGATCCAGGCCCTCCAAGCCGGCTTTATGTCGGATCTGAACAAGCGGCTGCAGCTGGGTCCGCAACTGCCGACTAAGAAGGATGAGCCCCCCGCGGCCGATATGATCGAGGAGAAGGAGAAGGCCCCTCTTGTCGACGCTAGGAAAGGTCGTGCTCGAGGGCCTCAGCGTAGGCTGCCTGCTTCCAAGAGTCCGGCCCCCGCAGCAACTGCAGCTCCCGCGGCACTTACGCTCAGTCTCTCCGCGATTCAGACGTCTTGGAGTATCGGCGACGACGGCACTCTGGAGGTCGACACCACAAGCGATAGTACTGAGGCGAAGGAAGCATCCCCAGAGAAAGAGATGGCACCGGAGGTCGTGCCCGAAGCAGAACCTGCGCCCGAGCCCGAGGTACCCGAACCCAAGGCAGCGGAAGCGATCAGCCCAGAGGCCCCGACAGAGGGTTCCGAAATACAGCCGCCGACGGCACCGGACGAGCAGCCCGAGGAGGCGGACGACTCTAAGCCCGAGGAGGTCGAGGTCGAGGCCGAGGCCGAGAAGCCTCAAGAGGATCTGAAGACACTGGCCAGTAACATGGCCGGCGAATCTATCGTAGAGGTCAAGACCCAGGAGGCGCAGGACGATGTCAAACCTGTAGCTGTCAAGGAAACAGGCGGGGAAGCGGAGTAAGCTTTCTTTGATCATGGCCTCTCAGAAGGGAGGCGTGATTGTAGGACGTGCATGGATGGGTATCGGATCGCATTACACTGCGCATCCATTGGTTGAAAAAGGACCAGAAAAAAAAAGAAGAAAACCCCTGGAAGTCAGATCGGCAGAACGTACGGACGGGGTTGATCCTTGCGTACTTGTATCTGAGCTAGATAGCCAGGTGCTCCGATCTGATTTTTGCAGGTTTGTTTGTTATTGCGACTCGTTTGATTTCTCAACAACAAGGGGTGTTTGGTATGTTGACCATGTAGCTGGGCAACGTTCCAAACACGCTGCTTGAACTTCGTCATGCCAGCATTTCTAGAAAGTAAACTTCTAATGACCCAAGGAACATAACTATCTCGTGTGCTTCTCCTCGCATTGGATCTTGTTATGTCCGGTGAGCGGTTTGATATTGCTGCAAATGGGCGTGTATGGACATTTTCTCCTCAAGGAGAACACCATCCAGATATGTCCGGAGGAACAACGCATTCTCAGAACCCAAACTGGATAGTATAGTATGTTGCCGCCCTCCAAAGTCCTTTATTCCCCAACAGACCACACCCTGCTAATGCATCTCTCGAAAATGTGACGTGAACGGATAGCTTGGCGGGAGATCTTGTTCTGCTGTCCCCCAATCGGTCTCCTCTCTCCCTATCGTCAACTCCAACACTCCACCTTCCATCAACAGGTGATGCGTGATCCAGCTTTTCGTATAAGGCTGCCCATTCAGCTTGGCGCTCTGCACATACATCATGCCATCGTCTCCCACTCTCCCCTGTCCGGGGGCGGCGACCTTCCTGATAATAGCCGGCGACTCGGGCCCACGCCGCGATGGCAACCTCAACTCGCGGAACAAAGGTGCAGTGATCAGGTAGACGTCCTGGCCGGCGACGGGGAAGAGCCCCATGGCAGCAAAGGCGGTGAAAGCGCCCATGGCGCAGTCGTCGTTGCCCGGGATACCGGCAACGGTGGTGTTGAACTGGGACGGGATGTACCGGCGCACCCAGTAGCTGCTGCGGCCCGGGCGGGCGGCGTAGTGGAACTGGAACACGGTCAGGAAGGACTGCTCGTTGCCCATGTAGGCCAGGCCGCTCTCGTGGAAGTAGTCGAGGCGGTCAGCCAGCGCGGCGGGGCCCCCGACGAGGCGCACCAGGGTTGCCATGTCCTGCGGCGCGTAGAAGCTGTACAGCCAGGGCGACCCTTCGTAGGTCGATTGCGAGGTGTCGTAGTAGCATATGTGCGGCTCCGCCCCGGGGGAGCACACGCGCGTGTTCTGGTACCCGAAGGTGCCGTCCATGCGCCGAGGCTGGAGGAAGCCGACGAAGCTGGTCGCCTCGCGTTCTCGTCCCGGCCTGTCCCAGAGCAGGAGGAGGTCGCGCTGGTCGTGGTTCCAGAGGTTTTGCCAGTTGACGCTGCGTCGCATGAAACGCTGGTAGTCGGCGCTGTAGCCCAGGCCCTTGGCGAGGGTCGCGATGCAGAAGTCGTTGTAGGCGTACTCGACCGTGCGAGAGACACTCCTCGAGTGGGGCCCTGTAGAGTTTCTGTCTCTGTGGTCTGACGCTATGTAACCCAGGTCCAGCCAGCTCTCGATATTGCCACGTCCTTCTACATTGAAGCTTTTGGGTGACACTGGATCGATACTCCATATTAGCTAGCTGTCTAGGATTGTAGACTTCGAGGGTGAAGTGGGTTGGTTATAAAAGGGGGAAAATTGAGCCATGGTTAATTCACCTTCCGCATCGGATAAGACAGCCTCATACGCTGTGTTCCAGTCCACTCCATTGGAGACATTTTTCAGAAACGCATCCGCTATGACAACGTCGGCATTTGACCCCCCTTGTGTGTATCCCTTGCAGAAGGACATTCTGCAGTCGGGGAGTTTGCCCTCAAAGCGATATATGTCCAACAGTGCCCGAACCATTTGGGCCTGTGCTTCCGGGTCAATAATTGTCAGCAGTGGGTGCTGTGCCCGGAAGGAATCCCAGATACAGTAGAACGAGTCAAAGTAGGGCTCGGACGACTTCCAGAGCGGGTTCTCGCCCGTGTAGTTCTGCGGCGAGAGCAGAGTGCGATATAGACCGGACCAAAAGACGGTTTGGAGCTCATCACTTCCGCTGTGGTCATCAACCTCCACGACGGAAAGCTTCTCCGCCCATATCGCAGCAGCGGCATGTCCAACGCGATCAAAGTCGAAGTCGGGGATTTCGGCTTCGGCATTGGCACATGCCTGGTCTATGGATATAAAGGAAAGACCGACGCGGGCAAGGATTCGATCTTGGGCTGGATGGTCGAAGTGCAACCATGCGCCAGCTGAACTTTGCCGCATGTCTTCGAGCTGTTTGGTTCCCTCTCGAGGATGGTCGCCCTCAAAGATGCCGGATGCACGGATTTCTGCTCCACGAAAGTCGGCACAGACGTAGGCCTGATATTTTCCAACGCCGAAAGAAGGTCCGAAGGTGCCGTGCCCTACGATACGACCGGATTCTTCTACCCGGACGCCTCCGCTGGTGCGCGTTTTTCCCAAGTCCTGGATGTCGATGAGTATGAGGGGGTTCGTGGGGATCTCGACGGGTTCGTTGGTCGCCGGCCCGCCGGGGTTTGGGCTGGAAACGGTCTGCTCGGGAACGAAAGAGAAGGAGTAGAGAGCCGCATGCTGGGTAGCCGTCATTTCAGCCCGGACTGTGTTCTCCAAGCCGATGGCGAAATAACCAGGACGGGCCTGGGCCGAGTTTTCGGTGCGCCTGACGCTCCGGCCCAAAGTGCTAAAAGTGCAGTTAAGGTAGCTATCCCCGGGGCACCCTGGATGGACGAAGAGGGGAAAGTTGCCCAGTGACGGAGCCTGCCTCATACATGTGATGATTAGAATGGTCCCAGTACGATTTGATGGGCTAAGAAGACTGTGGGATGAACAGCGCGGCGGGGAAACGTACGCCACCAGTACCTGGAAGAAAGGGTCAGATATTTGATACCCGTTACCACGAGAGGGACAGAGTCCTGGAAGCTATCACGCAACGCACCAGAGTCATGTAAATGAGAGAAGCCGATGATGTAAGAATGGTCCGAGACAAAACCAGCGGCGTTCTCGCCCCTGGCGTCCGTATCAGGACCAGGTTTCGCCATGCCTAGATCCATGGCCAGATGCGCATAAGTTTCTCAGCCTTTGAAAGGGCATCATCATACGTGTGTTTCTTAGGACAGGACAGGAGGAGTAGGCCTAACAGACCATAGGGCAAGGTAGCACCAGGAAAAACGTGGCCTAGGATTAGAATAAGACAAGTTAGTCGCAAGTGATGTAGGCCGTCTGGTGAGTGGGAGAAGCTGAACAACCTCCATTGGCGGTCCCGATGAGAGGGTCGACGAACCGCAGCACATCCATGCGATTTGAACGAGACGGATTGAAGGGAGAGAACCGGCTAAAATCCACGGCGAAGAGCGGTACGTGACGTGCTGAGAGGATATAGAGGGCTGCAAGAGCGGCGACGAGGAGAATAGGCAGCCGGGCACGTCGCGGGATAGAAGTTGCGATGATCAACGGCGCCATGGCGCACCTTTAGTGAGAGTTTAATTGCCACTGCGGAGGGTATTCTCCTTTCTGCGTTCTCCTTTCTGCGTTCTCCTTTCCAGCCACCGGCAAAGCTGTAGCCAAAGGGCAAAGAAACGGAAAAACAAAAAGGGACGCGGGCGTCACAACCAAAGCATTGCTGCCGAGTCGCGTAAATAATTCAGTAGTTTTCAGAACATTCTTATGAAGGAATTGTACGTAGGTAGGTAGGTAGGTAGGAACTCCAGGCTACCTAGTCGGTGCTTGGACAGATCTGATAACACTGGACGAAATCCTAGAGAAAGCAGTCGTAGTCCGTAGGTTCGTAGGTAAGGTAAGCAAAGCAAAGCAAAGCAAAGCAAAGCATGCATCGTAGGGCTATTGTCCACTTTAAATGACAGCTCGTGGTTGCTTGTCACATGATGACAACGCGAGAAGTTGCACAGGAGAAATTTGAAGGCGTTGGCCCATGTACGTTGTGAAAAGGACAGTCCGTGTCCTGTAATTGGAAGCTCGGCCCGTTGCGACCGTATGACAGGAGAGGGTTCTCGTTCTCTTAGGTACGATGTGGCTGGTTTTCAAGTTTTCAGGAACACAAAACAAGAAGCGCCACCATGCAATATATTCGTGAAAGTGCGATTTGGAGAAGGGTAATCCATAGAGTGCGTTTTGGGTTGCCGTTGGAGATGGACAGCTTCTAAGGAGATGGGGATGGAAGTGGGAAATTGTGCGTTATGATTTACGAATACGGAGTACGAAGTACGAATAAGAAGAGTAATACTTTGTACCTAAGGTACAGTACTTTGGGATTACAATCCACGCCACTCCATTGGATAAAGCTCATGACTCCTCCCAAGTTCTTCCGATCCGATCCGTCCATGTCGTGACTGGACCGGAGTTTCCAGTCTAAGTGCAAGGTACAACGTGAGGAAGGAGGTGGGGTGCTTCAGGGCTGTTTGGGGAAGGGAAGTAGAGACTCAAAGGGTACTCAAAGTACGCTGGATAAAACACCAAACTCGACGTACTCAACCGGTTCCAGATCCCCGCCTCCGGCTTCTCTCGGCTATTTGCACCCGGAGCACAAGCTTGAACCGGGGCAGGACGAAGTACTCCGTTGATCTTCTACACGTGTATTACGTAGGTAATACTTCGTGAAAAGAAGTCCAGCGTTGTACCGTCTTCAGTTTTTCTTTTGTAATCCGCCTACTAACCCGTCTCGTAGCTCTCACCCGTCACCCTTCTTCAGACGACTCAATCTCGCAAGACCCGGACGCATTTGAGTCTACAGACGGATTGTGACAATCTGACTCGAGCCCAGCACTTCACTAATACATCCATTTCACTGGTTCTGCTGCGCACCCTGCTGCTTGCTCAACACCGCTTGGGGCAGCACAGTCTCGAGGTCTCGAGGGTTGTCCTTCGCGCACCGCCTCTCTCTCCATCACTCTCCGTCCTCGGGTTCGTCCCCCCGACGAAACCGGCCGGATCATCATGAAGGCCTCTACCGTACCCGTCGCCCGTTCTCTACAACGCGGCTCTCGCTCGCTCTCAACATGCCGCACAATCTTCCAGGCCCGACCCCTCATTGCTTCAGCTCCGAGCGTACGGACACGGGTGGCTCCTCTACCACGAGGTGCCCTGGCCGCTTCCGTTTCCACAAGAACCTTTGCGACTACTCGGATTGCGCGCATGGCCAGTGCCGAAGACTCTGATACCTTCGATCCATCCACCATTGAGCGCGAATCGGACCAGGTCGACGTCTGTATTGTCGGAGGGGGTACGCCTCTTGCTTTTCCTATGACTCTTTGTTTTCTACACTAGCAGTCCTCCCTGTCCCCTCCGCCCCCCGCGGAGGGCCTTTGCCATAAACGCATCACCGCTTTGTGTTGCTGTTGCTACCATACTGATTAGCCCCACCCATTGACCAGGCCCTGCCGGATTGAGTGCTGCCATCCGACTGAAGCAGCTCGCCAATGAAGCCGGGAACGACGAGTTCCGTGTCCTCCTCCTTGAGAAAGCCGGCGAGATCGGCGCCCACATTGTCTCTGGCGCCGTCATTCAGCCCTCCTCGATCGAAGAGCTGATTCCAGACTGGCTTTCCGAGGATAACCCTAGCCGCTTCGAGCACGCCACGCCTGCTGGCGGGGACCGCATGCGCTTCCTCACCAAGAACTCCGCCATCCCCCTGCCTATGCCACCCTTGATGAACAACCACGGCAACTACATCGTCTCTCTGAACCAGTTCACCAAGTGGCTGGGCGAGCGCGCCGAGGAGCTTGGTGTCGAGGTCTACCCCGGCTTCGCTGCCAGCGAGGTCCTGTATAACGCGGACGGTAGTGTCAAGGGCGTTGCTACCAACGACCTCGGAATTGGCCGCGACGGCCGCCCCAAGGAGACCTTCGAGCGCGGCATGGAGTTCCACGCCCGCGTCACCCTCTTTGGTGAGGGCTGCCACGGCAGTCTGACCAAGCAAGTCATCAAGAAGTTCGACTTGCGCCGCGATAGCCAACCCCAGACATATGCCCTTGGTCTCAAGGAGGTCTGGGAAGTGCCGCCGGAAAAGTTCCGCAAGGGCGAGATTACCCACTCGCTCGGTTACCCCTTGCCCAAGGATACCTACGGCGGCGGCTGGATGTATCACTTTGGAGAAAACCTCGTGAGCGTCGGTCTTGTCGTCGCCTTGGACTACCCCAACCCTTGGATGTCCCCCTACCAGGAGTTCCAGAAGTATAAGCAGCACCCGCTCATCCGGAGCGTCCTCGAGGATGGCAAGTGCCTGTCGTACGGCGCCCGCGCCCTCGTCGAGGGTGGTTTCCAGTCCATTCCCAAGTGCGCCTTCCCCGGCGGCGCCCTCATCGGCGACTCGGCCGGCTTCATCAATCTCCCCAAGGTCAAGGGTACGCACAATGCCATCAAATCGGGCATGCTCGCCGCCGAGGCCGCCCACGCCGCCCTATCGACCAGCGACGACGGCACCGTGTTCCTGTTCGACTACGAGGACGCCCTGCGCAACTCCCCCATCTGGAAGGAGCTGAAGGAGGTGCGCAACTACCGGCCCTCCTTCCACACCCCGCTCGGCCTGTACGGCGGCGTGATGTACTCGGGTCTCGAGGCCCTGGTCCTCAAGGGCCGCGTGCCGTGGACTTTCAAGCACAAGACGCCGGACCACGCCGCCACCAAGCATGCCGACCAGTGTCCCAAGATCGAATACGAGAAGCCCGACGGCAAGATCAGCTTCGACGTGCTCACCAGCGTGAGCCGGACGGGCACCAACCACGAGGAAGACCAGCCTGTGCACTTGCAAGTCAAGGACTGGGACAAGCACGCCGCCGAGACGTGGCCCAAGTACAAGGGGCTCGAGAACCGCTTCTGCCCTGCCGGCGTGTACGAGTATGTGGAGGACGAGTCCAAGGAGCTTGGTGTGCGCTTCCAGATCAATGCCCAGAAGTGAGTTTTACTCCCGTTCTACTTGCTTCACGTTTCCTCGTCTCTGTTCCCCCTCTCTTCCGTCCCTTCGGATGGTGGATTTTGTTGCTAACCGGGCTGGAACAGCTGCATCCACTGTAAGACTTGCGACATTAAGGCGCCGCACCAGGACATTAACTGGCAGGTGCCGCAAGGCGGCGAGGGACCCAAGTACTACATGACATAGAGCGACTGAGCGACGGTCAATATATCAGGATGTCAATGTACATGTAAGGCTGATCTTTGTATATCTCGAAACCGAGGGGGGGGTGCATCTGTCCTAGAAGAGCGGTTCTGATATCCCGGGGGTGTGTTAACGGGGTTGCACGTGAATTAGGGTAGTATAATGGCGTCTGGTCCTTCTCATCATTATAAAAAGTAAGTACGTTGTGGTGGTTAGAGAACTTGGTAGTAAGCACTTGAGAATGTTTAATCCGACTAAGATGATGATGATGATGGTATTCGGGTATTGTCGGGTCAATGATTTGCATGGTGTACTGAGTGGAATTAATCATTACGGAGACAGAGACGGTATGGACAAAATAGGACAGGTTTTGGCCCTCATCAGCCACAAGATGACGCAATTTGCCGTCTTCATTGTGGACCATCAGTCTGCACGCCACCAATTCGTTTTTGATTATTTCGAAAGCTTGTGTGGCAGCAGATCATTTTCAAGTTTTCTCTCGACAACTTACCACCGACAAGGCTGGAATGACAGCTGCACGCGATCTCTTCACCTTTCTTCCAAAAACGAGAGACACCCAGACAACAGCAGTTTTGTTGCATGCATTATCATTTTGCCAATATCTCGTATAACGTCTCGATTTTGTCCTGTTTACTAATATAAGAGCAAACAGCACAAACAACAAATAAGTCCTCCGACCGCGGAGAGCGGCATGAAATTTCGTCGCAAGGGGGTGACAAAGCAAACGAGTTGCCAAGGTAAATTACGACGTGGATTTTCCCGACCTTAGCCCGTGACTTGAGTCGCGAAGTGGCCAATCGTCTCAGACTCTATCGCGAACCAGCTGAAAGATGCCATCTGCCGAGGAGGGGTGGCGGATGTATCGTGACATGAATGTGGATACGGCGGTACATCGAGCCCACAAGCCAGGGGCTATGCAGGCTTGACTTCTCTCACGAGTGCCGGGTACCAGGACATGTGGGTTGAGTTGAGCCGCTCGAAACAAAAATCATCTGCACGTCGAGAACTGCATCACCACGGCTTTGAACTTACGACGGCTATAAGGTCCTAGGGAAGTTGTCATATAATACTGCCATGGTCTTCCTGTAATTTGCGCCGTTACTGGAGCAACCCGACACGGGTTTTGTGCAGGAATTGGCGATGATATATAGGTAGATATGAGTAGAGGACGCAACCGAGGATGCAATCTGATTGAAGTAGCGGTACGTTGCATGTTGTGGCGCAGAATAATTTCCCAGCCTTCCGGCTGGTTTGTTTCCCCTTTGCATTCTCTCAGTTCTGGTTGGGTCCAAGGAATGACTCACACGCGGTCGTCACCAACCAACCTTGGAATTTTAAACAAGGACACCGTGTCCTTCCACCAGAAGCTCAAAAACAAACGCCGCTCACAAGTAATTATTCCATTGGAAAAGTTTTTCTTTTGAAGGTGCCGAATGTCCTGGAGGTACTTTGAAGAACCGAAAAAAAGGGGGAGGGTAGACCGACCTTGCCACTGTAACAAACTTACGGTGTGCGTGCAGTGCTCACTACATGTTAGACAAAAGCAGGGGGTCCTTGTAATTTGCAGTGACGACGGGGAAGCGATGGGGAAGCATGTCGACCTAATAGATGCCTGTTGTCAAGCTTTGGGTCATCCAGGCGAATAGGGGCTGCCCCATCGTTTCAGGAGGGGAGGGTGGATGGACCTCCGGCATTCGGCGCTGAGACCGCAATGGGTTGGGAAATGTTGCATGTCCTGTCAGTGGTTTCGCGTTCTTGACCACTGATAACGCGGTGGGATTTTTGTGGGTTTCCGGGTGGTCCTCCAAGACGAGGTCCAGGCGCTTTGAAATCTCCCCATCAAGATTTACCGCGGCCACCTGGCCCTGTTTTCTCATCCATCTCTCCTTCATTCACCACGAAAGATGGCACAGATCGCGGCGACGACCCCATGCTATTGACATCGGCTTATGAGAACGGCAACAATCATCAAACCAGTCATTCGAAATGTTACTGAAAATCGGCGTCGGCTTCATCATCGACTTTCTTATTGCTGTTCGCGCTGGTGGTGACGGGATGATGATGGGGCGATGATGGTGAACTGCTGGTGCTGTTGCTGGTTGGGTCAAACCCCTAAAAGCAAGGGAGCATTTTCGAAGGGGCCAGGGTGAGAAGAAGAAAGGAGAGAAAATTTTACGAGTGCAGAAAAGAAGGAGATGATGCTATGAATGCACCAGTGCCACAACCTGTGTGACACGGGATTGGCCAAAAGTGTTATTGATCCGTCGGCTTATCGCAGCAGGTACAGGTACTTCGAAAAGGATACGGGGGACAACGTTATGTGTCCAAGGGGCTGGTGCGGCCCAAGTGTCAGTACAGAATGTTTTTATTGGACGAAGAGATTTTAGTGCATACGCTAATGAGCGCCACAACACAACTTGTTGCCTAGGGGGGGCAACCTGCTCGAAAATATAAGTAGCCGCCCTCCCCCTTCCCCTTCCCTTTTTTTCGAAATTTGTATCGGAAGTTACGATCCGGCCTTACGTAATCTCGCATGCGTTCGGTCTTTCTCTTTTTCCTCATCCTTCCCCTGAACTACTACCCTCGACGTCTGTCTACTATCACGACGATACCCCACATCTGGTTTTCCATCTTCGACTCTTCCTGATACCACTGCAAACAGCCATCGCGGCGCAGTGTTTCAGTGCCAACCGGAAAGAGGCGGAATACTCTCCTTTACCCAACTGCGGTGTCGAGATCATCTGGAAAGTCCTCTTCTCTTCATCACTCCGTCGAATGAACACAGGCGCGCCTTCTTAACTGAAAGTGCCCCGAGCTCGACGTTGAGCTTTTGAAGCATCAAAGAACTGGAATACGTTTTTTGATTTCTCCTTGTTTTCGCGCGACTCTCCATCGACGACAACGATTTACTCCATACAGAGCACTCCATCGTCGCCGTCGCCGAGGTCGCCGCGCTCTGTAGACACATCGTGCGCATCGATTCCCGAGAATAGAGAGAACATTTGTGCCTAAGTGACGAAATCCGAGATCCATTATTTACGAATTCGGGTTCCGTATCTATTTCACAAGCTTCGACTTCGGTCTCTCTTGCAATTCCGCACCACGAAGCAGGGGCGTATTAAGAGCAATCGCCGTAGGGGAGACATTCACTTGTTTATCTCCGAATTTGGTAGGTAGCGTTGTTGCTTCAACATCCGTTTTGCGTGGTTGCCCATTTTATATCCCCATCTCCCGGCAGCTGCACCACCACCTTCCCTCGGAACGCCTATAAAAAGTCGTTGCCTCTGCAACCAGGCACACCGGCCAAGCTCTCTTCCATCTTCCACTCCATTCCTCTTCTCGCCAACCTAGCCCGCAGTTTTATTCTTCTTTTCATTCTTTTTCTTTTTTCTGCTATTTGAAGTGCGCAAGATAGAGAAAAGTCTCCCATAACTAACACGCTTTCAATTTCTAGATCGCTCACATCACAAATTCGAGCTGTTGGATTCTCCCACTGCCGAGGAACTCCTACTCATCATGGAGTCCGCTCTTCAAACCCATCCCGCCACTGCCGCGCAAGCAAAGGCCTTCACGGCGCCTGGGTCTCTCTCCTTCCCTGGCGCTGCTCATGAGCTCACGCCACCATCCACCATTGGTGAGAAGGTCAACGGCCATGTGCCAGTGCCGAACGGTCAGCAGAACGCAAATGGCAATGGGGTGACTCCCGCGACCCCTGTTGCGACTCCTGCTGCCACCACACAAGGTGGATCGGGCCTTACTCCGACGCTGCAGTATGTTGTACCCTTCTGAGGAATTTCTGTTTCAATTTGCTGGTTGTACAAGTTGCTCATCCTCCGCCAAGGAACATCGTCGCCACGGTCAATCTTGATTGCCGGCTGGATCTGAAGACGATTGCCTTGCACGCGCGGAATGCCGAGTACAATCCTAAGGTACTACTAGATGCCACATCTGTGCCATGGCTTTTACTCAACGGGATGCTGACTGGGCTGGCGTAGCGTTTCGCCGCTGTGATCATGCGAATCCGCGAACCCAAAACCACGGCGCTTATTTTCGCATCTGGAAAGATGGTGGTGACTGGAGCGAAGTCGGAAGACGATTCTAAGCTTGCCTCCCGCAAGTACGCGCGTATCATTCAGAAGCTAGGTTTCAACGCGAAGTTCACCGACTTCAAGATTCAGAATATCGTGGGGTCATGCGACATCAAGTTCCCCATTCGCCTCGAGGGCTTGGCCTCCCGCCATCACAATTTCAGCTCGTACGAGCCTGAATTGTTCCCTGGCCTAATCTACCGCATGATCAAGCCGAAGATCGTGCTTCTCATCTTCGTCAGTGGTAAGATCGTTCTCACCGGGGCCAAGGTCCGAGAGGAGATCTACCAGGCGTTCGAGATGATTTACCCCGTGTTGCAAGGTAAGCTCCTGCCTTTTTTTTTTTTTTTTTTTTTTTTTTTTTTTTTTTTTTTTTTTTTTGCGAGTTGTGCTATGGACCATGTCTCTGACACATGCATTCTTTCAGATTTCCGCAAGGTTTAGATGCACACGGTCACGCAAGGCTTGGTCGACATGTTCGTGTGGAAGTTTCTCTCCGTCACATGGATTACTCTTCCTCCACGATCCTTCCTTGTCCCTTGCGGATGTATCATATATTCTCCCCCTTTTACACTTATGATCCCACGACACTACTTCTTAAACCAAGTGTTTGCATTCGGCGGGGAGATGGACTATCATATCAGTCCAGCCGTTGAGAACCTTGGTCTGTAACACTTCTATTTTTCTCAGTTTCCAGCATTGCATTGGCGTTGGCGGTACCAGGCTGGAAGGGGTATCCAGCTGGGATGGGCTGCTTTGAGACGGAAAACACAAAAGGAAAGATTTCTCTATCCCACAACACGTCATAGATTTTGCCGTGGCATCGTTTGGCGACAGGTGCGCAGGTCGACTATGCCGATTTTTAATGGGGCTGATATGAGGCGGCGTCCGTTGGTGAGCGACACAAAGAAGTGTGAGATGCGTCGCCTCACGATTGAGTAAGCTTATGAGGATTTGGGTGAGCGGAAGGACAGGCAAGAAGGATGATACCAAACAAATACCAGTATTCGACAGTAACCGCATAACAAGCGGTCTCCTTTAATGTGAAATGAATGCCGTCTGTTCGTAGACATGGTGGTAAGCAGGCAAGCTTCTTTGTGGCGGTTCGTCCATCATTGCCAGGATTGGAATGTCTGAGATGACTGTTGTTTGTGTTACTGTTGTTGTTGTTGTTGTTGTTGTTGTTGTTGTTGTTGTAGAGGCCCGCCTTGTGCCATGGAACTGACCGTCAATGTATTCAATATTTTATTTGCATGCAGGCGCCAACAAGAAAAAGGAAAATATCTTTTTACATTCGAGGCTTAAGACTATTATCCTTGGCAAGCTCTTCTGCCAGTATGAGACCTGGCCTGCCACCTCTGCTCCCATCTTCTGTGACAATATGCTTATCGAGCTGTTGTACGTCTTCTTTCGCGTCGTTGCCCTTCCACTTCCACTTCTCGTCAAACTCGGCCGGCCGTCTCCCTTTCAGACAATCAACGATCAGCTCTCCGATGACGGGCAAGAACTTGAAGCCGTGCCCGCTCCCCGCCGTAGCGACGAAGAGCCCTTTCCAACCTGGGTGGTAATCGATGAGAAAATCACCCGTCGACGTATCCGTGTACCAGCACAGTCGCGTCTTCACAAATGGCCGGTTGTGCAGTTCCTTCAGGGGCACCATGGCCCGGATGGCCCTGCGGAGATCGGCTTCGCCTTCGGAGGGGATGCGGAGGTTCGGATCGGAGAGAAGTGTGCGGGGGAGCGAGGTGGAGTTGGCGGGGAGGCGTGCGCCGGGCCGTGTGGGCAGGACGTCTGGCGAGGTGGGTTGGGGGTTGATGTAGCCGTAGCTATGACGGGCGACCTTGAGCTGGCACACCGCAGGAGGGATGACGAATAACCCGGTGCTCAGGTTGAGGATGACCGGTCTGCGGCACAGCGCAGCTTGCTCCTCCGGGGTGATATCCATGTAGGCGAGGGCCTGGCCCGTGGCGATGGCTTGACCTGCGAGGTCGACGAGGGCACCGGTCCAGGCGCCCGTCGCGACGATGACTAGGTCGGCCTCGAGGTGGCGGCCGGAGTCCAGCCGTGCGCCCGTCACGCGATCGCCTGTACGAGTTAGGGCGGTGGCCGTTCCGTGGACGAAATTGACGCGGCCTGTCTGTCGGACCTTGTTAAAGAACCAGGCCATGCTCTTCTCGGCGTCGGCCCAGCCGCTCGTCCCGTTGAGATAACCCCAATCGCCGGGCCGGTTGACGGCCGCTATTGTGGGGTCGGTTCCCATGGCCTCCATGACGGCAGTCGCGTTGGGAAGCTCCCTGATCTTCTCTGCTGACAAGCCGCTGGCTTCCTGGGCTGCGAGGGCGCGCACGTTATCCCAGCTCTCGCGGACGTATTCCAGCGCGGATTTCTTCTTCTCTTCCACCTGTTTCGCGCCGAGTCCAGTCTTGGGGTCGGCCTGGGCAGTGGACGGTGAATCGGCGAGAAGGATCATGCCGCTCTCCGTGTAGCGACCCTGACCGCCGAGCTCATCGTCCACTTGTTGGCGCCAGTATTCGTGGGCTTTGGCTGCGAGAGAGGCATAGGCAGGGTCCGCATAGTCGGGACGGATGATGCGTGACGAGTCGATGCTGGAGGCGTCGGAGGACGGAAAGACCCCGTTGTCGGGAGAGCGATCGAGGACGGTGATGGATGTGCGGGCGAAGAAGGGGCGTCGGGTGAGTTCGAATGCTGTGGACAGGCCGAAGACCCCGGACCCGATGATGAGAATGGAGGAGGGCGGTGAGGAGGGGTCCATTCTCGTCGTTGCTGATCTTCCAACCTCGTGTTAGGCGGCTGACTTTTTTTCTGTTTTTTTCTTCCAAGTAAATATGCGCCACAGAGTAGATGGGCTGTACCAAACGAAGGACAACGGGTCCCCGAAGGATAGAAAGACTAGCATGGACTTGAACGAAGCCGAGAAGGGTGCGAGAGAGAGAGAGGGAACGCCTTCATGGCTCCCAAATCATCCCTTGGGCTCGAGTGCAGTGCCCCGCACATCGGAGCATCTCCTTTGCTCGGAGCTGTCGGCGAACGTGAAGTGGGACACGATAAGAAATGGCCCTAGAAATTCACTGTTCTCCACCTCGGTTGATCCGTCTTTGTCGACCCGATTTTATCGTGGTTCCCGTAACCAGTCGGCGCCAACTGTTTCTGTGCGCCCTTTGGCTCCGAAGTCGCCCTCATCCCTCATCCCTCATCCCTCGATCCTTCAGCCTCCTGTCTGAAAGAACGGGGAATAGTCTGCCTCGAGTAAGGGCTGTTGATTATTAGCTTTTCACCTGAGAAGCTCTGCTGAAGTAGCTTCTATACGAAGTGAAATCGAAACCTCGACTCGGTATATCTTGGCGGAGCCCGCCATTTGGGCATTTCAGCCTCCCGTCATCAAGTGGTGATGATTACCTTATGTACGCTAGGTCTCACAAATGCGGGGAAAAATGCCCTAGTTCGTCGAACATGGAAAATATAGGTATGAAGTAAGTGCCAAGGCGTCGAGGAAGTTTTTGATGACTTGACATCGTCATGGACGTCTGTCATGAGCTTAAAGATCACCAGCTGCCTATTCTCGAGTAACGGCTCTGATGTCGTCTCGGTTGTAGTGGGGGTTCCGTGGGGGTCCAAATCCTGTGACGGAGCTAGGGAGCTGGGCGATGCTGACTAACCCGTTGGGAATCCCGATCCCGCTCAGCAGGCGACCAATTGAGAACTACCTTACCCACCTTCCTCCCAAGTAAATGTACGTTGTAAAGCTACTCACGAACATCCGTCGTCCATCCTACTAATCGGGCTCCTTTGTTTACATTCCCATCACCTCCATCGAAGGAAGCCCTACACTGCAACGTATGCTTCTAAAGCGCCTCTTACACCCGAAGCACCCTGTAGCTTCGACGCCTCATCCGAACGAACGGACGTTAGCCTGCCTTAGTTACCGCCAAACCGCTTCCTCCTCCCGAGCTTCGAAGCTCGAATCGCCTCCCGAGTGCCGACGTACATTTTCCCTTTTCTTCGACTTCGAGATGACCTGCGGAAACTAGAATAAGCATGTCGTCCAAGAAGATCGCCGAATTCCCAGCCGTGGAGGCGAAGCTCCAGAAGCCCACCAAACAGTCCGCCTTCCAGCGACAGCGCGCCGAAGCCGAAGCCAAGAGAGCCCGAGAAGAAGCTGAGACGGCTGCGGCTCTTAGGGAATTTGAGAAGAGTTTTGATCACGAAGATGATCAGGGAAGCAGCGGCTCGCGACATGGCGGAGGTCAAGGCTTCGGGCCCAAGGGCCCCGCGTTAGGCGGCGGCATGGCAGCCCCTAGGAGACATTTCGGAGCCGCCAGCCTGAAAAGCGGCCCCGGCAGTCTTGGTCCTCCCCCAGGTCCGAAGAGCGGTCCCGGAAGCCTCGGACCTCCTCCTAGTTCTTACGGCAAGAAGAGAGGGTTCGATTCGTACAAGCAGGAGAGGGACAGGGATAATAGCAGCAGCCGGCCAGGCTTCGACGAGCGGGGGGAGTCCAAGTCGGTACTCAAGGTATTCAATAACAGCGATGATGAACAGGATGCGTCGACCGACGCGAGAGATGAGGAGATGGCTGTCGCAAAGCCGACATTGAGGCTGTCTCAGATTCCCCCAGGCACCTCTCCCGCTGCCATTAAGGCTCTGATACCGTCCAACCTGACGGTCGAGAACGTCAAAATTGTGCCGCCTTCAGGTCCATCTACGGACAGGAAATGTACGGTGGCTATTGTGACACTGTCTCAGGAGACACCTGCTAGCGACATCGATGCCGCCGTCAGTGCGCTGCAGAATCGCTACCTGGGCTACGGCTTCTATCTGTCGCTTCACCGGCACCTTTCCTCGGCCGTGGCCTCATCGATATCGACGTCAAGTTTGGGCGTCACACCGGCCGGGTCGCGGCCATTCGGCGCCAAGCCCGTGGCCCAGAGATCGACCCCAGGCAATGCGCACACGCAACACGCTTTCCATCGCGGCTTTGCGCCCCCCACCGCCTACGGGCCCAGCGCTGGTGGGCCTCTGAACCGCAACAGCATTCTGCACGTTCCGGTGAAGCCGCCCAATGACATCAAGATGCTCCGGCTGATCAACAAAACCTTGGAGTCGGTGCTGGAACACGGTCCTGAGTTCGAGGCTCTGCTCATGTCACGTCCCGAGGTTCAACGGGAGGAGAAGTGGGCGTGGATCTGGGACGCCCGCAGCGAAGGAGGCATCTGGTACCGGTGGAGGATGTGGGAGATCGTCACGGGCGCCTCGTTACAGCGCAACAAGGGGAAATATCTGCCTGTCTTCGACGGGAGCCATGCCTGGAAAGCGCCGGAGAAAGGGGTCCCGTTCGAATACACCACGAGCGTGGACGAGTTTGTATCCGACTCGGAATACAACTCGTCGGACGACGAGGATCTGGACGGAGACGGCAACCGCGAACAAAATGGGGACACGGAGGCCGAGAATACGTTTCTCAATCCTTTGGACAAGGCCAAGCTTACCCACTTATTGTCACGCCTCCCCACGACGCTCTCGAGAATCAGGAAAGGCGATATCGCCCGAGTGACGGCCTTCGCACTCACGCACGCCAGCCGAGGTGCGGATGAAGTCGTCGACATGATTGTCTCCAACATCGAGAAACCCCTCGCACTGACGAGTCTGAACCCCGAGCATTCATCATCACGAAATGACAGAGAGAAGAGCAGACACCGAGACGAGTCGGAGGCTATGGATGCTGGACCCGACGACAAGGCAGAAAAGGAGACTGCCCAAGATACGAGCGGGGCGAGTCTCGTGAGTCTCTACGTCGTGAACGACATCCTCGCATCATCCTCGACAAGCGGTGTGCGACATGCGTGGCGTTTCAGACAGATATTCGAGGGGGCATTGAAGGAACGCAAGACCTTCGAGATGCTGGGCCTCATGGCGGAGAAACTGAACTGGGGCCGGCTGAGGGCGGAAAAATGGAAGCGAAGCGTGGGCATGATCCTTCATCTCTGGGAAGGCTGGTGCGTGTTTCCGGCCGAGAGCCAGGATCTCTTCACGAACAGCTTCAACAATCCTCCTGCCACGAAGGCTCAGGAGGAGCAGGGTGACGACGAGCGTGCGAAAAAGGGTCGGTGGAAAGTTGTCGACGCACCCACGTCGACGGCGAGACCACGGTCCGTGGAACGGGCCACGGACGACGACGTTCAAGGAGAACCAATGGACGAAGATGATGTCGAAGGGGAGCCTATGGATGAGGATGACGTCGAGGGTGAGCCTATGGAAGAGAGTGATGTCGAAGGCGAACCTCTGGACGAGGACGACATTCTGGGTGAGACGTTAGAGGAAGACGGTGATCCGGATAAGAGACCGCCAAGTCAGAACGGCGGCAAGGAGGAACCGGCACCCCCGCCCTCTGCTCCCGTCGGGGATGGAGATGCCAATACGGATAAGAACTCGATTAAGTTTGCAGCTACGCAAATTCCGCCCAAATCTGCGGCACAGGCACGGAGACGTATGAGGGCAGTGGACATGTTCGCAGAACCCGAAGACACGGATAATGGGACATGATGGCGGGGCCCAGGACTACCTAGGTAGAGACTGATGAAATGATACTGCAAATACGGCGAGCAGAAACGTCTTGACATCCGTCAAGCATTGTCCGAACAACTCGGGTAGGAAGCAAATTTCCAAACATAACTCACTCTCATCGTTTTACGAGATAAGAACTCTGAAGAAGGAAAACCTGGAGTCAAAACGCACCGGGGAGACACCACTGAATACCTAGTGCGTTGATGCACAAACTGTACATAAGGTGTACAAACCTGGCATGACTACTGATTACTGACTTTGTAGTCCTACACGTGTATACATGCTTCGTCAAGTGACAAAGGAAGCCACGACTGGGGGGCCCTGGTCCCAGTGATCACGAAAACTTGCTCACTCTTAGGTCCCGATAAACACCCCCCGGCAAGGCAAGACCATCTTCTCAACACCAGGTTAAACCACTTACGGGAAAGCCGGTGGCTCCCCAGAACCCACTTGCAAAGTCCCATATTGGTAGATAAGGAACCGGCCATCTCGCAAGGCGGTGGGGCTTATCGAGTACCGTGTGGATACGATTCAAAAACAGTTCTGAAATGTGAAATCTGACCCCACTCCCGCCCATCGACCCCACCAACAGGAATTCCCGATTCCTCTGTGTACACTACACGTACCTTACTTCATACCGTCACTTACCACTGTCAACCACCACTCAACCGCGGCCGCCTTTCGCTGTTCCTCAACTTGCAGGCGGCGTCACACATCAGCATCAATTAAGCATGGTCAACGCCCATCCGGCGCCGTTGCTCTCATTAATCACTTTTCCCAAACCCTCGCCAAAGCCACGAGGCTTGCTTTAGTCGTCCCGCTTTCAGCTAGCTACAGGCATCCCGAGACACTCCCTGGAGAAGGACGTCGGTTGCAAAGAGCCAGTCTGGTTCTCCCCCGAACGCCACGCCATGCCACGCCTCTCCACGCTATCCACGGACAGATCCTTTTGACTCGTTGAGCCATTGAGTGCCATCTTACCTTGCCGCGGTAAGCTGCGGTCAGACCAAACTCCATCCATTTGTTTGGCTCGCGAAGGAAGGTCAGAGCCGTCAGAGATCGACCCGGTTTCGCCTGGCGACCTGGGGCTCCCCGGAGACACATAACGCACGCAACGAGTGTCACATCCTTTCCTACACGTACTACCGGTAGGTACCCTGGCCGCTTACCTACCAGGCCGTCATCCAACGATCCAACGTTCCCTGAACGCTCGTCCATGCGTTCGTCCAACTAAGCGCAACCCAATCAGCCTCCCCCGCACTTCCCAGCGCGTTTTTCTGGGTGCGGCGCATTCGCCTTTATACAACGTACCCCTTCCTCCTACCGAAATTCAGCCTTCTCTTCGGCCGATGACTACTACATGTAACGCCGTCGCCCTTCGTTAAACCCTTGTCGGCCTTTTTCTCGCCTCTTTCCCAATCTTCTAGCACGTGCTCATTTTTGTGAGCCCAAAACCGTCGGTCTTCGCTCTGCCTGGTTGTCGTTCTGAATCGTACTCTTCCACCGACGAAACTACACGAGCGGAACTTTCATCTTTTGTTCCGGGGTGTCTGGAGCCTCTATCGCAGTAGCACCGCTCAAGCTTTTACATCGGCACGAGCGGAGGACGCTGCACATTCATTTCGCCATCTCCTTTATCCGCACTTAGATGCCCCTCGCTGGCCTAGGCCTCGGCTGCCCATAATGCCAATCATCAACGGCCAGAAGATGGCTTGGTTAGTCACTCCTTCCTCTCACCTGTGTTTTCTTTTTTTTACCCCTTTTTTCTAGCGGTTACTGCTCCGGCTGGATCAATTCACCCGAACAGAACCCTTTCAAAACCTTCCTATTTGGAGTCTGCTACTCTCGAACCCGCAAGTGCGCATGGTATCGAAACCAAAACTAACTCGTTTTTTTTTCCTCCGTCACCTAGCGAGCCATGCATTCGGGGCCATCGTTCCACCAAATGTACCCACGCCAATGAACGGTTGATGATCCCCGTCCGGAAACCCGGAAGACCGCTCAGTTCATGCCCGCATCCGCCGTCCCGCGGCTGTGGATGTGGCAGCGTCACAGCCGCCATCCCCAGGAAGCAAAAATGCAACTGTGGATCCAACGGCGCCGTTTCCAGCAGCAACAACGGTTCGAACTCCAACGGCCCAGGCGTCATTAAAGTCGAGTCGCCCGCTGGCGAGGCGCTGCCCGCCTCGCCAGCCACCATGAAGCCTATGACAACTAGCTCCACGTATCGCGTCTCGAAACCGAATGCCAAAGCCAACGGCCGCAAGCAGTCTTTTAGTGCCGCCAATTTCGAGCGTATGGACCCAAGCCAAACAAACATCTTGCCCGCCTACGACATGTCGCAAACGGTGCCTTCCCAGTTGAATGGCAGCGTCCCTTTTGTGATGGCGCCGACTCCCCGGCATAGTCTGGACTACACTCAGGGAGTCCCTCTGAGCCCCAACGGGTCACTCCACAGTCCGATGACATACCCTCTATACCAGCCGCCCATGGCGCCCCTCGTGTCCCACAATTCTCAAGAGGCACCGGCATTGTCTTCCGTAGTCGGTTCCGGGATTGCAGAAGTGTCTGAAATTTCAACCGCAGTCAAGACGACAGGAGCTCGGTCATGTTGCGCCGCACCTCCAGGGAAAATAAAAGATACTCCTCCCGACAGTGCGGCTTCCAGTCCTAGAATTGCCCCTAAGCCTCAAGCAGGCGGGTGCTGCTCATCCAAGAACGTGCAGTCACCCGCAGAGCCGAACACGACGCCTGGGAACGGAGTTCCCGCAGGCAATGGAGCCGCCATGACCCCGTTCCAAAGTCCAATGAATATTGGCCAGCCGATGTATGCCTCATACTTCCCGCAACCCACCCTCTTCACCTACCCGCCTCAGTACGGGTCGTACTTGGCACCGCTTCAACCTGCACAGTGGAGGAAGGCGATGGAAGCCCTTCAACTCGGCCAGCCCATACATCAACCATCTTCTTATGAAATGACAACGCCACTGCCTTTCAACCCGAACGAGGGACCTGCTTCTCACCTGGCAAATGCGGCGGCGGGTGTATCCCATATCTGCTCATGCGGTGATGGCTGCCAGTGTGTCGGCTGTGCCGCCCACCCGTACAACGAGGCCACCCAGAACTGCATAAGGTCAGCTTGGCAGAGCATGACCGTGGAGGACCCCTATTTCCATACGAACGGCGCTATCAGCGAGAAGAACTCGCCTGCCGTACAGGAAAACATGAACGGCTTGGCAAATCTCAACTTAGACTTGACATCAGACGCCCGCCTAACCGCAGACGCAGGCGGCTCGCCATCAGCTCCGCAGACCCCGTCTGATGCCGCCTCGGGTGTCAACGAGGAGCTGCCAGCGAACGACTTCTTCTTCGTCGAGTATCCCTTCGAGTCTTGCTTGGGCGAAACGGCGTCTTGCCCTTGCGGGGACGATTGTCAGTGTATCGGCTGTGAGATACACAACCACAACGGGGAGCCCAGTTGAAAACGTTGAGAAGTTGATACCCTGTTCTCTCTTACCAGCTGCGCGCTTCATGCTTTGGGTGGGGTTGGAACACTGTAGTACCGTCCCATATAGCGGCGACTTTTTTCAATCTCGCATTGATACCCCTGCGGATCGTCGTGGAGGCCATTTGTGTGCTTTTTTTTTTTTCTTTTTTTCTTTTTTAATCATGGACTGTTAGAAACAAGAAGAGATAGACATGATGAACGGAGTTTACCAAGAGGTTGACCATCTGCACTATCTTACGCACGTGTTAACCAACCTGGAAGTTTTCAGAGTTTCGTTTGATAGTACCTAGAGTATTACGCCTTCGCCTGGATCACTGTTGATGAATATCAACCGGGCCCTATTAACTGGACTCCTGGATAAGGAGAAGGGGAAGAGAACATATAGGGCTAGACCGTGACAACCTACCCGGGTTTGGGGGTTTGTAGGACAGAGCATGGCCATTGTGTCGATAGAATGACAGGGGTGGACAGATTACGGCGTGGTCATCCTTAGAACTTCATGACTAAGTAGATATATGTCGCAGTGGACAGTTTACAAAAGTGTACATAATTTCAATGCGATATTGTGACGCGCTCTAGTAATATGCTTAGTGAAACACATTGACCTGCATAATCAGACTGTTCCGTTTGACAGGTGGTTAAGTCACTGCCATTTGGCCGGTACGTAACGATGTCTAATCAGTGACACTTGATAAACCTGACAGAGTGGATAAGCTGACAGAGTGGCCCCGTGGACAGATAATGAGCCCTGTCAGCTTTTGCTCTCTCCAACTGACCATCGTGAAAGTTGACCACGTCAGTCAGATATCGTTGTGAACAGCAATCTACGCTGCTAAATAACCAGGCGCCTAGGCATCTGTCCATCCCGACAGATGTTTGATAGGACAGCTGTACTAAGCTTGGACATATGGCGGAGATAGTAAGATGTCCAAAATTATATGGCTCAGGCGGTATACCTGGTACACGATATAATATTCTGATTGGTCCAAATTTTCTGCTTAATAAATTCTGATTGGTGAAAATACGAAACACACTGGGGCTTTTGATTGGTGAGTAAAATAAGATTTCTATTGGTGGAAAAACGCGATCCAATACTACATGCTCATTGGTGAAAATAAGTGGTGATGCACCACCCACCCAGCTTCAAACCTGAGGTTGCCAGTTCACTGATTATTATCGCCAGGTTGCTGTACCCTACCTGAATTGACAGCGATAGGAATCATCATGTTGTTATGCTCGTGTCGATCGAAAGCAATCTTGTTGTCCTGATCCTGTCGATCGGAAGCATCATGTTATCCTGATTGTGTCGGTGGCAAAATGCAGAAGGTGGCTCGAAGAAGACTAGACGGCGACCGTTGCCTACCTAAATATAAGGTAAAGTCAACAAGTCGAACCTACCTAGGGTCCCGGCATTAGTATAGTTGATTTAGTGAAGTGGAAAATCGCGTCAACGTACAGGGAGTCTCGATCGTGAAGGTACACAGTATATATGACGGGTTTCGTTTCGTGGCGAATGTTGCTGTCATCGATATCCATTTATCTGGTGATACCTTGCATGTTAGCAATGTCTAGCAGTGATGGAGAGATCCAGGTCGATGCTTACCTGTCTGGAATGTGTGGTGGTACAACTGATTGATTATCCTGAGTGTACTGAATTAGTACACGGTTGGTAAATTTAGTATGGGTTTGACATACCTGGATGAACGACAAGGCCTCCTCGAGGATGAGTATTAGGATGTTCGAGGGACGATTATAGTGAAAAGAAGACAGGAAATCGGAATCTAGATGATAATAAGCATAGACGGCAACCGTGAAATCGACGCGCGAAGTAGAATTATTGATCTTCCTGTTGTCGTAAAAACGGTGAGCAAACCTCCAGGAAAACATCGTGGGAGTTTCAGCACCTACCCGGACAGTTATAGAAGAATTGAATTTCTAGGTAATGCGCCCCGAGGTTAGTAAGTAAACGAGCAGTAGAAGTTAAAGCCCTTGACATACCATACTGAAATCTTGGAGGCAATAAATTCCTGTCGTCGAACCGCAACGCCAGCGAACCGGAATGCATCGACTATACATTTACATTTCACGGGCTCAGAAGTGGCTTCATATCATACCCAGGAGCATTCGACCGCTGCAGCGTTATATGGTGTGGCACGCTTCGGTACTATGGAGGCCCTAGCATCAGGATTAGTGAATTTGGTCAGAGAGCACAGGACAGATGATGACTGATGGCTGTCTATCGCTTGGTGCATAAGTAAGGTAGGTTGGGATCATCACCAGTAGATAGTATAAGGTATGTAGGCATCTAGAAGGAAGCTCGTGGTTAGTGAACAGGCTCGAGATGTGGTAAATAATATGCAAAAAGATAGCATATGCAAAAGATATGATGCAAGAGAGGCTGGGTTCCTGTCATCCAGACGATAGTAGATTCTTCCAGGTTAGTATGCAGAGAATAGTAGATGCAAAAAATGGGAGGAATGCAAAAAATGGTCATTTCCGACGACGGCGGATTGCATAAGGCGCCAAGAAACAAGACAATGGCAGCAGATTCTTCGTGATTCTGTACAACGAAAATATATCGTAAATGGCATAGAGCAGTAGTATGACTGAAGAGAGGTAATAATCGACAAGGTCTATGCCTTTCCAGTGATAGTGTTGATGATTCTGGTTGTGATGGTTTGATGGAGGAGGATGATAGTGCGGGTGGTGGTTTACAGAAAAGGATTAGGCGGGTCTATAACGCGTTGTTTTTTCACGCTTGGAGCGGGGTAAGGGTGACCGTGTTTTGTTTGTCACGTGATAGAATTTGGACGTCAACTCTACACCACTACCATAACTGGAAGAGGACGCATCACGGCAAATAAGTACTAGAATTAAAATTGTAAAATCCCCTTGTTGGCACATTCATGTGGTATGTAAGGTAGCTATCTTATCACGTCGTAGTTCACAATAGCTATACCGGTAGCTCTTACCTTAGACCTCCGGCTACAGGTTCTCCTTGTTTTCGTCATCCTCATCCTCAATGTCCGGGATGGTAATGTCCGCGTTGGCATCCTCATTCTCGTCACTGCCAGTCTGTCCACGAGAGTTAGTGAACGCAGAACGGTTGGTGGCGGCAGGATGGTTAATGATGTCCTGCAGAGGCATTCCCGCAAGTCCCATTATACGACGAGTATCTTCCCTGAGGTCCTCCCGCATACGCACAACTTCCTCGGTCTTCTCGAAAGCCTCAGCCATAGCCTGGACTGTGGCGGCGAAGAGCCTGAGGTTATTTTTGTTAGAACTCATGCCACGGGTATGGTCCTCGAGAGCCTGATTCATGCGGTTCATGCAATTAATGACCTTGTGAATGGCCCGATGGTGAAGTCTCATGGCTTCAAAGACGCGGTCAAGGAGAATAAGATCATCCTCATCGTCAGAGATACCCAAAACGTTCTGGGCCATGGAAGGGGAGTTTCCCTGTTTAGTTATTCGTTAGATAATACCTTATAGAGTACCAGTACAGGAGAAGGACTCTTACCATTCCATCTTCATCGTGATGGGTTGTTCCATTGTTCTCTGCGGCTGAAGACATGCTGGTTATAGTTAATATCAGAGCCTTCGTAAATATTGCGTCGAAGATGGTTAATATACGGGAGATAGCAACTCACATTGATCAGATGTTTGAACCTTGATGCTTTGGATATTGGCTTTCTCTTTGGAGAGGAATGTGGTGTGCTAGAAAGAGGATGGTTAAATGAATCCTAATCAGTGACGGCCGTAGTGAAATATAACTATATCTTACTCTTCTTCTGTGAAAACGTGGATCTTGAACGCGGTGGGAGACCCGGAAACTTGACGGATGGGAAGATGGAGAGGTTGAGAGAAAAGAATCCGTAAAAGAACAACAGTAGGTGTAGTAAAATATCGATCACGCGTATACACGATGTGGAAGGTGCTCTTACGGGTACCTAATTGGTGCTCCTTCCTGCCATAACTTCGTGAAGGCACGGTGAGATTAAGGTCGTTGCAGGCAAGAATAGCACATAAGATAGAACAGAATTAATATGCAAGGCAAGGTACCCAGCTGGTTATATAGAGATCTGGTATAAGGCGTTTATTAGGTAGTGGTAAAACGGTTAAAATTCCGTCCTCTGTTTCTTACTCCTAGTCTGCAAACTACCGCACTGCCCTCTGTCTACAATATAGATATCAAAAGGCGGATTAGCAGCGTCCTATCCTCCCTTGGCACAATCCATTCACGGTCCGGGTGAATGGCCGGAAGCCCAGCAATATGGCGGAAGTCTGTTAACTTATAGACTGGGCATCCAAGGATTTCATCTGGAGGTAGTTCTGTCGTGTTGGAGTTGGTGAAAGTGAGCACGAAGAAGATTCGGTAGGACGAGGAGATTTTATGCCCGAAAACACCGTCGATACGGGCAAGGCGGCGAGGACTTCCTGTCCAAACAAAGTCGCCGCAGCTAAAACAGATATCTTCATTCTTGCTAAGATAGAATATAAGTTAGTTAACCTGCAGAGAAATATATAATAAGGTAAAATAAGCGAACCTTCTCGTGAAAGCAATCCTGCCACTCCATCGTGGAGTGTCTCCTTTTACGACGGGTATGTTTGTCATGTTATAGTCGTCCCTGTATGCTTTCTGAAGCAGTTGGTAAAATTCACCATCCTCGGGTTCCTTGGACGGTTGAAGAACACGTAGAAGCGGATCATCCTGCTGTTGTATAGCTGTCTGTTTTAGAAGTCGACTCTGTCTAGGCCTTCGATGTTCTGGATCATCCTTGATTCTAATAGCCCAGGCTAGAGGCTCTAATTCTGCATCCTCCTCGATCGAGCCGACCTGCATCTGATTCTCAATTCTGATTGACAGAGTTTTACAATCCCGACGGAAATGACAAAAGGCGTTGTGAATATCGGGATAGGAAGTCTCGTACGAACCAGCGAGACCGAATTGCATCGCTTTTCTGATTCTTTCGCGAAAAATTAGAGTGGAAGCTGCGTTTCGATGGTTTGTCTTGGTGATATCCCTCTTATATTCCCTGGACGATAGAAGATTTTATGTCAGCGCAGTAAACAGCAGGGCTACCCAGGCAAATTCCATTAGTACGACATACCGATGCTTATCCTCGCCCAGAAGAGTAAAGGCATTGCGACACATCCCATATGTATAGGAAATATCCCAAAGATGTAAACCGACATGAACGTTTAGTAAACCCTTCATACGGTAATAGGCTAGCGCTTTCTTGGATCCGGTCAACTTCTCAGGATCCAGGGTATCTCCATTTATTGAGCCTATGTTCGTGAAGCCGGTCGCAGTTGTGATTTGGCTTGCTTGAGTCAGGTTGTCGGGAATTTGAACTAATATCGTAAATAGATATTAGTATCGGCATTTAATTTGGTAGTCAAATAAGAGAAGATTCACCAACTAACCTTGCTGTGTCTTTTGCCTCCCTCTCGGATTTTGTGAACGGATGCTTTTCGCGGCAGCCTGTACTAGCAGTTGGAAAGACTTGCGGCCAGACATAACAACACGCAGAAACTCGGTACGTGTAAGTGGTGGGGGGTGTCGCCCGCAGACCTGCAAGTTAGACTTGGCAATGTTCCAGAAGCACTTGACGACGATGGAAGACGCAGATCCTGGATTAGAGGCGTCAGGGAAGAAATTCGGTGCTTCTGATACAATAGCGGCGGTGAAATCTGGGTGGATATGATGAGGCGAGAGAAAATGTCGTAGTATCACCGGTACAATAATAGAAGCCATGCTGCATTCCATAATCCGCCAAGATTCAGCGTGTGTAAGAGGTGATTGAATACGCTTATACCCTGGTGGGAGTCGGAACTGTTGAAACCATCGTAAATAGTCCTCGTGGTATTGCGACCTGATAATATGGGCTAGGAGAATACGATGTACTGTTTTCACCAGGCTTGTTAATTCAGAGTGTGCTGCATCTGGTACCCTTGTCCTAAACGGATCAAGGGCTGGGGTCCATAAGGCGACTGCACGCTGTAAATCATCTTCCTCTCGTAGTCCCACTGCTCTGAATGCTTCGCGTCTTGCCTTGACCTGAGGAATAACCTCGGATTCCTTACGAGTACGTTGCATATGATGGTAAAACCGGCCATTCTTGATGACATCGAAGTCAAGGTTTGATCGTTGCGCTGTCGTAATAAGGCATTCACGACAAGGGACTGATGCTCGCCATGACAGGCAACCAGAGAGTTCCTGTTGCTGAACCATATCTCCGAGAAAGCAGAGGGGAAAGGCGCACACGAACTGGTCTTTTCCGGCGATCGTAAGACGGCATCCCTGATCTAACTGGCCTAGCTGCGTTAAACTCTGGAGGGCCTCGACATGGTCTGCGCCAAAAGGAACGAGTGTGATTGGTAAAACGTGGGCACGCCGGGTGCCTATACTATCCGGCAGGAATGCAGGAAGACCGTAGATGCCGAGGATTGACCTGTACATATTTCGGTAAACCCCAAACGCATCACAGAAAAGCTTCCATGGCAGTGATAGGACTGGCTGACGCTGACCATCGAACTGGTTAACAAACCAGTCGCGCCCGTATGTCTGAATCTCGAGTTCACCGCGGTGTGGGTTTGAAATTATCAAAGCCCTAAACTGTCGAGTGTCTCCATCCAGGATATATCGGATCACGTTATACGCGGTCGGCGGAGGGGAGTGTGTATCGGGTCTCTTTGGATCAAAGTCGTAAAAAAGAAAAGGCTCGACCCTTTCAACGACAGTACTGGCGGGTAGCCTTACCGCCATTTTTTCACCGAGGATAACTTCACGCTGAAACGCAGCGCTTGGCGTAAAAGCAGGGAGTTGCGTAAAGGCTTCTCTGCTATCTGGGGGCAGTGTCTGGGGCGTAAATAGCGGCTCGATGAAAACGATAGGATCCCCAACAGTGCCTCGTTTTCTCGCGTCGTCAGAATAGTCCAACCCTGCCCAGGTAACTCGTCCAGTATGTCTAGGCGCGGCGTTATCGGGACAACAGCGCTTGTCGTAGCAGCGGTGTTTCACGAAGTCAGACGGGAAGATAGGCGTTTTATCGGTATATCGGTGAAATTGACCGGATGTCGTGCGAAGTGATTCACCCCAAACCCTGGAATCCCACATTTCTCTCCCTGAGGGGTTAAAACGAGCCATTCCTTAGTAAAAGTCGGTTAATTAGCCTGATACCATAACCTGGAAGGTAGGCAGGGAAAGAAAACATACCCTGATATGTCAGTTTGCGAATGCTTGACGAACTAAGCATTGTCTCCAGCATATGCTTCAAGTCAAAGGCAAGTAAATCTTCGACGTGAAGAGCCCGGTTCGGTAGTTTAGATGCATCGAGAGTGACAACCTTTTTACGAATGGTGCATAACGGTATCTGGGACTTGAGCTGCTTGACAAGGCTGTCCTTTTCCTTCGGTAAAGCTCGAAGTTCTTCAATGGGGGACGTCCGTAAAATCTCGACAAGGGCAGTCCAGGTGGATCGTGAAAAACTCGCGTCTGTGACTAGCAAGGCCATCTTGAAAGCCGTCACAGACATAGTGAAATCCAATGGCGTGTGGCGAACCTCCTCTGTGGTGTCCACTGGTAAATGATAATGTGAACTGGGCGCGGAATTCTCTGCAGTATGTGACTCTGAGGCATCGAGAGTGACTGATTCTGTAAAATCCAGGGTCGTTGATTCCGTAAAATCAAGGGTAGCTGAGGCAGATCGCTCTTCCAGTTCCTCTTCCGACTCATTGTTAATGTTGTCCTCGAGAACCGGCGCAGGTGCGATAGGAGTTTCCTCGTCGGGCTGTTCGGGCAGATGTTGTCCTGATATTGACGACGTATCAGACTCCGGATCTTCGTTGATTTCACCAGCCCTTGCATGGTCGAGTATCCTTTCGATAGTGTCGAGAGCATCAGCGCCCAGGAGTTCACTAGCATCGGCATGATCTGGTGAACGATCATTGGTGTCGGGACCAATTCCATATGAATATCTACCTCAGGCTCAGGCTCAGGGCGCTCAACGGTAACATCCCCAGCTACCCCGAAGTCGTCATTATTTAACCAGTCAACGATCTCGCTATTCTTAATAGCACGAGCATCTCTGAGCTGTTGACGACGACGCTGGCGGCGAGTAGAGGCATCTTGACCCGGCGGTACAAGTTCTTCTTCTCTGGGAAGTTGAAGGGCATATGGTGAAAATCGAGGTGGTCGTGTTGCCCCAGGAGGCGGCCGCCGGGGCAAGATATTCCTCCCACCAGAGGAATACATCTTAATAGAAAGAAAAAAAGAGGCAGACTACACTTATCTGAAGAATCAGTAAAGCACCTCATGAAGTTTTTCGTGGTAAGGTATATCGTATAGGGTATTCGGAAGTTCACCACCTCGCCTGATAGACCTTACCTAAGCCGTCCCCCCCAAAAAAAAATCGACATAGAACCTGGAGCTAAAACGCGTGATATCATGAATCACGCGCCCGTTATTTTAAAGTTATACCTGCCCGCCTTCGGTTACTCCTTCCACGATCTAAGGTACCTTACCTTACCATACATTATATTAGCGGGAGGTAGGGTAAATACCTCAAACCTCCCTCATCTTCACCATCTCTGATTTTCCCTTTTCACCATCTCTGATTTTCTCGTTTCACCATCTCTCTATTTCATGGCACTCTGTTGGTAAAATCCCTTTGAAGTTCAAGGACACGACCCTGGAATTTCAATTGTCGAAGCAACACTCTGTCCATCTATCCATCTGTCAGACTGTACATCTGTCCATGGTCTGTCCAGGGTCTGTCCGGTGTCTGTCGCAGCTACGACGATAGGATTATCGCGCCCACAGCATCGTACGACCTCCGTCAACCCCAACCCGCAGTATAGAGTCCAGAAGCCGGTAAGGCCTCCTCAACGATCCACACAGAGCCAGAACCAGAATCAGGCTAGACGTGGCATCAACCCCCAAAGACTTCACCAACTGGAAAACAGTCAAATCAACTCTACTTCCACCTCTCAAACAGTTCACCAAGAGACAACACCTATCGACCCAGATCTTTTCGACGAAGATGACGAGCACATACTGGATAGCAATCATGATGATGGCAATCATGAGGAGTATGTAAACCCTGATGGATACGATGCTCCCGAGTCTCAGCCAGATGATTCGACGACTAAGCTTGGTCCTGTCCGGGAGGACGAGCTTACGAGCTACATTCAGCGACACATTGTAAGCCAAATCCATATATCTTTTACTCGATGCTTCTTATATGATTATAATATACTGATTTTTACCAAGCCACCCAACGCTCCGAACCCCCCCCCAGCGTGCCAGGCGGCATTATGTTACGAAGGAGAGTACTAACTGGGCCGAAGAACTGCGCCCTATTTTCCGTGGACTAGAGCAATCAACAAGGAAGGTGTTCTTGCTCACCCTCAATAAATCCTGGATGGGAAATACCGTGGGCCTCTACCTCAGAAATTCCCAGGGTCCTGAGAATGAATGGATTCGAGACCTTGCTCGAAAACGCTTCCAGACGAACTGCAACACATGGAAGTCGCGCACGATGTACAGTCTCAAAGTAAGCTTCATCGGCAATGCATCTGGCATCGTTAAACTAATTGTTCAGGCCCACGTCCTCAAGCTGGAGCGAGACTCTCCTGTCATGTTCGGAAGAGAGAAGGACATCAGGAATTTACAAGATTTCCTGAACAAGTCCTTTAATCCCGACACATTCGAAGTCCTTTTTGTCTTTTGTAGGGGCTGGATTACCATCGCGGGAAGTGACATAAGAGTCCGACGCTGGTGCCTCTGTAAGTTAGGATCTCCGGCCTTTAACCAATACTCCAAAGAGTTTACTAACCTTAGCATATAGATATATATGTCGAATTGTGCATGACAATCAAACGCCACCTTATGTGGAAACGAGACATCGCCTCGGGAGTCCCTACTGACACACGCACAATGGACTGGCGGTGGTGTCTTATGCGATTTAGCAAAATCCGACATGCGGAACAGAGTCAACACTACGTCGTCGATGATATCACCCTTGTTAAATCGGTGAAAAGATCGGAACTCCCTCGGTCGTCGATGGAGAAGGAAGACTTCCTGGACTTTGATGAGGATGAATTCGCATTCAGGCCACGGGACCGCGACTTCGAGACCCATTCGATGATTTTACCATCGACTAATCAGGGTAATGCATCGGGAGAGGGTGCCCAGGACAGCGACGATGCTATTCCCGATGTCGCTGGTATGCAGTAATGTTTGCCTTGCTGTTTCTTTTTCCTGCACTTCTTTTTTCGGGTTGTAAATGGCGGCGTTAGGGGACTCGGTTATGGCGATGAACGGTTAACCTACCTTGCAGAGATATGATATGGTGTTTTCTACTTTTAGGTATGGGGGATGTTAGGCGCTGGGGTTCACGACATACCTTCTTATGGTTTCCAAGATTCGGACTACCCATTTTACCAACAACTTCTAACATTTGTTTTATCAGGGACATAACGGCTATGGGTCAGGAGTTCGGTAGGCAGTCAGATATCATACCTATTTGCTCACAATTATAATCAGCTAGATTGATATTATCTTCTAAGTTTCCTTACAGGTTATGGTGATAGTAATTATCTCCCCCTCCCGATAGAGCAATCATCTTCAGCTTCCTTCTTACAATAACAGCAATCAGCTTCCTTCTCTAGTAACAACAGCAAGCATATACGATCTTTCTTTCTCTACGATAATATCCCAGAGCAATCTTGCCTCTACTGACCGATATTGCCTGCCTCCAAACTCCCAGGTTTCATTTTTGATTTCTTGACTTACTTCTTCTCTAGAAATATAAGACCTTGATCCTCCTGGTCTACCTCCAAGATCTCTATCGTCTTTTCCCTCTTCAAGAACTTGCCCCTGGCCATATATCTCCAGCTTTTTTCCCATCACGAGATCACGACACCAACTAATCAACTTCAGATCCTCCCCCGAGTTGCCCAGAGCAATATATTACCATCTCCCAGAGAAAATGTAAGGATTTCATAGTTCACCTTTTCCTGGGATAATACTAACAGTCCAGTTCTCATAGCTGCCACACGAACACGACGGTAACATGGTTCGCTCCGAAGTTGTCAAGTCCCAGGTGCTTGCCTACCGCCGCTTTGCCGACAGCTTTCGTGAAGATTCTAACGATCGCCCTCGCTGTGGCCTCTACCTGGCAGCCATTGTCCCATACAATGGTGAAACCAACTTCCCTCGTGCTATGCGAGAGAAGATCGTAAAGTTTGCCGCCGCCAGCGAGAACAATGCTGTCAAGGTGGCGGAGTGGCGAGATGCTGCTTACGAAGCCGGCTTCCCTGTTCCCGGCCCTCCTGGTGAACCCGACGTCCGAGGCATTGACGAATGGAAACAGGTTCTCGCTATCAGCATCACGAAGCTGAACACCGACAAAAAAGGCCATAATCCCCATGCTTCCGGAAAACGCGCGCTTAACAAAGCAAACAAGGCCAAGACCACCGAGACCGAGACCACTAAGGCCAGCGAGACCACTGGCAATTTAACCAAGGCCAAGAAGGCCGGCAATGCCACGAAGGCCAGCAAGATGTCGAAGAGCACTGGCAATTTAACCAAAGTCAGTAAGGACAAGGTCACCAAGAACACTGGCAGAGTTGGAAGCATGGCTCAGGACCGCTCTGCGTTCATCATGACCTATCCCTCCCCTCCTGGTCTGACTATGACCCGTGAGCCCTCTGCAGTCTCTGCTTTCACCACCGCGCCAAATGCTTACTATACGAACATATATGGGTGTATTCCCTATCAATCTGTTGTGAATCCGAGCCGTGAACCGCTTTACCAACGAGTTCAAGAGGCATATAGTCCACTTCGTCGTGACGATCAGTCTGAGGAGGATCATTTTCGCGAGCTCGCAGCCAATAACGCTGGCAATGCCAATAATGCTGAGTCCACCAGCGACATCTAGATTTCACAGTCTAGCATCATTTACTTGCTATCTACACGTTGATTTTGACGATCTTACTTGCTAGGTTCGCCGTTCACAGGATCACAGGCAGGATAATTTGCCATTTCTTCTTCAACTTCACCAAAGGAACATTGCTAATTTGCCGGGTTGAGGTCTTGAGGGAGCCGGGAGGAGTCTATCACAGGGAATTATCACCAAGTGGGTTGCTGGACAGGTTCAAATGGGCGGGATAATAAGGATTTACCTTAGGCATGGGGAGACTCTCGGGTCAGTGGATAAGGTAATATTTACCATTACACCAAGCGTGAAGGGTCAAATTCATTCCCTGGTTCACTAAGGTACTCACGGTTCATATCATTGCCTCTATGCATCCAGAATATACCGTAACCTCCATGAAAATAACAACGGTCGTTAAATAAGGTAAGGTAGTAATAGCAGTAGACCTTCCAATTTCCATTTACCTTCGCCATCTGGTAAGCTGGTCATCTTACCATCGAGATATATAACAAACCGTAGACAGATTACGATGCTACCGACATATTACTGATCGTGAAAATCTGGTGTAGTTTAACATATATCCCTCCTGGCCATCTTTCACCGAACGGGCATATGGCTAAATCAATAACTTAATGTCTACACTGTCATTATTACGAATTGAACATCTGTTATTTTAGTAATATGTCCTAACCCACGACAGTTTACTAGCATTTTATTATGACAAGGGTTATCAGAATACCTGGCTATCATAATGGCCCCTTGGCCCTCTGTTCTATTGGACAGAAAACCGGTTAGCATAGTGACCACGCGCAGGCCAAGTGACCAGCATGTACAGATTATGCACGTACTATTATGGCTAGGCTTGTCAAGTGACCAAATTGACATAATGTCGACACTATGTCTACATTCTGTCTACCTGGCCACTCTGTCAACAGAGTGCTGACAGATTTAGCTCTGTCAGGGCTCTGTCCTACACCCCCAAACCCGGCTTGGAAGCCAGTGGCTATGTCGCTTAGATTCAAATTCGCTAATACGATACGCTCGATTGTCTCACATGCGTATATGCAAATTTGCACATAAGCATCTACCAGGGTGGCTCGTGGAAGTACCTTACGTACCTTAATCTCAAACTCAACCGGCGCGGCGCATCTTCATCCTTCGTTGGACAACTCCTTCCAACCTTAATACAGGCGTCTCTACGCAGCTTAACAGCTTGCCTCACAAAACCCACCCCTCTCACAAATCGATTACCGTTGCTGTCGACCATTGCATCACTCTCTCTGGGAAATTTCAGTCTATCCGCCATCAACTCGATTTCTTACTCGTCCGTCTACATCGCAGCGGCTCGTCTGGGTGTCCGGGGCCAAAGAATATACCCTCTCCGAGGGCAGATATTACAGCTACCATTATTGCCTTACTTTTACACGTAACCCAGCCACGCGATGCCGGGGAGTGATCGCTATATGGGGAGGCACTCTCGGACCCGGTCTCGGTCTCCAGACGGGAGACGTAAGCGGCAGTATGCGTCAAGGTCCAGATCCAGATCGCCGCAAAGATCGCGCGACCGCCGCCATAGACGACACGGCTCGTCCACTCCACACGGCGGCGGCACGACGCCCGCTTCCCTTCCTTTCGACGCCCGGACGCTGACCAAGTCTGACTTTGGCGCTTTCCGTGCCCTCTTTGCGTACTACCTTGACCTCCAGAAGGGCAAGTCCCTGGCGCGCATGGATGAGCGGGAGGCCAGGGGGCGGTGGAAGAGCTTCGTGGGGAAGTGGAACCGCGGGGAGTTGAGGGAAGGGTGGTATGATCCGGATATGTTCGCAACGGCTGAGGAGAGGGCGGCCGAACTTCTTTCTCCGGATACTGCGTCCCGAGACGATACGGTGGCACGTCAGCCATCGGGGCCTGCAGATAGGCGTGGTGGGGACAGGGATCGTCGGCGCGGGGACGAGAGTTGGGAACGTGAGGGCTCTAGGGGCGATTGCCGCACAAAGGACGACAAGGGCTACGGCAGGGTTAGTGGCGATGAAGATGACGACGAGGACGAGGACGACGACGACATGGTTCCCCCGCTACCCCCGACGATACGTTCCGGTTCAGGCCGTCCCGGCCCCAAGATCCCAACCTTGGATGACCTCGCCGCGCAACGCGATGAGCGTGTGTCCGAAGCGCAGGCGGGGCGAGAAAAGGGCATAGAGGACATCCGGGCGGCCCGCGCGAGGGACCGGAAGGAGCAGAAGGAGCGGCTGGAAGAG
This sequence comes from Sodiomyces alkalinus F11, assembly GCF_003711515.1. Classification (NCBI taxonomy): domain Eukaryota; kingdom Fungi; phylum Ascomycota; class Sordariomycetes; order Glomerellales; family Plectosphaerellaceae; genus Sodiomyces; species Sodiomyces alkalinus. The sequence continues at coordinate 1,899,386 of NW_021167087.1, read as the reverse complement.
CTGGTGCCGCGCGCGGACCCGGGGACGCGGGAAAGACGACTGGAGAAACGGGCTGCGGTGAACGAGAAGATGCGCGGGTTCCGGGAGGGGTCGCCTGGCGGGGACGCGGCGGTGGGGGATGGCGAGCTCATGGGGGAAGGTGGTGGGCTGGACGAGCTGCGGAGGGAGAAGGCGCGGGAGGAGCGGCGCAAGACGGAGCGGGAGCTGCGGCGGGAGGAGATTGCGCGGGCGAAGGAGGCCGAGCGGGAGGAAAGGGTGCGCTTGTGGCGGGAGCGGGAGGAGGGGACTATGAAGGGGCTCAAGGAATTGGCGAGGCAGCGGTTTGGATGAGAGAACTGTTTTACGAGTAACCTCATGTTGAATTGTCAGTTTAGGTTAGTTGACGCGCTTCTTAGTCTGGGATACGTGCCTGTTCTATTGTTGTGCTAGCATTTGGGTTGCCACATTGCGGCTTTGCCTCGATGCAGACCTGATCCAAGTATTCGATCCATCGTCTAAGACCATCATGCTAAAGTACTGTGGCTGCAAAACACAGCATCCCTAGAGCACGCAGGCAATTTGACACAGAGCCTCTCTTCTTCTCTTTCCAGGTTTATTACACCATCACCGCGGTCAGGCTAGATCAGGATTAAGACAAGGATACTATGTCTCTGCATCTCCCATGAGTGTACAATTAGATATTGTATCGTATCGCTAGCGATTTATCTACCTATCTATATACATAGGATTATAAGATTTGGGGTCTCATTCTAGGTAGGATCCGTTCTTCCAGGACACAAGCCTCTACTTCGTACGGATAGAAGGCAACCTGCCTCGACTAGGAGAACAATATCCGTGCTACTCCGTAGGTAGGTAGGTAGTCAGTGGGGTCAGATGTCAGTGAAACGGCAAGAAGAAACAAAGACGTACAACGCGCAACCAGCACCGTCGAGTAGATGAGGGGAATCGAGGTATAGCCATGAAGGTGGTATTTCAAGATTCCAAGGTGACACAGGGGGGGAAATCTCCACCTCCAACATTTACGAAGTACACTTAGGTACCCGACCTCAAAAGTGTGTGTCCTGTTAATGGAGGTGTGATGCTAATAATGGGACGGGAGGTATCTTGAATCTCGCATTGAAATCGACATCGGAACCACCCGAAACCGAAACAGGAGACAAACGCCGACAAACGCACCAATGAGGCTTAAGGCGTGACAAGAACAAGCATACCTACCTTACACACACCGCCGATAGAAGAAGCCCGAGTGCTGATTGTCTGAATATTCGTATACGCGCTCGTACTCAGTACATACGTCGTAGCATCCGTACAAGTAAGTACACGTGTAGTACAGGCTGGCTGGTTATGGTGGTTGGCTTCCCGGTTGGTAGGGGGTGAGGGGCTGGGAATTCTGTGTCCCATGTGACCAATAACCAAGACACGAGGGAATATGTGCTGTGCGCCAAATATTACCAGGGTACATGAGTTTCATACCATGATACCTAAACCAAGCCTGTACTTCACTAAGACGAGATACATAGGTAGTGAATCAACCCCAACCGCCCCCACACTTTGGGCCCCAGGCTCTACACTAATGTCAGTGCGTTTGGGGGTACCTCGAGCTTAGGTACCTTTTGAAGACCCCCTGACCCCAAGTTTCTCTCCCCCTCCTGTTTCCCCCCCCACTGTACAACACAACACCTTCGTGCGTAGCGTGGAATAGGCTAATGACCGTTAGTGGTGCTCTCTTGGGCAAGGTAGGCAAAGTGGGTTTCCCAAACTAGCCCAAAGATTCCAGGGCTCTGCAGAGTAATTACTACCATTGTAGAATTCCCTAAGGTAGGTACGTTGTAGGTAATCATATATCCCACCAAAGTTGTTGGGCAGCAAGTTGGGGAAGACGAGATGCTTCTCAAACTATTCTTCAAGACGGGGAACAGAGACATCATACCTATTTTTTTTTGTTTCCACTCTCAGATTGTACGTGTCTGCTGGATAAGAACCTTCTGCACTAAGAACTATCAATCCGTACGGAGTCCTGCTACGTGGCATGACGATGTTGTGATAATATCTGATATACAACTTAATACCGTCCGTATGGACGTTCGAAGTACGAAGTGTACATCCTACTCCGCCTAAGAGCCGAGGCAATCCCAGCCCGTCATCACTCCACTATCACTGACCTTAATTACAACGTATCCGTACTGGTGGAGGCAGGTGCACCACCTTCTCCAATGCGGAGTCGAGACCCCAGATGGCACATTATCCCCCGACCCCAGATTATAGGATTCATTCACTGCTCCGCCATCAACGTCTGGTTCGGGTTTAAGTTCACTGCTCTATCTTCCACACTATACTTTATCTAACACGTAGCCTCCCATGACTTATACAAATAACTACCTATCTTAACTACATGTACATGTATATGAATGAATATATTTACTTCGCTACCTTAGTTTGGTACTCAGCAAAGGCGAGCACACCACTGGCGACATGACGGCGCTGCGGACTGTGGTACGGAGTAAGGTAGTTAGTACCTAGTATGTATCTATTCGTTCTTCGTACATCCATTCCCAACGTCGCCCGGTCAGAACCTAGGAAACCCAAAGGCCCAGTGACATTGACAATACTCCAGCAGCTGCAAATCCCCGACCACGTATCCGTACTTGTACTCCCTACACTCTACTCCGTACCTTATTAGGTATGATGATGTCTTGTGTCGTATGCCAGTTCCCGCCCCTCCTCTTTCCCCTCCCCCACACTTTCCTCCTCTTACTGCACTGTACTGTAATTAAGTCGTACAGCCCCCGCCTTGCCCTCCCCTGCGCCCCATGCCCAAGGTACCTTAGGATCTGACAGAGCTTCCCCCGCCTGTCTGGCTCCCCGAAGTCTTCAACCGCCCACTTCCACCCACTTCCCGTCACCTCTTTTACCTTGATAAGCTACACCTTACCGGATCTACTACCTAGGTAGCTAGCTGCCCCCCCAGCTAGTGTGAGGCTGTTTCCCCTCTTTCTTCTTCTGTTTCTCACCATTTCCCCGTCTTCACTTGTTCTCCACGAAACGCAAACCGATAGCTCATATTTACCGAATCTCCATCCTGGCGCGTGCCCTAGCTGGGCCTATCCTTTTCCACGACCGCCTTACGATTCTGACAACTCAACGCGTGTCTACGAACGGCCAAACCAGGGGTTGACGATAAACGACGAAGGCAACGGCGACAACGACCTGAGCCTGAACTGCGAAACACATACTGAGAATACGAGTCCTCCTGGACAAGTCGGTTGTTTTGTTTCTAATTGTTTCCGTCAAGTCACACCGTACGAATACGTCGTACAATTTTTTTTTTTTCAAGCGATCCATCTCCTCATCTATCAACTCCGCTCGTCGTCGCTTGTCCTTCCGTCCCATCTCCTCACCGCTGGCCCCCATTCTCCATCTTCCCCGCCTTTTCTCATTCTCGCGCCTTCCCCTTCTCATCATTCGCCATATATCTTCCATTTTATCCAAGTTGGGACTCCACGTCTCATACAACGTACCTAGGCCCTCCGTTTCGGGTACATGCTTGCTTCATCACGCGAGCACCCTGACCACGACACCAACCAAACGCTACCCCAGCCCAACTAGCGATCCAGACCCGCGTCGTCTGCATCACTGCATCACTGCATCACTCACCAACGCTGCCTCATCACTTCGCGCCCACTTCACTCCCACGTTTGCTTCGCACCTGAGGCAAACGCGGCTCCGACTTTTCCCTTTCTAGCGCCTGGTCGACTCCCTCCGTGGGCGTCCCATCGCTTGCCTGCTTGTCTATCTATTTCCCCAACCACCCCAAAGAAGGGCATGACCTAGGGAATACCGAGAGCCTCTTTTATTAGCAACTCCCAAGAATCACCCGAAATATCACTGTTCCTAGGAGTTCCGCGAAAGGGGCCTGTGCCGCCTTTCCCCCCCACCCCACTTGCTCTCGAGCAGAGACAAACGAACGGGGACAAACGCAGAGAAAGAGAGAGAGGCATGAACCCTTGTTTGGGTCTTCTTGCGCGACGAGGCCACTCCGAATAATACGCAACGGACATCATACCTTGGCCAACGCTTCCTGGCTTCGCGTGAAAAGACGGGATTCTTTCCCCGGACAGGGACTTCTTCTGTCCCCCCCGCGCCCGCGCCCCTGGTCCTCTATCCACGTGGACCAGGTCCTCTTTCTCTCCTTCTCTACCTCTCCCTTCGGCTTCGGCTACCTTTGTTCACTCCTTCTCCGGTTCCCCCACTTCATCTGGTGCTGTGGAATCCGCACAATCCTCATTACCGCGTGCCGCCCCGCGTGTGCAACTGGGCCGTGTTGGATTCTCCAAAACATGATGCCAGTCCAGTCTATCGAGGCCCAGCCTCCTCACCTTAGTTCGGCTATGAATGCTCCTAGCACCGCCTCCGCACCCCTTGGGGAAACCGCCGAGAAGCAACAGAAACCCAAGACGCTGCCCTGCAAGTACTGCAGCAAACGCTTCAGGTAAACGACGTTCCTTGTCTTGGCCACCCCCTGGGGGGTGTATTCCCCCCCCCCGCCCCCCGCCTTTTCCCGGTTCATTGACTTACATTGCTTCTTCACTCTAGGCGCGTAGAGCACGTGCAGAGGCATGAGCGCACTCACACTAAAGAGAAACCATTCTCGTGCGGTTGGGCTCGTTGCGGGAAAACCTTCGGACGTCGGTGAGTCGTTATAGTTCTCGAGTCTCTGAATTGTTCTCGTCGCCTCATCACCTCGTCCCTTCCACGCCCTGTACGCGGATGGTTCTCTTTTTTTTTCAAATTTTTTTTTTTCATCTTCCCTTTTTTCCCTTTCCCTTTCGGTTTTTATTTTTCATTTTGCCGTTTGCTATTTCAGTTACTCTAAGATATCTTCGACTTCTCTCCCCTGTGCCTCATTCCTACCTGCACTGCCCCTGTTCTACGAACTCTGCTAGCTGCGTCGCTTGAGAGACAAGAGCTTATATGGACATCAGCGACCTCTTGGTACGGCACGAGAAACTCGTCCACCTCAACGAAGGAAGCAGTAATAGAGATGCCAATCGGTTGAGAAAGTCGTCAGGTGCCGGGGGCCACCAGCTCCCGTCCTCCGAGAACCATGGGGACCATGAGATGCTTAATCTTCAGCGAACTCCCGTTCAACCTCCACGACAAATCCACCTTGCGGCGACACATACCCCTCAGCAACCTCCCCAGCCTCTTCATCCTCACCAACAACCCCCTCAGCCGTCCCCTCATCAGCCCCAGCAGTATCGCCAGGATTCCATGACCACCGCTGGGCCATCGACACACCCGCAAGATCCCCGCCTCCAGCAGTCTCGGGCTGCGGCCTGCAATTTGGATCTTCTCTCGGATGCCGCCCTTGCCAGCGAAGTCTCTCCTATGCAACCCATGATGGCCGATATGGGGCAGCCCCAGACGTCGCATGCGAGAATCAAGTCGTACGGAGAGCCGGTTGGATACTCCGAACGCCCGCGCGAAGAGCCTCCGGCCCTGGCGCCTGCCTTCGCACCACAGCCGGCACCTCCGCCGTACGACGACTATAATCTCTTCCTCGACGAGTTCGGCAGTTCGTCCCATTTTCTTCCGCCACCGTTTGAGCCCGACCAGCAAACCGGCGGCATGTGGCCGAGGCAGCCTGGAGATTTGGGTCAACGGGGTCCATCGAAACCAGGGTCGCAATATCCCTCACGGTTCCCCTCCGTTCAGCCCGACGGCCGCGAGGGCCCAGAAGGACCTCCGAGAAGCGGAGATGAACCACGTGCTCCTCCACTCCGAATTTCCGCTGCCGACCATACCGTCATAAAAAACAGGTTGGAAGAGTTCTCCTCCGTCCTCCCCAACGACTTCGTCTTCCCCTCTCGCCACACTTTGACCCGGTTTCTTGAAGGATACATCGGCGGGTTTCACGAATATCTCCCCTTCCTCCACCTCCCAAGTCTCACGCCTGCAGAGATGGCCCCCGAACTTCTTCTTGCCATTCTTGCCGTCGGCGCCCAGTATCGATTTGAGAGTCATCGCGGACATGCCCTCTGGTATGCCGCCAAGGCAGTTGCTCTGGAACAGATCCGGCGCAGGCATAGCCATGAAGTTCATGCACTTCTCCCCACCCCAGCTGCGTACAGCCCGCACTCGACGAGGCCATCCCCTAGTGCCGGTTTTCGACACACGTTTCCCTCGGCACAGCAAGAACGACCCATGACGCAAGATACACATCGGGAGCCATTGTGAGTTTTCTTTTCTCTTTATGCGCCCTCCCTTCTTCCCCATTTCCGTACCGCGCCCCCCCCCCGCAGGGAGCTTCTAGCCTGCTGACCCGCGACCCGGCTTAATTCAGCTCGCCGAATACTCCCCAAGCTAGGTTAGAGACCATCCAGGCCGTGTTGCTCCTCTTCGCCGTAGGACTTTGGGGCGCCAATGCCATCCTGCACGAAGCGCTCTCGCTGCAGAGCCACATCGCCATCTTAGTTCGTGAAGAGGGCCTGGCAGCTGAATCTAGCCCCGGGGCTGCGCCTGACTGGGAGACATGGGTACGGCTAGAAGGCGCCTCGCGCACGAAGCTGATAGCCTTCTGCTTCTTCAATCTATGCAGCATAGCGTACAACATGCCGCCGCTCCTCTTGACGTCCGATGTCAACCTATTCCTGCCTTATCCGTCTCGCATGTGGAGGGCGGAAACAGCGTGGCAATGGCAGGAAGCGCGGCAAGCGTTCCCACCGGTAGATATCACTGTGCACGATGCATTCGCCAGGCTGTTCAGCAGATCACCGCAGGCTCTCCCTCCACACATCTCGGCGCTTGGCCACTACGTCTTGATCCACGCCCTCATGCAGCACATTTACCTCCTTAAGCAGACTTCTTTCGCGCTGACTCCGCCCTTTGAGCCGCAGAGGGGACTCAAACCAGACGATGTCGAGGATGTGACACAGGCGCTGCGAGTCTGGCAAAGCAGCTTCGAGCACCGACACCAGTTGCGAGCCGCCGAGCCGGTGGGCACGGGCGACTCTTTCCCTGGCGGGCCCGTGGCTTTCAACGCGACGGCTCTTCTCCGACTTGCCTACATCCGGCTGTATGCCGACATTCCGCCGAACCGGGCCCTGGAGACGCGCGACCACATGCTGATCGCGTCATCTCTCACCAACACGCCGCTTCTGATTCGCAGCTTGCGTCTCCACAGAGCTGTCTTCCAGGCGATCCATGCCCTCTCGATACTGGTCAAGGCCGGCGTTAATTACGTGGCTAGGACGAAGTCACTAGAATGGAGCATCCAGCACTCTCGTAGGTGACTCTTTGTTGTTTTTCTTCTTCCCCTCCCCCGTGGCATGTTTTGACTGACAACGAATCCAAAAAGTGTGCAACTTTGAATGTGCCGTACTATTATCCAAATGGCTATTGACGCTCTCTTCGATTGGGCCGAACGAACCGCCGGTATCTCCCGAAGAAAAGAACCTGCTGGAAATGGTGCGACGCATGCTTGACGAGACGGAATTCGCTGTGCCCATCGACCCATCGCTGGGCGGCCCAACGGCGGGACAACCGCCTAGCATGGAAGCCATTGCCGGGGACAGCACGAGGCTGAGGCAACTCGCAGCGGCCGTGATTCGTCTCTGGGCGGAGACGTTCAAAGGCTCACATATATTCGACATGGTCCGGGTGATGGGGTCAAGTTTAGACGGGTATGCGAACCTTATCGAGAAACCGAGAGACAGGACGCCCCTGGGACGGATGGCGCCTCAGGTCGTTCTTGGTTGATGATGGGTCATGTTTGATCCTCAACGATGGCTTGAAAAGGGCAGTGGTGAATTGGGGGGGTTTAAAAAAAAATAAAAAAATTGGGACGGTGTTGGTTTGTGGTGCCAGTCGAATTCTGTGGTTGGGTTGTCTCGACATGTCACTTGCCAGAGTCACCAGAATGGTTGCTCTCTGCAAATTATCCAACGGCGTCTTAAAAGGAGGATAGGAGGATACCCAGTTCAATAGGCACGAAAACCCTTTGCTTAACTGATATTAAATACACTGATGGAGAAGAAACATGGTAAAGGAACCGCTCGACAGCGAGCACCGTGCCTCTCTGGACGACGATGATGGGCGGGTACCTTCTCCGGTGTACTCAATCAAGCATTACCTAAGGTACCTTAGATATTCCGATCGGCAGAAACGTCATGATTAATAATGAACGCAAGGTTAACATCACGTGATTACGTGTTACTCGCGTTATCCTACCATTGCCTCTCGCGTCCTTTGGTGATTACCCGCGTTGGATCATGACGCAATCACATCACCGTCACGCATTTGAGGCTCGAGTGCTCAGCCCATGTATTCGACCCGCCTCCACGAGATACTAAGAAATTAACTGGCAGTATTTCAAAACATTATTTCACTTTCCTTTCGGTGCCACCCCCAAGAACGCCATAATGCCACGGAAGCGCGCGGCATCTTCGGTTGTCGATGAAACACCCCGACGACGTTCTCGGCGCATCTCAAGCACACCCAAGAAAAGCGTGTACTTTGAAGATAACGACGATCTAGAAGGGCAGCAAGATGACGATTATGCTAATGAAGGGGCCAGCGAGGGAGAGAAGGATGCGGTGAGGGGCGCAGACGAGGAGTATGACGGCGAGGAAGAACAGCTCGAGGACCAAAACGAAGACGAACGGCCACGAGTGATTGTGTTGCCCTTGGAGAAACTCCGCGAGCTTGACGGGGTTGAGTACGAGGACACGAGGCTGCATAAAAATACCTTGTTGTTCCTTCGAGATCTGAAAGAAAATAACAGGAGGGTGTGGTTGAAGAGTGAATCCGTCCCGATACCCCATAACCTTGGGCTTTTTCTCCTGACGTGAAGAAGAAAAAAAAGTGTCCGTTTATTTTAGCTGACAAGAACGCATGAATTACGACCCTTAGGTCACAATGGCGAGTTCCGCCGCGCCTTGAAGGACTGGGAGTCTTTCGTTGAGACTTTCACGACCAAGGTCATCGAGGCGGACGAGACCATCCCGGAACTGCCGCCCAGGGACGTCATTTTCCGCATTTATCGCGATATTCGCTTTACCAAGGATCCCACTCCGTATAAGGTGTGTAAAGATATGCTGCGGATCCTTTTGAGACCATAAATATCATGGCATCACCGGGGAAAATCCTGTCTCGGGTAATCTACTCTCTGCTCCGTGCGCTGAATTCACTCCACAGCCGCACTTCTCGGCCGCCTGGTCCCGCACAGGGCGCAAAGGCCCGTATGCGTGTTACTACCTCCACGTCGAGCCGGGCGGGAACTGCTTCATGGGCGGCGGGCTGTGGCACCCTCCGGCCTCGCAGGTGCAGGCTCTCCGTGCCAGCATCGACGAGAGGCCACGGCGGTGGCGCAGGGTGCTGAACGATGAGCGGTTCAAGCGGACTTTCTTCGCGCAACGGATGGGTGGGAAGCCGAAACAGAAACAAAAGCAGAAGCAGAAGCAGAAATCAAAGGCGACGAAGGCTGGTGGCGGCGGGTGGGGGAGGAGCGACGAGCATGAGGACGACCAGGAGGCCGCTCTGAAAGCTTTTGCTGCGGGGAACCAGAGCAATGCGCTCAAGACGAAGCCGAAGGTCTGTTTGGCATTTTGATGCAGTTCTGCCCCCTTTTCTTCTTCTTATTTTTTCCGCCCTCTTCTCTGCCTCCCCTCTTGCCTTTGCGTTGTGACTGACCAAGGCCTTTGATAGGGCTACCTTGCCGATCATCGTGACGTTGAACTTCTCAAGCTGCGGAATTTTACGGTCGGGGTCAAGGTTGAAGACGACATTTTCACCAGGGATGATGGGCAGGATCGGTTGGCTGCAATAATTCAAGCCATGGTTCCCTTCGTGAGTCTTTTTCTCCTTTCTTTCCGCATTCCTCTTCCCTTCCCCTCCCCTTTTTGGGGTTTGAATTTCTGTTCCCCCTTTTCTCCTTCTGTCGCGCTCCACCCATCTCGTCTTCTGCCGTCCCCCGTCCTACCTCATGCAAGGGGAAACTATGCGGACAATCTGGAACATACAAGGGCTTACACGTTCGTACTAGATTACTTTTTTGAATCGGATAGTCATGCCTGATTCTGAAGAAGAGGATGACGAAAGTAGTGACTCAGGGGAAGGGGATGGAAACGCTGGCGAGGAAGAAGACGAAGACGACTTTTGACAAAGGGTCCCCCCTGCCCTTTTCTTCTTCTTTTTTTCTTCTTTTTTACGAGTTTGTTCAACACCAGCGTCTGTTGGATCAGTCCACGTTGTTTTTCACGCCCTTGGATGCGGAGGCCTTTGCTTTTTTCAAGGAGAAACCACAAGAATATAACAGGGGAATAAAAGGTTTCGGAAACATGTGTGGACATGCAACTTGCTCGTTGTATTTGCTGCCTCATGACCGGCCGTATCCGTTCCCATGGCTCATCTACAGCAACAACTTCCAGTCGCATCACATCCATTACATTAGTTTACACTGCATACACCAAACATCCGTCACCCGCCCTAGCAGCCGCACACGTTCAGGACGGCGACCAAGGGGTCATGGTCGCTGACCAGGTCGGGATAAGCGAGCCACGCAGCCAGGTGGATGTGTTCGATCTTGGCCTGCTCATTCACCAGAGCGGGACTGACGTAGATGTGGTCGAGCTGCTGCGAGTTCATGTCGAAAACGTAGCTGTAGCGCTCCGTCTCGGGCAGGCTGTGGGTGCTGAGATGGGTCATGTTGTACTTTTCGCGGAGGAGGACCTGGGGCCGGACAAAGTCGAACTCGTTGAAGTCGCCGGCGGCGATGATGCGGGCCTTGGGGTCTTGAGAGAGGATCGATTCAATGAAGGTCTGTCGCCACACAGATCGGGGGAGAAAGAAAGGAATTAGCAATATGATCACGGTGTGGCATTCTGCCAATACAGCCTGACAAGGATGGCAGGATAAAACAGAGGAGGGGCTTTTTTCTTCTTCTTTTTTTCCTTTTTTTCCTTCTTTTCTTCTTGTTTTCTTCTGTCAAACTTACCCCGATGCTCTCGACTTGCTCTCCGCGCTTGTCGACACCGTTGTTGACGGGAGGGCGAGGATCGCCGTGCAAGGGGGACGAACCGCCCTTGGAGCCATTGTGCACGTTGACAGTGAAGAAGGGCTTGTTCGTAGGCCCGCGAATGGCCCGCCAGGCGGCGACGAGGGGTTTGCGGCTGGCGTCCCAAGCGGGATTCCCGATATCGATGCGACCGGGGTTGAAGTTGAGGGCGGGACCCTCGACGACGACAGCTTCATCGGTGCTGCCGCCCTGGTTGGGCTGATACAGCTCGATGACGTCGCGGCGGTAGAGGTAGGCGTTGCGGATGTTGCCGCCGGGCTGGCCGCCATCCTGGTTACGGACGGGCTCGACCTCGACGAAGTCGTACAGGATGCCGCTCTGTTCCTCGATGGAGGCGGTGAGGGCAGCGAGGGTGAGGTTGGCGCTGGCGACGTCGTCGTTGGTTGGGCCGTTGTTGTCCTGGACCTCCTGGACGAAAATCAGGTCGGGAGTCTTCATGTACTGGATAATGTTGGCGGCGATGTCGGACAGGTGGGCTGATTGGGTCCAGAGGTTCTCAACGTTGTACGAGCCGACGGTGATGGCACGGCAGTCGCCACGGCTTTCGAGGGTGGTGGGTTCCGCGTCGCTGGAGGCAGGCGTCTCGACGGTGATGGCGGTCAGGGGTAGGATGCGGTAGAAGCCAAAAGCGTAGGTTACGACGCCGGTGATGTCGGCGAACTGGTCTCCCATCTTGGTCTCGGGATTGCGGGTGCCATCTAGCGGGGTGCCGATGACGACGGCCTCAGGGTTGCCATCTTGTACGTTTCGACTACTAGTCAGCAAGACGGACCTCTGAGAATCCCGCATCCGACCACAAACATGGAAGATTGTAGGGACTCACCCTTGTCGGTCATGGTGAGACCACCATGCTCGTTGCGACCAGTTGCAGGCCAAGTGCCCAGGACCCAGGTGTCACCGTACTGATTAGGACGGGTCACACCAACGGGGCTCTTGATGGTGACGAGCTCGCCGCAGAGGGCCTCCCAGAAATCCATGGCATACTGGGACGGGTCGAGGACGGGATTTACAGCAGAAAGTCTAGCAACGTCGTTGGGGACGGCAAACACATCACCGTTGTCCAAGCCGGTGAATTGCTCAGTCGGAGGGTTCAGGGTGTCCTCGCCGACAACGTAGGCGACAACCGGGCTGTTGCGGGAGATGATTTGGACATTACGGGGTCTGCTGATCTCCGTGAGGAACATGTGAGTGTCGGTCGACCTTTTGTTGTATGTTCGTGTCAGTCTAGTCTAGCATTTACGGTGAAAGAGACACCATTGAGCAAGCCCCACAGCCTCTCCTGCAAGTAAAAGCCTCGCACCTGTATTCAAGGATGGTGCCGTCAAGCTGGATAATATCACCCACAGCAAGGCTGCTGCCGACGTTGCGATCGAAGACGTAGACGGCCTCGGATGTCAGATCATCGTCGTCAGGCTGGGTGGAGCGGATCCAGATGCCGTTGGGTCCCTTTGCGAGGACGAGACCCTCGACTGCGGTGACATTCTGGTCCTGGAGCGGGGATAGGAAGCGGTTGCCGTTGATCTCAGCGACAGTGACAGCTGAGGCAACGGCGACAAGGGACGAGAGAACGACAGGGACCTTCATATTGGCGTCGGTCGTTGATCAGGCCAGGTCAATTGGAAGTCGATACGGAAAAGCCCAATTGAGGTCCAACCTAGAAGGGACCATTTCAGCTGGCCCGTCGGGTACGACAACCTATTTGTAGGCTCGTTCATCCTATTCCTTCAAGGGCCCTGCTGAGGATCTTTTGCAGGGGAGCTCCGTCCCACATGCATGCTTTAATGCAGGTTCTACTTGTATTCGTCCGTCCATCTGGAAGAAATGGTCCCCAAAAGTCAATCTCAGGGGACCGATTGGATCTTGTCACCAACGGCCATGTCCGAGGAGAGAAGGCCATCAGATGCGCTTCTGGGCGAGGGAGTTGAAAGAAGCGAAAGGATTCGTCGAGGGGGAGAGTTGGCACGGGAGATAAAGGGTGAGGAAGCGGACCAGGGGTGGTTATCAACTGTCCTGTTAGATGCCGCAGTGCCTGGCACGTTTTCCTTGCCACGCGCCGAATCGGGAAAGGTCTGGGGTTCATGTTAGGTACTTTGTACATTACAAAGTACGTACCTATGAGAGTCTACCTACCTGTACTCAGCTTTCCCGTCTTCGCCATGGTCACGGTCAGCGCTTGTATGTATATAGACATGTATGGAGAACACCCCCCGGCTCTTCCCCCTTATTTTGGAAGGTGACTGTGAACATGTATGCGCCAACCGATCTTTGCGGGATCTCCCCCTGATTCTGGGTCAGTACACGTGTAGAAACAAACGTACGGGACGTAGTAGGTATTAATGCGGAGAAGGAAACGGGATAGATACCTAGTCTTTTTTCATGTGATTTCTTGGACGATAATAAGTCTATGAAACCCCATCCCCCCTTTCCACGCTTTCCCCCCACCATCACACCGCCTTAACAACCGTTTATCGTCTTCTCGTCGCATGAATTCTGCAGTCGTTGCTGTCTCGGAAAATTAGTATCCTTCTTCGTCTCTGCCTCAAAAACATCAGAAGTAAAAAGGCTTTCGCTATTATCGTCACTTACCTGTCCACCATTTTGTAGCGTCGTACCTCGCCAATGGAATAAACGAATGTATTATACTCGGGTCCCAAGCTAACTAAGTGCACCCCTTTGACAGAAAACACAACGCGTCGAAGGGGTAGGGGTGTTCGCGAAGGCCAATCGACTAATTACAAGCTGGCCGCAAAACGACGGACATGATGAAAGCCCTTGATTATCCCAAAATAAGGCAATCACTGAGAAATGTGCATGTAAGTGTAGGTTTAGGTGTAACGACTAGATTCCCCCGATATAATGGTCGTTTGAAGATATCCAACCCCCTAAGCCGGAGTTTTAAAGCGCTCTAGATAGTAGTGTATATGCAAAATATATATAACAGAGAAATGGAGCCGGTACAGGTATCACGTCGTGACGCATAAAAGCACTCACATCATCCTCCCACCCTGATGGAATAGAGAAATGTAAAAATAAAAACGAAAAAATCGCCCATCCACTATCGTCGCTGCTCCTTCACCTTTTTTTCCAATCCTAAATCTACAGCTTCCCCTTGGCGTTGGCGAAGATGCCCTTGTAGTCCTTGGGCGCGAGGAAGACGTTGTACTCGAGCTGCAGCTCGGCCTTGGGGTCGTTCTCCAGGGGTTTGAAGTCGCAGAGCAGATCGTTCTTGACGGCGAAGACGGTGTCAGTCTCCAGCCAGGGGTCATCCTTGGGATACAGCTGCGTGGTGCAGCCCTTGTACTCGGGGTGGGTGACCTGTCATTGGGGAAAAGAAAATTTGGTCAGCATTAGTGTTCTCTCTCTTGATCTGGCTCCGATTCCTCTCCTTCCGTCCAAAAGATTTAAAAAAGAAAAAAAAAAGGGATGGGGAAATAAGGGAAAACTCACCATAATGTGGATGTGGGCAGGGCGCATGGGGTGGCGGTCCATGAGGTTGAGAAGCTTCCAGCTGGGACCGTCCCTCGGCAGGCTGTAGGCGGTAGGGTGGTAGCAGTAGAAGTAGTAGCGGCCCTGCTCGTCGGCGCGGAACTTGCCACGGAGGTTGTTGGGCGTCTGGTTGTCCGGGTCCTGGAAGTCGTATTTGCCGTTGGCGGAGGCCTGCCAGATGTCGAAGACGGCGTTGGGGATACCCTTGCCGGTGGTCAGGTCGGTGATGGTGCCGAACATCTTGCAGACGCGGCCGCCCTCGCAGGGGTTCTGGATGATGGTGTCGCCGAGCTCGCGGAAGGGGGCGTTGGGGGACCAGAAGGGTCCGAGAATGGAGGAGGACGTGGGGTCGAGGTCGCCATCGGCCACGATCTTGTTGGCGATCTCGTCAACGAGCCTGAGAAGAGAGAAGAGGAAATGTTAGCGATTAATCCAATAGGCCAGACTAACAACAACGTCACAAAAAAAAAAAAAAAAAAAAAAAAAAAAAGGACCGCGACGTACGACTCGAGACCGAGAATATCAGAGACACGGTGGGCCTCATTCCGCTGCGGGGTGGAGATCTGGCCGATCGAGTTGACGAAATGGACGGCGGCCATCCACTCGTCGACGGAAAGCTCGACTTCCCTAGCAAAGTCGTGCAGGTGCTTGAAGAGGGCGGTGAAAAGCTGTCGGTTCCTGGGCGTCACGTTGGGACCCATGGTGTCGATGACGTGCTGGGTAAAGGTCGGGTCGAAACGCTCCGCCTTCTGGGGCTGGCTGGCGCCGTTCTGGCCGTTGGTGGAGGGAGCCATGGTGTCTGAACGGTTGTGAGGAAGGACGAGAAGGAAATCCCCGGAACAGGACGTTCTGAAACCCTATTTCTAGGTCAGGTCAAAATCCCGAAATTCGAGGTGCTTTTTTGCTGAAGTTCGAAGCTCGCTCTTGAAAAAAGGACCAAAGGCGGATAAGGAGAGAGAGAAAGAAAATGAGGGTGGTAGGATTGGAAAGTCAGGGACGGAGATGAAGATCCTTAAGTACAGGAGGGAAAAACAAAGAACACATGCCGCCCCCCCATTCCCCCATATTCCCAGGCCCCGGGAGGCGAGAATATGGCCTGCTTCTCTGGTTTCTGCTGTTAGGTTAGTGTCAAATTCAACCACCCCAGCTCCATGACCGACTCCATGACTGATCTGTACTAGGGGGATCGACCGACTTGGGAGCCGATGCCGAAGGGCAAGGCCGCTTTGTGGCGTGTACGAAATACGGAGTACGTACGGAGTCGTAGCGTCTCATGGAGAGAGTGGGAGGAAATACCCCGCATAAAGCCAGGGACCCACCTTTTTACGGCATGTCGGAACTCCGACACGGCTCTGGTGGACGGCTCCTGTTGACCACTCACCATCACTGACACGGACGAGATGGAAAGAGATTCATGTACAACGTAGCGTGGCGAGCTGTTTGAGTAAAAGTACCTACTCCGTAATACTCCACTGTGTAGATGTCTGCAAGGCCAAACCTGTCAACTGGCCTTGAAGATCATACCCCGTAGATGTCGTCGCTTTGATATTGCACACGTGGAACTTTGTAACATGTCCCGCATTTTCCCCAAGCAAGGTACATTGCATTTGTATGACAAGGGAGAAGAATCTCTCAAAACTGTGGTGGAACCACACCGAAGGGATGAATATTCTTCCCCGATTTTTTTTTCTTATTTTTTTTAAAAAAAAAATCGAACTTGCGTGGGGGATAGGGATGCCCCCATTACTGAATCCCAGTCTGGCTCTGAAAGTTTTGTCGGTGCATATCGGTCAATATTGTGTGATATCGTCTCATGATTATGTTGTTATTTTGATTAGATATCGAGAAAAAAGATGCCGGTAGTGTAGCCGAAGGAAATAAGAAAAAAAGAAAAGAAATAGAGCGGAAGGACGAAGACAATGACACGAATATACATTTGCCGCCGTAATTCCCGAGAGCTAAATGAGCCCCTCCTACCTTTTCAGAGCTCCTCGTCTTAGAACAACCCCACTTGGCGGGGTAGTGCAGCTTGTCGCAGTGGTGTTCTGGAATCTTTCGGGGGAGAATCCAGCGAGCTCACATCATTCTCCCATCCCAGCTACCAATCATATGCCCCTATAGATAATCGCAGATAGGTACCTTAGGTAATCGCAAGAACCCCCTGTACATGGGTACATGGTACCTACTCAACACAACACAACCCCACGCTCCCGACTCCAATGCCGTCTTTTCGTTTTCCACCCCTCCCCCCATGGGACATCGGACCTATCCACTCTTGAGATCTGGACTTGGAATCAATTGGGCCCTCCGCATGTTGACAGACACTGGAATGAGCCCCGATGCCTTGCCGGTGTGCGCCGCACCCGCTAATTGCTACCGATAGGGTCTTGTAAGGTAGCAAGCTTAGCTACTTAGCTACTCCGGACTTGGAACACCTCCTGTTCACACACTCGTCTCATACTCCCTCGTGCCATTATCCCTCCTCTCTTCCCTCTTCCCTCTTCCCTCTCCCCTCTTCCCTCTCCCCTCTCCCCTCTCCGAGAGGTTCCCTCGTGATAGAACTGAACAGTTGGACAATTTCGGGCCTGGCCACGCATGCCCTTACTTCGCCCGACTTTACGAAACATCCTAACCTCCGGCTGTCCTAGTCGCTTACTCGGCTCGTCCTGGCCGGCGTCATCATCATCACATCGTCCATCGCCGATATTACGACCCCTTCACACCTCGTCGAGTGTCAAGATGCCCGTACACCACCTTATGGTTGGCACCTGGACACCTCCAGGGGCTATCTTCACCGTTGCCTTCGACGATGAGAAGCTTACTCTGACCCTCGTCAAGCGTACTGAGATAGCTCACGACGAAGCCATATCCTGGATGAGCTTTGACGTATGCCCTTGGCCCCCCTTGCCTTTCTTATTACTGTCTTCCGACCCTCGCCCTCTTCCCCAGCTAGTGCAGTCTTAAGCAGTCAGTCGGTCGAAGTTGTTAACATGGAACACAACAAACAGCATGCCAAGAAGAACATCTACGGCGCCGCCATGAAGAAATGGTCAAGCTACGCTGTCAGGAGCCCGACTGAGATTGTCCACGAAGCCTCTCATCCTATGACCCATGATCGTACGTCTCCGCCCATTTCTCACGGCCTCCAGCGCCTACCGCCTACCTTGCTTGGAAGGACATACCCGAGACGCCTTGGATGAATTGCGCTAGACCTAATCGTGAAATCCCTTTTGTAGCCCGGGCGTCCTCCTCCGAGACGAACACGCGCGCCATCTTCCTCCTCGCCGCCCGCCAACCCCCTTACGCCGTCTACGCGAACCCCTTCTATAACCATGCAGGCGCCGGCACCGTCTTCCCCGTGACCGAGACTGGCGCCCTCGCCCCCGAGCCCGTCCAACACTTTTCCCTCGACCCCCACTCTGGTATCCACGGTTCCGTCTTCGACCCGACCGAGACGTACCTGTACTCCGCCGACCTCCGCGCCAACAAGCTCTGGACGCACCGCAAGGACCCCACCACCGGCGCCCTCGAGCTCGTAGGCTCCGTCGACGCCCCCGACCCCCGCGACCACCCCCGCTGGGTCGCCATGCACCCGTCCGGCAACTACCTCTACGCCCTGATGGAGGCCGGCAACCGCCTGTGCCTCTACCTCGTCGACCCCATCTCCAAGCTGCCCGTCTACACCCACCGCTCCTACCCGCTCATCCCCCCCGGCATCCCCGACCGCTGGACCATGTACCGCGCCGACGTCTGCGAGCTGTCCCACTCGGGCCGCTACCTCTTCGCCACCAGCCGCGCCAACAGTTTCGACCTGACGGGCTACATCGCCGCCTTCCGCCTGGCTGACAACGGCGACATTGAGAAGCAGATCTGCCTGAACCCTACCCCGACTAGTGGCGGCCACAGCAACGCCGTAGCCCCTTGCGATTGGAGCGACGAGTGGGTCGCCATCACGGACGACCAGGAGGGTTGGATCGAGGTTTACCGCTGGCAAGATGAATTCCTCGCCCGCGTGGCACGTCTGAGGATCCCCGAACCCGGATTTGGTATGAATGCCATCTGGTACGATTAGGCGGGAGCGAGAAAAAAAAAGGAAGAGAAGAGAAGAAAAAGACGAAACGAAAAAGTAAAGGAACGGCAAAAAATAAAAAAAATAAAGAAAAAAAGAAAAGGAAAGGGCCGACAAGACTTGGATATATTCACCAAGGCGCCGTCCGTGGCACGACTCATCTTGTATCCATCCCCACCCGCCAAGAAACCGCATATGACAGGCAGTTGGAAAGTGGGAAAAAAAAAAAAACAAGGATAAAAGAGGAATCCAAGATGGCACATGGATAGATGAGGCTAAAACATGAACTGCTTTGGAATTAAAAGATACCATAGTACAGGCGGTGCGTAACACGCACGCATACATTCGCAATCCTGTCTTATCACAGTGTTCCCCTTTTCTTTCCGTCGATGATGCTCCGCCCTCCAGCAGAACATGGTGCTGGCTCCCTTGCGACCAGCCAAGCTAGGACTTGCCCTTCTTCTTCTTCTTCTTCTTCTTGTTCTTCTTTTCGCTGTTGCCGCTTGTCTGATTCCCATTCCCGTCATCATTCGATGCGGATGGAACCGACGAAGACGGGCCACCCGACGACGTCAACTCGCTCGCATTCTCGTCTTCTTCCGATGCTTCCTCTACTGCGACCTGCAGCTCCTCCCGCGCGTGCTTGTTGCCGGGCCCCCCCCACCCGCCAAGGGCGTTTGACAGGTATTCCACCTCGGCGCTGGACGCCTGGATGATGATCTTGTGCACCCCCGAGCTCGTTTCCACCACGTTCTCGCTGATGCTTCCGCTGCGGGCGATGTGTTGCTTGGGCGTCAGGTTCCCTTCGCTGACGCCGCTGTTGGTGCTGGTCCCGCTACTACCGGGTTTCCTCCGCTCTCTGCCAGTGGCGCCAGAGGTAGAACCGGGGCTCTTGCCGTTGGCGGTCTTGGTACTGCCCCCCTCGGGCCAAATTGTGGGCATTTGCAGTTCGAGAGTGCTCGTGGGGGATGCTAGATCATCCGTATGTTGAACCGCGAGTCTCGTTTGCGCCTCACTCATACCGGCGCCGCCGTAGCTCCTACGCACGGCTTGCGCGCCGCCCTTTCCAGAGACAGTCGGCTGGATGAGCGGCGTGCTTTCGTCTTCTCTCTGGATGGCTTCCAGGTTGGGGTCAAGTCGTTCGCTCGCCAGGGACGCCGGGCGAAGACCCGATGGGCTCATCGTATGACTCGGCGTCAATCCCACTATAGATTTGATCTTGACCGTAGTCGACCTGGTATCCAGGGGGTGCGTGTTGCGGTTTGAGGGTCCCAGATGCTTTAACTGGTTCTTGAGTTCTTCGAGATTGGCTTTGACAGGGACCATTGATTCTTGCAGACGTCCATCCGGTCCGGCCGAGCTTCTCCGCATAAGAAAAGTCGCCGTGTGCTGACCAGGGCTGCTCGACAGAATCAACGTTCCATCTGGCAGAGCGCCGGAGGCCTCGGAACTTGCCTGAGGCTCGGCAACCTCGTCCACATCGATGAGCTTACCGTTTTCGCTTACATGGCTAGCTGAACTCTCGGCGTCTTTCTTGTGAGGCCGAGCTTTGGGCGCGGGCGTTAATCTGCGAATCGCCTTGTGCACATCGATATACACGTCCGATTCATCAATAATTTCCCTTGGAAATAATTAGTTTTTGTGTTCTGCGATGGGCGGCAAAGAAAAAAAAGAAGAAAAAAAAGGAGGGGGGCGGGGGGGGCAGTGGGACACTTACTCCCCAATTAGCTCCTCAATCACATCCTCCAGCGTGACAACTCCGAGCACCCCGCGATCCTCTCCAGGATACTCAGAGACGAGGACCATGTGCGACTTGCCTTCCTGAAAGAAGTTGACAATATCCAGGCAGCTTGTCTCTGGGCGAGTTTCCGGAAGAGTAGCTAGAGGAAAATCCTTTACCTGGCAGGAATCCTCAGGGTCGTAGGTGATGAGTATCTTGACCAGGAGCATGCCGACAAAGTCTCTGGGTTTGCCAGGGGCGTGGATGGGAATCCTGGAATATCCAGCGGAGAGTATCTTGTCCATGGTCTTCTCATCGAGTACTGTATCTTCGGCCATGACAAAAACGTCCTCCATGGGCGTCATGACGCTAGAAACAGGCTTGTCCTTCAAGTCGAGCACGGCACTGATGATGGTGACCTCGTCTTGGTTGAGCCGTTCACCCACATCTCCTAGCGATTTGTGCAGGGTAACAAGCGTCTTCAGACCGCTCTTCTTGTAGACGGTACCGTGGTCCTCACCGAGAGCCCAGTCGAGGAGCTTGGCGATAGGCCAGGCGATAGGGGCCAACAGCCACATCATGACGAGGACTGGTTTGGCCATGATACCTCCGATCTGCAGACCATAGCGGACGCAGATCGACTGGGGGACAACTTCACCAAAGATGACTGCGGGCTACGATTAGAACAACAACGAAGGAAAGGAGACGAGAGAGCGGGTGGAAGGCATAAAAGAGCAGAGACATACCGATTAAGACGGTACTGCCTACAATGGCAGCAACACCACCTCCCAGGCATCGGTCCAGCACAACAGGCAGAGATTCGTTGACAACAACATTGGCCAGGAGCAAAGTGACAAGAACCCAATGTTTCCCCCGGTTGAGCAAGTTGTGTACACGTCTCGCATTGTTACACTGCGGTTCGCTCGGATCGCCGGACAGAACTTGGAGATAGATGTTGTCTTGGCCCATTAGGCTTCACGTTATGTTAGCAGCTTGAATTGATGATGAGTGGAAAGCCAAAGGTTCGGAGAGTGGAGCAACATACGCGATGGTCAAGCCGGCGAAGGCCCCGCCGGAGATGACAAGGACCATTGCCAATACGAACAAGACCCAGCGAGCGGCACCGGTTTCCTCGGGCCCCTCGTCGTAATGACTGTTTGCGCCCAACGGGGCGGCGACGACGGAGGAGAGCCCCAGGGTCAGGGCACGGCCTAGGCCTAGAACGCTGGACCGCACGATGCCAAAGGCACCTGCCGAGTTTCCGGGCCGCGGCGCGTATCTTGCAACCATGTTTGTATTGTGCTCGGTTCGATGGGCAACGAAGTGACGGGGATAGTGTGGTCGTGGCGAGACTGGTTTGCCGATGTCGTGAAGTCGATGGCGGTGCGAGACTCAGCAAGGCATGATAACTAGCAGTATGTTCGTCGAGAGCCGATGGAAGATAAGAATCGAAGTTATCTATATGGGTACGGGTTGACCGGATGACCAAAATATGATCCGGCGCGGCTCGACTTGGAAGTTTGACGGTCGTCGTCGTTCGTCGCGTAATGGACGAGCACACCGGCCGCAAAGTGAGAAGATATGTGCCGAGAATTCGAGAGGAGACGAGTGTAAAACACTCCACTAGTAAATACGGACGGCTAAACGGCCTCTTCTCGAGATGGATTGTTGTGCCATTGAGTCGGATCCGGTGGAAAACGTGTTCGTCGACAATAAAAAGCAGTTCTTTTTGGGGGAGGGGCGAAGAAGCTTGGAGGGCGTAATGGGCGTAATTGGGGGGGAGGTAACCTAATACAACGTACCTTACGTACCTGTAAGTTACGGATGGACGACGCATGGACGCTGCGAGTCCCGGAGTGATGAGTCTGGGCCTTACCTTATGCTGCTTGCTCCACGGTCATTTGCTCGGTAGCGGTACCGAGATCCTTGCTCAGTACTTAATCTTCCCGGATGACGCCACATTACCTTAGACACAGCTTCAGTTCTACGCGAATCTTAGGGTACAATGGGGTCCACATTTTGACTCCTTGTGACCGGTTGCGGTGTGCTGATTGGAAGAACGTGATAGCGCTACTTGGCAGCTTCTCCGTACATGTACCTATCGGACGTACCTTACCTTATGTAGCTCCCTTTCCTGTACGAAGTACCACGGATACATGCAGACGTAGCTCCTAATTTTCAAGTTGCAACCAAAACATCACCTGTCCATCACCACACTGACTCGGACTGCACGAAGAATCGTCATCTCGTCATATCGTCATCTCTAATTTTACCTGTTCAAAACCCATCACTTGAGGTATACACACAAACAACCCGAGAGACGACGATATAGTCCATAAATGTTCCGTAGGTGAATTTATCCATCTCAACCATGTCGTTCTTACCCTCTTTCACAAAGGTCTTCGTCTAGAGTTTACTTACGCCCACAATGCTCCAGAGATTCATAAGTAGCTACACAGCATCCAGAGTCACTTGTCACGAAACCAATGGAGGAACAGTACTAGCAATATGCATTGCCATTGTTTCATCAGGCGAGGGACTAAAAAAGAAAGAAAAAAGAAAGAAAAAACCGCCGCCCGTTACCTTGAAGCAAGGGGAGAGATATGAAAACATAAGATCAACCTAGCAGGATTATATAAGGAATCGTGTTAATTGTAGGAATCTGTTTATAGGCTTATCCAAAGTAGGACTTATCTATAGTACTTATATATAGTTATTTTGCCTAGTAAAATACTATCCCTTTATTACACCTAAACTACTAGAAGATTCTACTATAATTTTATTACTATAAAGAGTTATCGTTAAGGCTTAGGGTTAAGCTGTTATTTAAAAAGGGCAGGGTTAATAGGCGGGTTACGTAACCCGTATAGGGGTAGCCACTAGGGCTTATAGTATCTCCACTATAGCTGGTATCTAGGGAGCTCTCTTCTATTAATCAACAACCTTATTACCGAACAAGAGCGTCGTTTTACACCCTAGCTTCTATATACTAGACAGAATACGGATTATAGTCAGGCCCAAACACTCTCCCTGATCATAATCTGACCAA
Organism: Sodiomyces alkalinus F11; assembly: GCF_003711515.1. Classification (NCBI taxonomy): domain Eukaryota; kingdom Fungi; phylum Ascomycota; class Sordariomycetes; order Glomerellales; family Plectosphaerellaceae; genus Sodiomyces; species Sodiomyces alkalinus. Next base: position 1,875,988 of record NW_021167087.1, on the reverse strand, counting down.
GCTGACATCGAGAATACCCTCGGCCTTTTTCAGGTCCTCGATCACCTCTTCGCTCATCGTATCGTCGACGCCGAGGATCATTAACGCCTCCCTGTCCTCCTTCCCATTCGACGAGCCCTCCGAAGCTTCGGGGTTGTCGCTCTCTGCTCCGGCACCCGTGGCCAGTTGACTCAGAGCCCTCTTCGCCCTCTCCTCCCTCGCCTCGGCATCGAGGCTTGCGACCTGCATGAACCGGATGTTGATCCCATGGCGGCCTAGCACCATGCCCACGCCGCCAATTTTTCCGGGCTCGTCATAGTTGTGCAGCACTAGCAGCGTGCCTTCAGGTCTGAATGTGGCACTGAATTGGCCCAACTTGGAGATATACACGCTCCGTCCCGAGACGTAGCCTGCGATACAACGCTCCGATCCCGGGCTATCCCCGTCATACGACCGCAGCGTCACCAGGCTCGAGTATATCACATTATTGGTCTCGCCGCTGTGTGTCTCGCTGATCAGGATTCCTTTCTCCTTGGCGATCAGTCCTGCGTTGACGATGTTCACATCTCGGCCTCCCGAGTCGCTGATCGACGACACGAGGCCCTTCACCAGGGCCGCCAGCAAGGGCCGGGTGTTGGACAGACCCGACAGCTCGCCCTGGTAGACCAGCTCGAATTTCCGGCCCCCCACCATGCCGCCCTGGCTGCGCACGAAATGTTGCGTATAGATCCCGCCCATCTTTTCCACCAGCTGGACGAAAGGCTGGAGCTTGCGGTACTCCTCCGGCAGAATCAGGGGCGCGTTGACGGCCGCCGACGGAAGCCCCCCTCGCAGGATCTCGGCTACCTGCCTACACACGTCCATCGAGACGTTCTCCTGGGCTTCGACCGTGGATGCGCCCAGATGCGGCGTCGCGACTACCTTCGGATGTCTTGCCAGCCGTGAGGCTGTCGAGTCGGCGGCCGGCGGTTCAGATGTGAAGACGTCGATACCGGCGCCCGCGATCCATCCTTCGTCGAGGCCCTTGATCAGTGCCGCTTCGTCATACACGCCTCCTCGTGCTACGTTGAGGACTCGGGCCGTCCTCTTCATCTTTTGCAGCTCGGCCTCCTTGATGAGCCCTAGGGTGGTCGCCATCAGCGGCGTGTGGGTGGTCAGAAAGTCGACCTCGGGCAACAGCGCGCTTAGATCGGAGACGAGTTCGACCTGCGCTTGTTCGGCAATGTCCTTGCTAGCATAGGGATCGACCGCCTTGACTTTCATCCCGAGTCCGATGGCCATTCGGGCGACCTTCATCCCCACCTTACCAAGGCCAATGATGCCTAGAGTCTTCTGTCCAACCTCGACGCCGACGAGTTTCCCGCGCTCCCATTTGTCGCCCTTCATGCCTGCGTCAGCCCGCCCCACGTTGCGGGCCGTGGCAAGCAGCAGGGCAATGGTATGCTCCGCCGCCGCCACTATGTTCCCTGCGGGCGAGTTGACGACGATGATGCCCTGGGCTGTGGCGGCGTCGACGTCGATGTTGTCTACGCCGACCCCGGCTCGTGCGACGACCCTCAGCTTCTTGCCGGCCGCCAACACGCTGGCAGTGACCTTGGTCTCGGATCGGACGATCAAGGCATGGTATCGGGGTATCTCGGCGATCAATTCGTCCGCCGTCAAACCAAGCCGGATGTCTACATCGTACTTGTCTTTGAAGAGGGCGAGGCCATCAGGGGAAACTTTTTCGGGCACTAGGATGCGCGGCCTATCGGAAGATACGAGCGAAGACCCCGACGACGTTACGGTTTCGATTGCCGATGGAGCCATGGTGTCGATGAGAAATAATGGTAACCACTCTGCTAGCTTCTTCGCGTGTCACGTCTGTTGTTTCAGGAAATTCTGCAGACAGGTGAGGTGATGGTGAAGGTTGTTTTCCCCTCGTTGAAACTGAGAGAAAGAGTTTGAGGACAAAGAAATAATCCCTGCGAAAGGAAGACCTGGACGAGTCCCCGCCCCGCCCGTTCTTATAGCTCTTTTCGGACGGGCAACTTCTTCGTTGACAGACGAGGGGAAGTCAAATGGTCCCTCGATACTGCCAAAACCAATTGGAAGCTACCTAGGTAGATGGTGCAGGCGCGCAAACCAGTGAAGGCGCAATTCATGACCCTTGGCCTGCTCTCCTGCCCCGCAATATATGTCTTCAAGCGAAGTCAGGGTCACGGGGGCGGAAGTACGTTACCGGGATAATATCTGTAAGGGTATACCGGTTCAGTCGCATTGCCGAGACTGTAAGACGACGCAGATAGAAGCACGCAAGGCCTAGCTACTAATAGTATTTACTCATCGACAGGACTCAGTGGCGGATGCAGACCGTGGGGTACAAAGTGTTCATACGCCACCGACCTATAAGGGGATGATGTTGGTCAAGACATAGAGGGAGTGCTTGGTGAGACGGCGTCAGGGTTGCAAGTAAACAAGTCGCGCCCCCTGTGATAGGCTTCCCCCACGAATGGCTAATGCAATGCGCTGCCACCCTGCTATTCCCCCCGCACTTTTACTGGGCCGGAACCGTGGGACATGCATGACGATGAGATGGTCAAGGCAGTGTTTACCTACCATAGGTATGGATCTCGAACGTTTTTGGTGGAAGCCCAGCAGACGACCAAAGGCAACGCAAGTAACAGTCGGCAAGTCGGGTGACGGGTACATGTGGATGAGGGACGACCGTAGGTACAGAGTACCTTACAGTCTCATGGACACGAGATGGCCATGATCCATAAGGTACTGGATCTGCCACTACGGAGTACGAATACTGTACTGAGTAATAAGGTACCTAGGATTTACGGAGCACTATCTTTCAAGGCACCCCGCTCTCCCACTCTCTCGCGTCACGCCACGCTACGGTAGCAAGCCAACAATCGCCCCTGTGCGCCACCTTATCCAACGTTGAACGCCCCCCCGGGGGGGGTGGGGGGGGTGTGGGTGGTTCACAGCACATTCACACTCCGTACTCCCTACGCCGCACACTCAGGTCTGCTCCTGGCATGGCAGGCCGTCTAAAAATTATCCTTTCCGCTAAACCTCTCATTCTGTACAATTTCAATCCAGTAGTTGTCGGGGTCCAAGATGAACGCCACGTTCTTCATCCGTCCATCCGTCAACCTCTTCTTCCAATTCACCTTTAGGTCTTCGAGCCGTTGGCAAGCCGCGTCAAGGTTGTCGACGGAGACGCCTTGTTCGCTGTCAGCTTCCCGTTCTTCGCTTCATTCCGTAGGGTGAGACTTCTCTGGCAAAGGGCCCTCTAAGGGAGGCATGGGCTTCAAACTCACAAATATGACCGAAGCCCTGGGGCTGGTCGTTTCCGTTGTGGTATTTGAAGTCCTCGTCCTTCTCGGTGCCATGGTTCCATGTGAGCTCCAGGAGACCTTCACGATCAGCCGTGTTCTGACCCTCGGCGCCACCGGTCGCGTCCTGCGCAGGGAGGCCCTTGGCTCCAGGGTAGCCGAGGAAATAGAGTGTGAAGCCGGCTGCCGCGTTCTCGTTCGTGCGGAACAGCGACATGCCCAAGACATCCCGGTAGAATTTGAGGGACTTTTCTGCGTCCTTGACTCGGAGCATGGTGTGGTTCTGCAGAGGGGGGGGATTCATACGTCAGCTCTCCGCACTGATGAAGTCTCCTTCTCTTGTCTCTACCCAAGGCCCGCCCACTTCTTCGTTCTTTGGGGTCCAGCAACATGGCAACAATAGGGCCCAAAAGAACCGCGAGAGACGAACCATTCTGTACGTCGAGACATCCGTCTCGGTGATGCCCTCTGTCTTGTTCACGTCATTCCAGGAGATGACTTCCACCCAGTACGAATCTGGGTCCTTGACAAAGGCGATATGGCGCATGCGGCCGTCCGTGAGCTTCTTCTGGAAAGTGTATCCGGCGGCCTCGATACGGGAGCAGGCGGCTTGAATGTTGTCGACGGAGATGCAGATGTGGCCGAAGCCGCGGTGGGGTTCCACGTTGCCGTTGTTGATCTTATAATCCGGGTCCGACTCGGTGCCGTAGTTGTGGGTCAGCTCGATGATGCCCTCGCGGTCGAATGTGGAGTTGCCGGCCGAGACGGCGCCGGGGGAGTCGTATGCGAGGAAGTACAGGTCGAACTTGGCCTCGGGCTGGCGGATGATCTTGATCACTTTCATGCCCAGGAGCTCGTAGAACTTGACTGTCCGAGAGTGTGTTGGTTAGGAATTGGACGCGTGAGGGGACAAAAGAGTCGAAGACGGTATTGCGCACCGGACTCCTTCGGGTCCTTCACACGGATCCTGGGAAGCTGAAAGTCAGAGAGTCGACCTGAGAAGTAACATCGGTTGGGGGTGATCGAGAGGGCAGGGGTGGCATACATCGAGTGATTGAGTTTGTACTTCTTGGTATCTGTTGTGGTCGCCATGGTCGTGTGATGTCGGTAGGATTGCGCTAGTGCGGTGTAGGTTCAGTATCACTGTGTTGTTATGATTCTCCTCTTGGGTTCTCCATTCTCTCGTGCCACAGACGTGAAGTCGGAAATTTCGGGGTAGACGGACCTGTACTGGCGTTTGGTTTTGTGATGAAGAGGGCTTGGATCTGTCGGATTCTCTGCAACGGACGGAATGAGTACATATATGACGGTCAATGCCCCGTGTCTTATCGGTGTTCGGCTTTCCTTCGGAGAGGAGGGCAAAAAAGTTCAAGTTCGTCGAGATTGGTGGAGTGGTGATTGGCGGGGTCGAGTGATTCTTGCATATATATCCTGCCCCGCAGTTCTCAACGCAAGGTGAATTACGAAGGCCTGAGGAGAGACAACCCAGCATTGAGGCTAGTGGGGCTAGGCGACCTCATCTGCCGTACTACCCATGATCCATCCTATGTGTGATTACGGAGTACAGAGCATAGGGTGGGTTTAAGCAGACCATCATGAACAACCCCATTCATATAGCTTGCATCCGTCGCACGGGGATCAGCCGAACATCGGTTGGACTTTTGAGGCGCCGGGACACTGTGGCGAATTGAGGCGGAACAAGAAAGAGAAATTAGTTGTGGTTAGGACCTGTCCAGTTATTTGTAGGACCAAGGAATATGTGGTAGGAGACTGGGAGGCAAGGCACGTTACGTTGGGTGACCGGCGATTAAACCATTGAAGCCAATTTCAGAGAGGGTACCTAAGGTATGTGACCCTGAACATGAGGCGCTTGAAATGATTAACAATTTCGATTCTCTACTTCCAGAGGACACCCCACGCGCAAGCAGCATGCATTTCTTCCACTTTTTTCAAGGCAATTTTTGATAGCAATCGAGTCAAAACGAAAAAAAGAAAAAGAAAAAAAGGAGGAGGGGGAGGGAAAGAGAGGAATATCCAGGTGAACACGTCCCAAAGTGCGAAATAGTGTCTACGAAGTAGTTGCGGCCAAAATACCTACGATACCGATTCAATGATGTACATGTACTAATTATCCGTACCCTAACGGTGCAGGTGGGGCTGCGCCGTCTAGTCCCCGTGGCGCGTCAAATAGAGTATGACGAAGTCGCGAGAAACCTAACCCATCAACGTTGGAACGCTAGAACGTGGGAAAGGGCTTACGCATACGCATTTTCTCCTCCTTCAATTACCTGCCAAACAAAGCACGATCCTCCAGACTTGATCTCCCCTGGGCTCATCAACCTCGACGCTCATATCCTCGACTAATTCGGCGATGTCTACCTCTCCATCCCACCGAATATCGACACCAATGACTTGAAAGGCACTCCAGCCCAGTACCATCGTGCGAAATCCACGGCGGATTCGACCTACCAACCGACCTGAATTGACTACTATATGAGATGGACCGACCGTTTCAGTTTACTCAACCCGGGTACTATGACGAGGCAGTGGTGATGGATGATTCACAAGGCAGAGACCAGACCGTTCAATCAAACCAAGACATTGGCTCGTCATCCGTTTTCAGGGGACGGTCCTACTCCGATGGAGGTGGAGGGAGTGGGACGCCGGCGAAATCATCCCCGGCGCCGTTTACTTCGGAAGCTAGGAGTAAAATGTCCAAGGACGATAATCATATTAGAGACACGTCGTTGAGCCGGAACCCTGGCTCTGGGCCCGTGACACCCAGAAGACCCGAGCTCCCTCGCGGGCTCACCTTACCACTCGCTTTAAATCAGCACTCCGATCATCAACCCGAGCACGGTTCTACCACGCCATTGCAGTCTCCTGCCCCCGCCGTTTTCACCAAACCCGCACCCCTTTCCCCGAAGCTCGACCATTCGCACATTTATGCCAGCCCCACAAACATCCTGCCCCGTCGCTCCCGCGGCCTGGACTTTTCTCGTGCTGCCACCAGCCTGCACCACTCGACTCTCGCCGAACAATCCTCTGCCGACTCATCCCCGACCGTCGGTGCCGGCCGTGCCATGAACATACCGGCCCGAACAAACCAAGACTATGGGAATGCCGAACAGTCATCCAACTCGCTATGGTCCGTCATAGGCAATCACGACCGCACAACAAACATCTCCAGCTCCCTCGGAAGTGCCAACCACCTGGGCTCCGAAAGTTCCTCTTCCGAGGACGACGATATGATGGATGAGGATATGGACGATGCCTTTGTTACCACCCCGCAGATCAACAGGACTACCGGCCCAATTGGGGTCTCCGGATCTCCGGCTATCAACAGCCTCCTGAGCTTCCAGCAGCGCCAACGCTCGAGGAAACAATCCAAGAAGAAGAAAACTCGCGGACTCCCAGGTCTGGGCTTTGGACCGGCAGCTGCGGCGGCGCTGTCCAAATCACCTCCCATTGTCAAGGACATGTCGCACCCGCGGCGTGAAAGCATCAGCTGGCAGGCCAATCAGCTACACATATCTGGTAGCGAGGAAGAACGATCCGGCAATGACGGCTTTAAACAGAGACATACCATCATGCGGCAGGTGGCTGCCCGTCGGGGTAATCTCATGGTATGACTCCAGAGGCTCCCGGGGCATTTTTCACCCCCTTTCTTTAACTGTCATCCTCTCTCTTTCTTCGTTCCCCCTTGCTTCAGTATCACTGACGTAATTATTCGGACAGCCCAAGACGAAAAACTTTGCTCGAATAAAGCACGCACTTCTAGAGGAATGCGCCCCCGTCGAAGCCGAAGTCCGCCGAGAAGCCGAGGTCATTCGTCAGGTTCGCGAGAGCGACGTCGACCTCGAGCCACGTATACCTACCGCTCTTTCGTCCCCGAACTTGGCCAACCAGGACAATCTCGACGATGTCCCTGGGGACGAGATGATGGCCGAATCGGGACTTTCGAGCAGCTTTAAGCAACAGGCCTTGAAGAACTCGAAGGGTCCGAAGTTCTGGGACACCTTTTCAGAATCCAGCAGCATAGGCACCCGTACCACGCCGCCGCCGCCGCCGTCCGCGCTCATGCCAAGGGGCTCCTCCTCGGGCATGAGCGAAGACACGAATATGGATTCCCCTTCGCTCGGCGCCACGGCAGGGTTTGTTATGGCCAGTGCTAGCGGTGAATCCGCCAAGGGCGACGTATCCGCCGCCGGGGCCTCCCAGGGGGTGTCGCAAGGGTCAGGATGGGGATGGTTCGGGGGACCGGGACAAGGGCCGGGTTCGCAGGTGCCCCCGAGTGCTGCGGAGATTACGCGCCGCATCAACAACAAGCGGCGCCGCGACGACGACTTCGACCCTAACATTTCCAAGCGCCGGGCCGTCAGCCCGGGAATGAGCGTCCACAACTCCCCCGTCATACAGAGTCCCCTCCAGCGGGATGGGGCCCCGTGGGGATCCCGTGCCGGCAGTACCAGCGGGGATCGGGGCGGCGGGAGTGGTGCACCGAGCGAGGCCGGCAGTGGCAGCGCGAGCTTAGGCGCCGGGACGCCCGGGAATACGACCACGAATAATAATAGCGCGGCGTTGAACAACCGCCTCGGCGGTAACAAGGGACGGGTAGGGCTTCAGGGCATGACGGACACCCATGACGGCTTGATGCGGATGAGCATCGAGTGAATGCCGCTGTCGCCTCCCCGCTAACGGACTTTTAAGATATTACACTACCCGGGGCTCCGGGGACTACAAAAGGGGGATACAGGAAAGGTGCGTGCAATGGACATGGTATCATCTCGCAAGGATTGAGCGTTTATGTGAAGAGCATTTGGGGTTTCGACTTGGCGTTTGTTGTTTGTTCGGCGTTACACAGGCACCAAGCATACTCGGGGCAGAGCATTACTGACGAAACACATACATACTTGCCTACTTACCGGGGTGGGCAAGTGCAGCACATGATTTAATAAGACAACATAACTACTCTCCTGCGGTTAAAGCTTATGATGTTTCCTCTCGTGCCAAAGATGACAATTTCTCGGGGGGTTTTTTTTCTTCGTGTGTGCTTTTGCTGGTCTGCCTTCCAGATTCTAGTAGTAAATTTGCATGTCTTGCAATTATTGCGACTCCAAGTCGCAGGTCGGATTTCCGCTATGGTATCTTCCCAACGCCCCTAAACGCCGGTCCATGACATGTCTCTCTGTCTCCCTATCTCTCTTTCTCTGTCCCGTGCCATGCGCTCAACTACTGGTCGGACATCTCTCCGTCCAGGTAGGTAGATACGCCCCAAAGCACAGAATTCAGTAAACTGCCGCTCATTCCACGGCGCCAACTCCGTCCTGTGGCACCCGGAGGCTCCCGAGTTTGTCATCCAACCACCGCGCCAGGTCCTCGGCGTGTCTCCGCATCGACACGACGGCCACAGCCCCTACGCTGCCGGCGACACTGCTCCCCGCGCTGGCAACGCTAACGGTGGTGGCCGCGCCGGCGCTCATGACGCTATCCACCTCGGACGGCGAGGCGGGCATGTGCGCGGGACTCGCGTTGCCGTGTTGTTGACCTCGCGGCGTCGCAGTGCCAGGCACGCTGAGACCGCCACCGGTACCACTGCCGGCACTACTGCCGCCTTCGCCCGGCGCGCTGCTGCTGCCGCCCGTGTGATGATGATGATGATGATGATGATGCGAGTGAGACGCGCCGTCGCTTGGTTCGGGTAATGGGCCGACGCAGACGAAGAGCAGGCCGCACCGCAGACGGCGGACGACGAGGATGCCGTTCGAGAGCTGGACGGTGATGGTGAGGGGTAATTTGCAGGAATTGGAGTTCTTCTTCTTCCCGCCTGCGGCGGTCGTCGGTGACGCAGGGGTTGTGTCGGGCAGCACGTCATGGTCGAGGTGGGACTCGGAGGAGCCTGGGAGGGCGCCGGGTATGGACGTGGAGGACGCGGAGTGCAGGGCGAAGAGGCTGGCGGCTACGGTGGCCTGGGTGCGGAGGAGGGAGACGGCGCTGGGACGGGATCCGGTCGGGAGCGAGACGGAAGAAGCGGACGGGGAGGCTGTCGTACTCGAAATGGTAGCGGCACCACCATTTCCCGGCGGTGGGGGCGACCCGGGAGATGAACCGGACGAGGCAAAGGAGGGGGTCGTGGCGTGGGCGAGGAGCTTCCCGGATGCAGTGGTAATGAAGGCCGCGTGGAGGGTCGGAGAGAGATTGGCGTTGAGGAAGGCCGTGAGCCGTTTTGTGAGTAGGAGGGGAGGGGTCGGAGTGTTGAGGGACATGATGTCGTGCTCAGTCCGACTCGAGGTCTGGAGGTCTTCGGCTCTCGAATATCGTCAATTCAGCTCAATTCTCAATTGCAGCACGGTTTGGATGAAATGCCACAAAGATAGAACCGGGGTAGAGGAGGGTTCTCAGCGAGAGATGGGTCGTCCAAGCCGTCGTGGGGTAGATAGGTCGGCGTGATGTGGTACCTATCTTCTTAATCACTGCCAAGGGGAGTCGTCAGGAAGAGCTTTGGCTTTGCTAATTCCCCATAGAAACCATCCAAATGGTCTAAACAATAAGAAATCCGCCTATTTAACCTGGATAAGGCGGGGTTGTTTTGAGAAAGTTAGATGGCGGCCGAGACGACGGACACTGGATTATGTGGACGAACGGAGCAGGTGTCCAAGAAGGTGGGCGGAGGAAGGCTGACATGTCAGAGCAGCATCGTTGCTCTTGCTGGCCTGCCCCGCTGCCAGAAAGAGCACGTCTCTGATTCCTCCAAATATACGGAGTAGCAGTATCACGTGTGTATCAATGGTCCGTGCGCTCCCACTACCTTGGGTTCGTATAAGGTACCTCTATCTTCATAGGTACATTACGAGTACCTTACTTACAGTAAAGTAAGGTAAGGTACCTACAGTAGGTAGGTAAGGTAAGGTACGGATGCAGTGCTCTTCGCGTTCCTCGATAAGCCTACAGGTACACTCCACTCTGCGGACACCGCTGTAGGTCGATCCTCTTGCGACTAGACATGCCGAATGTTGGCGAGGCTCGAGGAATGAAAAGGAGACGGTATCGATGAAAACTCAACTGGAGTATTTCACGCTGGCTGACAGGGATGGTTGAACTGATCGTCCGAAAGCGAAACCGTACATAAGCAGGTCTAAAGGCACTGGCTATACGAGTCGCCATGGAAAAGTGACTTTGTGGACAGTGAATTTACTCCGTGATGCGATACAACCAAGGTACCTTATGCGCCGCCCTTCTGCTGTTCATCCAACTTCCCATTCAGAACCATGTACCTTTTCCACGCATCATCGTAGACATCAACATATTCGCGACCCTCGCTCGTCTGCGTCTTCCACTGTCGGTAGGCAGCGTTGATCTCAGTGCACAGCGTCACAGAGCCCCGTCGCGAGGTCTCCCAGTCCCAGTCGAACAGCTTTCGCACCGCCCGGACGAGGAACTTGGAGTAATCGAGCTGCGCGAGCACGTCGTCGATGTGGACGTCCGGCCGCGGACACCCGCGGGGACAGTCACAGCCCGCCGCTCGCCACTTGGGGTGGTCGCACCTCCGTCTGTGCTCCGGCCGGAGTTCGGGGCTGGCGTCGAGCCGGGCCTGAATGTGCTGGCACCCGGCGTAGACGCACCGGCAGCCCTCTTCCTCCTCCGCCTCGGCGATGAGGCACAGCGGCTGCACGCAGCCCGTGATGTGGCGGCACTTGCTCTCGCAGAGGCTGCAGCTGTCCTGCGACGGGAGCTTCGTGGACGTCATCATGCGCCATAGGACGGCGCCGAGGGACCAGTGTTCGTCGCTGATCGTATAAAGACGTTGGTCCTTATGCCGGGTGCAGAAAGTTCATGTCAGTAAACATACCGGAGCCGAAGAGATTGGAATAAAGAGGACGCGGAAAAACTTACAGGCGCTTTCCCCGTGGTATACTCGGCCCAAAACTTTTTCATCGTCGCGGCGCTGGCGTCCGGTGGCGCCTTCAACCCCTTGGGTAAGTTGGCGTGGGGGGCAAGTATCTGGCCACTGGAGCTGTGCAGTGCAGGCCCATCCGCGGTCTCTTCACCCTGCCTGTCGGCCGGCTGTCCGGAGACGAATGCCTTTGCGAACCGGCCCAGTTTGCAGCTACCGTACGTCTCCTCACCACGGGGGTGCTGGAACATGATGCTGGTGGCTGTGATGTCACGGTGGAGGATGGGCATCCAGTCCATGTCGGTCTTTATCCACTTCTGCTCCCCCGTGTCCCAGTTGGTTCCCAGCCGATATCCGTCGTGGAGCCAGGTAAGAGCGCGCATGACCGAGGTGAGGACATGCCAGCAGAGTGACTCGGGCAGGAACGACTTGCGCCGGCCCTTTCCACCCCCGTTGATCACTAGGAGCTCGAGGAACCCAGCATCGCAGTTGTCCCATACGAGATAGTCATCCGTAGCCTGCTTGGTATCGAAGGGTTTGGGATTGAGAGGCTTCTGGCGCAGATAGCCGGCTAGCGATACAAGGTTCTCGTGGTTGAGGACGTGAGAGATGTTGCGCCCGATGTTGTGCTCGTAGACGAGGTCCATCAATCCCTTGGCCTGGCGCTGCTGCTTTCCTGATCCCTCGAAGCGAGACCGGAAGTACTCGTCGAAATCATCGATCCGCTTGGCTAGGAATTCCTCCCCACTCTCGGGTCTCGTGGCCAGCCATATTTCATCTGTGAGCTTCTTGACAAGCTGAAACTGCTGGGATTTTGGGTCCATTTTACGCTGTATCTGGTCTTTTCTTCAACTCTTTTTGATTGGCTTCGGATCCTGTCTCTGAGATGAGCAAGAGACGTTGGAGTTGACGAGGATACTTGTACGTGTCGGTGTTGAGCTGTCCCGCAGTAGAGCTGAAATATCGAACTGACTGGGAACCTCAATATCAATGATAGGAGGATGGGACACCGGGGGGATTTCAAGCATGTATATCATGGCGGGCTTCATCTTAGCAACCTCCCTGGGGTCAACAACAAAGAATCGTTCTCGTATTTGGCAAGGAGTTTCTTTGTCGGATGGGCCGAGCGAGGTTCAATACGGCGTACAGGATGCTAAAAGGGGGATACCTGTCGAGTTGCAATTCGTAAATGTTCGTAAATGCACATTATTGATGCCTCCAACTTCACCAGAAGACGTACTAGCCCAGTAGCCAGGGCCTCCATTCAAGACCTGCTGCACAATACGACTCGGGGAGCTCGAGCTCAAGATAAGCAGGGCGATGGACATCCTTTTTCCTCGGATCCTTACCCCCTCTCCTTTGTTGGTGAATTGGGGGTGCATATACACTATTCGAGGAATGGTAGAGTGGAGCGAGGCTTTGTGCCAAACAAAGTAAATAGACAATGAGCGAGTGAGCTCGTAATTAGTGTCCACCCGGATGCGGATATAGTCCTTTGTCGTGCCGTCTTTTTTCGCCTTGGCATGGCGTTCCTTTGTTCAGGACGTAGCGAGAGGAAAGGGAAGAAATACAGGAGCCTCACTTGATTAACTTACAAGACCGCGGAAGCTGGCCCGGTCTGGCTGAGCTTCATTATGGACGAGTAGATCGTGCTTCGTTGAGTATGTACCTAGATCGAGTCGCTCGGCGCCAGGATCGCTGCCACTGTTGAACCTGTTGAGTGATAGGACCAAGGACGCCGTGAGCCTCGTGCGACCGAGAACCGAGCCGAAGAGACTGTTCCGGGTTGGACCAAGATGAAGATCAATGTGTCGTTGATTGGCATTGATTGCAACCGCAATCACTATGTATGTACGTACGAAGCAGCTGACTTGCCCCGCCCAGACCGAAGACATCCAAAAGGAATCGGGTACATCGCACGTGACAAACTCCATCCCACTTTTGTCTTGGTGAAGCGCTGTAATTACGTTGTACGTTGTACGTTGTGAGTTACGTTGTACACATGAAGTGAGGGAGCAGGGATTCAGCAAGGGGCAAGCTCCTTGTTGGCTGAGAAAGCCGTTAATAGCCAATGGGACGTGGTCTGGCGCGTGCCCAGTCCTGGTGTCACCCACTAATCCGTTTCAAGAGGTGGTGGCGCGCGGTACCTGCGTCGAGGACTGCGCAGATAGGTCCCTTCTTCTCCATTCATGGGACGAAGGTTCAGTCCTATTGACCATGTTTATTCGTGCTAGCGTACCGTCCCATTCTTAACCCGTCCACTCCTCCCCATTTCACCTTCAACGTCGCCTGCCTCCCGCGTTTCTATCTCCCGCGCTTCCATCTCCCACGAACCTAGTGAAATGATAGGCAGGGACCTTTGTTCTTTCCGCGTCATACTGTTCTACAGAGATGGTACGTACGTTGTACCTATTCTGCTATCGTGGGGTTATTATTGCCATTATTTCCCTACCTTAATTCCCTAAGGTACCTTACCTATTACACTCGTCCCGCGTCTCTACTTCGTACTTCATGCCCTTAAAGAACTTTAGGAGCCCCCCCCCCGTCGCACCTGCTTGTTACCACGTACGTTGTAATTACCGTTTTGTAAATGTATGTAGGTACAACGGTACTTCGCACATACAAAACAGAGACCGGCTCCCTCCATGCAGATTCCGGGGTAGTTTGGTGGTTGATCCTGGTTATCGTCCTAATTATCCTCCCCACTCCCGTCCCCTTCGTTCCATCCCATCATCATTCCTCTTCAATTCCCGTTCCCCCCAACCCCCCGCGTAATATCCATTCCACACCGTCAACCCTCAATTCCCAAGGGAAGGTGCTCAGTTGTTTGCATTTCATGTTCTCGCGTGTTTCCCTCATTATACGCCGCCGCTCATTTCTTGTCAGAAGATAAACCGAAAGCTGCTCGCCACTCCCTATCGTCCTTCGCTTTCGACTCGCCGTCCCGGCTCTTATTCATTGCCACCCTGTACTCGACATACGGCACACGACGTGTAGCAGGACCCCGAGCGCCTGCGGCTTTACAAACCCTATCTATTGTTTGTGTCGGCGACACTGCATTCTTTGGTGTCGCGTCATTTCACTCGCCTGGTGCGGTCGATCAAACGTCCAAGGGGCAACAGCGGCAAGAGTAGAAGATCGTCACCGAGAAAAAAAGAGACCAGTTTCTCTGTCGGCATCTTTCCCGTCCTTAACCGCAGCCCATCATCCTCCGGCCTGCTCGATTGTGACACAACGTCGCCTCGTTTCATAATCAGAACCCTATTCACCCGTCGGCGGTCGCGGTCGCCAGCTCATACAACGTACCACCTTTCCTTTCCGGTCCTTGTTTTCAATCCCTTCATTTTTGACGTTTTTCGTCTTCTGTTCTTTGCTTTTACTGTACCTTTTTTACATCCTCTTGGTCACTTGGACAATCTCTTGCAATCGGAGTCTCTGGCGCCGCCACCACTACCACCTCTTCCAACAAACACAGTCGGTCACTTCGCGGGCGAAGAACGACATGTGTTGACGGCCGGCCCGAATCCGAACACCCTCTCGTTCAATCGACAACCTGATATGGTTGTCCTCGACCACCACGACCTCGTCCTGTCGCTATTGATTTTCATTCCCTCTCCCTACTCGTTCTTTGTTCGCCTAGACTGCCAGGTGGCCCCTTTGGTTTTCTAACCTTACAGTCAATCGATCGGGTCATTTTCGCGCATGATTCAGTATGGGCTGTTGCACCCATCGCCGAAAACCAGTTGAGGGCCGGCCTGAGCAGAAATGGGACTACATCGTAAGCTTGCCCATCTTCCCCCCCCCTTTTCTCCCCCGAACAATCCCACTCTTCTACTGCCCGTCCGATCACATGTTCGCTAACCCCCATCTCGTAGAATCTCAACGACTTCAAGTCTAAAGGCTGCGGCACTCCTTTCGCCTACGTCTACTTGTGGTTTATGCTTATCGTCTCCATCGCCGTTTACGGTGTTGATACCTTTACCGCTATCAACTTGCTCGCCTTTGACCGATGGTCCTCTGCCATTCAGCCCGCCATTGATTTCCAGATCTCGAAATGGATCTTTTCCGCCTGCATTATTGCCTCCTTTGTCAACCTTGCCTTTGAACAGCTCAGAGCCATGCGCGTCATGAAGCGAGGAAACATCGCCGAGTGCTATCTCGATAACATCGCTGTCCGTCTCGAGAGTCTCCGCTTTGGCAAAGGCCAGGGCTTCAAACGCTTTCTCGTCTTTGCCGAGCTTACCAAGAGCAAAAAGGGCGCCGAGTACATTGCCCTCTTCACCTACTTTAGCTTTCAATGTTCGCGGACCCTTTCCCCTCCCTAGCCTCTCTGCCCTCGTGTACGAACTCCTTTTTTTTTTTTTGCTAACAGCCTGCCTGCAGCGTGGATTCGCGTCATCCTGTGTTCTGGGCCCCGTCAGGTTATCAACGCCCTGACCTTGAGGTCTGTCTATGTGGCCAAACTCTCGAGTGACGGCGGTTCCGATGTAGGACAGGAAATCTTGGGCTTCTTCGATAAGATTCGCCAATTGGCCATGGAAGACCAACAGCAGATGGTCATCCTGTCGGGCATGCTCTTCACTCTCGTCATTTGGATCTTCTCCGCCCTTTTCCTCCTTGCCGCCGTTCTCTTCTACGTCTTGTTCCTCTGGCATTGGATCCCCCGGGCCGATGGAGGTCTCTCGGCCTACTGCGAACGCAAAGTGAACAAGTCTCTCACCAAAATCGTGCATGAAAAGGTGGAAAAGGCTTTCGCTAGGGAAGAACAGAAGAAACTCAAGGCGGAAGCCAAAGAAGCCCTAAAGAACGGTTTCGAGCCCCCCAAGCTATCCCGTCAAGCTACCCTCCCGACGCTTCCCGACATGGGCGAACCCGACAAACTTCCCGAGATGCCCCAGCTCGATCGGAAACCAACGAATGCGTCCTTGCCTCCTTATACGTCACGACCTGGGACCCCTGGCAGTATCGAACTCGGCGCGATGGACCGAAAACGACCGATGCCGTCGAGGAGGGGCACATCCACAACGACGTCGTCCAACAGCTATGCGCCCGAAGCTCCGCTTGCGAGCAACAGCGCCGAAATGGGATACAGCACCCCGATATCACTAGCCGGCTCGTTGCCCTCACGAAGAGGCGACGAGTATTATGGGCCACCGGCGCGCTCGGATACGTCCCATTCACTGCGAAACGGCCCTCCCCCTTTGCACCACGCCTCGACATTTTCTTCCTCTTCATCCACGCTTCATCATAACATCATGACCGAGAGTCCGGCCACCTATTCTTCGGAAACCATGCCGTCTTTCCCTCCCCCAGTGAGATCTCCGACAGCGCCGTCACTCCACAGTTACGGCAGGGCGCCATCTGGGCAGGGCAGGCCCGGCTATGTGGATTCTTCACAATACCCCAGTGACCGTGCCAGTCTGGCCCCATCAACATTTTCGGACCGATCAGCCGCACCCCGTGCACTCCGCCCCGGTCCTCCCGGAAGCATGAGACCCGGCTACCAGCCGCGCCCCCCGGTCCGGAGTGCCACGGGCCCCATGCCCTTAGGCGGGCCGGGTATTAGACCGGGACCTGGGCCCCGCCACGTTCCACAACGAAACATGACGGCGCCAATGGCGCCGCAAGAGGACGACTATTTCGACTTTTCTGACTATTTTGATGGTGCGGGAACACCACAAGGCCAACAACAACCGGGTCCTCGCGGGCCCGGAGCACATAGCTATGATAGGTACGATACGGACCTAGAGTCGCAGAGGGAACGAAGATACTACTAGTAGCAGTATCTCCTTCTCCTCAAGTAAGACCCGAGAACACCAATGTATGACCCCGCGAGATACCAACGTTTTTGTAATTACTTCATGATGGATACCCTTACCTACTGGCGTAGGGGGCACGTTTGCCTACATACGCATTTCATGTCATGATGGGAGTTGGATTGGTGATGTCCGTTGCGCTTCCGATTGCGACGCGACACATTTAGAGATGCGAGGACCGACTCAAACCTCGATCATTATTTATTCAAGACATTTCTGGTTGGTCGATACTTTGAACGACACGCCCTTGATGTGGCATCAGGTGAACCTCGCTTCTACGGCATGACTTTGCTTTGTCATGATGGTAAGGAAACCCCCAACTACCTAGTTCTAATTTGCTATACATCCACTGCAATTAAGCAGTGTTGTAGTGCGAAGGGCGCGTCTACAGGTAGGCTTAGTCCCAAACGATCCACCAATCGGCAATGGTCTACAGGAGTCAGGCCCTGCGCTTCTTTGAGTGTTTGTTAATGTGAGTGAGCTCGATCGTACATATGTCCAGAACCTCGACATTTTGGTTCAGGCGCCGATCTCGTTTCTATTAAGCATACGCTATGATTGATTAGTGAAGCCGGCTCTGCTAAGCGTCTGGCCCTACTTCTACTCCCGCTGCCCTATGTACTCGGATATGGGATGGTAGTTCGGTGGAATGAATTGAAAGCCGAGGAAATGACGAGGTGCCCCGCAGAAATGGCGCGTTGGCGCTACCGGTGGGGGGAGCGTAACCAAAACGTGGGGGCCGGCGCGGGAAGCACAGTGCCAAAGCGGCAGGTAAAACAGGGGATACGAACCTCGATGACTGGTGGTGGTGGTGAAGACAGAAATTAGTGGGCCTTGTCGTCAACCCGGTATGTACCAACACTGACAAGGAGGCACAGTGCGTACAGGACGGACGGAGGGGTCGTGGACACCTGGAGGATTCTCGGACTTTGATAATACCCAATGACAAATTAGAGGAAGATCCAACGCGGGGTATTAATAGATGGGAGCAACAGAATTACCTGCGGAAAAAGAAGAAAAAAAAGGGAGAAAAAAAATAAGTCAATGCCGTAGGTGGAAAAGATAGAAAAAGGGGAGGGGAACTGCTGGGGGCGTCTCCTAACCATCATGAGGGACCTATCGCTTTCCTTTGCTCTCCTCACCTCGGTCATAGGAACCGCTCATCATCCTCAGTTGCTGCCACCTCAATTCGTAGCGTTCAACATGGCGACACTCGGTGGTGCGGGTTTCGGGTGGCATCATGGCGAGTTGGAAGTGCAACGTATGCTCAAAGTACCGGACATTTACAACCCGACCTTCCCGGGCCTGTCGGGGCCCTTTGGTCTTCGCGTTTCAGTATCACCAATGCTAGCCCTTGGTACGCTCGACGCCCAGGGCCGACCTTGGACCACGGTCTGGGCCGGCGAGAGAGGATTCGCCCGGCCGATTGCCGAGAACGTCCTCGGCGTACGGGGCGAGGTGGATGTGGATAACGACCCCGTGTTCAGGGCGCTTTGGGGACTCGACGAGACCGGTGGCGTGGAGCTGAATGCCGTGGTGCGGCCTAACGACGGCCAGGGAAAGATGATCTCCGGTGCGTCCATTGACCTCTCGCACCGGGACCGCGTCAAGTTGGGCGGACACATGATCGCAGGCGCTGTGACGGATTTGAAGCGGCAGGACGGCGGCGCCGGAAACAGCAGCGGCGAGCTGCAGATGGCGTTCGCTATCAACGAGAGCTTGGGCAACTGCCCCAAGTACCTCAATAAGCGTGAGGTGGCGCCGCGGACGCCGACCCCTGGCAAGGTGGAACGTACACTGCCGCTGAGCGACGACGCCGTGAATGTCATCAAGCAGGCGGATCTCTTCTTCCTCTCGAGCACCGATGGGAACTCGATGGATTCGAACCATCGCGGTGGACCTCCTGGCTTTGTGAGAGTGGCGCGGAATGACGAAGGAGGTGTCGAATTGGTGTTCCCCGAATGTGAGTAACTGTCATCATCCTTCCCCTTTGGCTCTGGCTCGCCGGGGTAGGGTCAACGGTAGAGAAGGGGGAATTACACACACCTCGTGTGAACAACCACTCATAGGTAGTTTCTCTAACCTGGGCCCCGAAATCTCAGATTCCGGAAACCGTTATTATCAGACGCTGGGGAATCTCAAAATCGACCCCCGTCTCGGTATCGTCGTCCCAAACTTTGACACATCCGATGTTCTTTATGTAAGTCATGTTCAAGCACAGAAATCCGAGGCTCGACTCACCTTCAATCAACGGAGGGCAGCGATGAATGTACCCAAAATCTTAACATCAGACTCCTATCCAGATCACAGGAACAACAGACCTCCTCTTCGGTTCTGATGCCGCCGCCTACATGCCGCGCACCAACTTCGCCGTCAAGATCATCGTCTCCTCCGCCATTTTCGTGCAAGGGGGCCTGCCATTCCGCAATGTATCTGCGGTAGACTACTCTCCTTACAACCCTTCGGTTCGAGCCCTCATCTCGGAAGGGGCCGTCGATCCCGTGGCTTCCGCTTCCCCCACCTCCGCCGTCCTCACCCTGTCCCGTCGCGAGCCGCTATCGCCCAGCATCACGCGCTTCACCTTCAAGCTGACACCGGCACCGGGTAGCGAGGGAAAACCCGCGCCGACCTGGCAGCCCGGCCAACACGCCACTCTCGATTTCGCCCCCGAGCTCGACCACGGCTGGGAACACATGTGCGACAGCGACCCGCGGAGCCTCAACGACGACTATATCCGGACATTCACCGTGTCGAATCATCCGCCGCCGCGGACATCGTCTGGTGCAGAGCCTCTGGAGGTGCAGATCACGGCCAGGGTGGGCGGTCCCACCACGAGTCACCTTCAGAGATACAATCTCAACAACGGCCTTCCGCTGGAGATTCCCCTCCGCGGCTTCGGCGGCGGAGAGCGGTTCCGTATCGCCCCGGCCCTCGAGGGAGGACAGGGTGAGGCACTTTTCGTAGCAGGAGGTGTGGGTATCACACCTCTACTCGCGCAGGCGCCGGAGCTCCTCCAAATAGCTGGAAGCGGGGGCGCACCGGCGGCGTTCCGAGTCCTGTGGACCCTGCGGGCTGCGGACCTAGGACTCGTTGTCGACTCTCTGGAACGGATACCCGGGCTGGCTGAGCGGGTGAAGTTGTTCGTGACCGGGACCGTCCCGCAAGGAGAAGCCGACGGAGGGGAAGATGATCCCGTCTCGAAGCTTGAGAAACTCGGCGTTGCGGGTCTTGAGCGGAGAAGGATTCAGAAAGAGGACGTGGTTGCCGAACAGCCGCCGAGTAACGACGAGAATACAACGAGAAGGAAGTTCTTCCTTTGCGCGGGACCTGCTCTGCTGAAGGACTTGCGGGAATGGCTGGAGGGGGAGGAGGTTGTCTGGGAGGATTTTGGGTATTGAGCCTCGGACACAGCAGGGCTGCTCAGTTATTAAGTTGAGTGTAGTTAGATACTATCCATAGACCCCTGAAGCTGATTTTTATCGGCGGTTCCGTTGACAAGCGTTCAGAGTGATGGGGAGCGACGTTGATTATGTCGTTTTCTGGTCAAGGTAAGTAACATGCTGAAAGGCTCACCATCAAGCAGATATTCCTTCACATGTCTCGCTGTTCGTGTTCGCCTTGCTGTGCCGTTTGAAGTGGAACAGAAGAATACCCAATACATCACCCGCCTCCAAAGAAATCGGGCTATGAGAATGGTTTCAACCCATCCAATATGAAAGTCCGTATTAACACAGCATATATCCAAAAGGTTGTAGGAAGTAATGGGCTTTGGTGAATGGGGGCCACCCTTCAGAACCCAGTGTCTCGAGCCTTATCGTGTCTATACAAGGGGTGGGCCAGTTTTGTTCCAACCACCCCTGAGAACATTGGCCGTTATGTTTCGGCCAAGGGAAGATCATCCAAGAAAAGATTCCAAGGTGTCGAGGTTTACATGAAAGAGTAAAAAGAAAGAAAATAAATAGAAAAGAAGAGAAAAATAAAACATATTAAGCTTCGCTTCTTTGATCCCATCTTCAATCCATATACATCGGGTCCCCCCGATCACCAGCCATGACCATGTCGTTAACAAGAATGCCTTGCATTGAAGGCTGCATGTTCGGCATGGACCGACTCAAGTTGATGTGCCCCCGATCTGCACCTGTTTGTAGCGTGAACCGCGCATCTCCTGCACGGTGCTGAATGGGACCACGGGTCCGTGGCACCTGGAGCGTAGCCTGCTGCTGCATGGGTCGTGATGATAACGGCCTTGGCGACGTTTTTATCATGGAGAGGTTTTTATCGTCCATTTCAGTGTCGATATCTAGGTCGGCGTCGGCATCCATGTCGCCATCGGCATCCACATCGCCGTCTGCATCTGCATCCCCATATGCATCCCCATCTGCGTCCCCATCGGCATCGATATCGGCATCGGCGTCGGCGTCGGCGTCGGCGTCGGCGTCAGAATCTGTGTCTGCATCGGCGTCTGCATCAGCATCGGCATCCGCATCGGCATCCCGTTCACTTTTATAAATGGACGACGGTCCGACTGTGGACGCCGCAGTATGATCGCTTTGACCTGTGACACTTGTATTTGTAGACTGTCGTTGTAGCGACGTTGATGGTCGCGAAACCTGGTGCATCCCCTGTGACGGCGCTTGAGAGTGCATGTGCGATTGGTGTTGCCGTGGCTGTTGCCGTGGCTGTTGTTGCTGATGCTGATGCTGATGCTGATGCTGATGCTGATGCTGCTGCGGTTGTCCTTGTTGCTGCTGGACTGTTGCAGTGGGTGTCGCTGCCGACGTCCCGTTCAGAGTCTGATTGAGTGGCCGCTGAGCGCTCATGCCACCGGACGCGGCACGGTTCGATGTTATGACCTTCTTCCATCGTTCAATCGAGCGCGTGGTGATTTCATTCAGATCCAGATGCGAGTCGTCTGATGCCACACCGACACCCCGGCCGCCTCTGCCCCCGGCCTCAAGGACATGTGCCACCAGCTGTTGGTCGAGCGGTATGGTGGTCGGCGTGACCATCCCAAACTCCCACGGCTGTTGCCAATGCACGAGCTGGTCTATCTGGGTCTTGAGATTGGCGATCTCCTGCTTCAGCTTATGCTGGTCTGATTTCATAGCCTCCGCTTCTTTCTGCCTCCTTCCCACACTTCTTGCTAGCTCTAGCACCCATAGCTCGTTGCGCCTCTGCGACGGCAGGGCATCCCACACTGCGTAGGCAGACTGCAGATGTTCATTCACTTGGCGCTCTAGTGAGTCCGCCTGTTTCTCTGCCTTCTTGATGGCCTCTCGAGAATCCCGCGATGAACCATCACAGGGATGGTAGATCAATTCATCCATGGCGGCACTCGTGGCTGCGGCGCGGGTTGCCCTCCATGCTCGAAACTCTTCTTGGAAGTAAGCTCGCAGCGCATCGAACTCCCTTTGACCTGGGAACTGCACGGACCACGAGGTGGAAGTCGGATGTTGTGTAGAAGAGAAGAGCGTGGGGGGCGGTTGCAGGCATTGAAGCGTCAGGGCGGGAAAGTCGAGGGAGAGAGGGTCGAAGTCCAACGGCATGGTCTTGTTGTCGAGTTGTTGCCTGTTACACACAGAAACTTGTTAGCTCTCAATGCAGCCGACTCTTGGGACAATGTGAGATCTGGGACGTGTCTCTTACCTGGCAGCCCGCCATGAGCTCAATACTTCCCGCAGCGCCAGCTCGGCGGCCCTGGCCGTGTCCATTGCGTCGGTCAAGCGATGTTTGACGTCGAGCTGGGCCTTTTGCAACACCTGTTTACTGACTTGTCTCGACATGCCTGGCCTCTGAGCAGCATCCTGGGCACCGCCCGCAACTGCGGGCGGTCCTTGAGAAAATTCGGGCGTCCGCGAGTGTATCCCGTTGGTAGTGGGTTGGTCCCATCCCGGTGTGAGGGGAAACCTGCTCAGTCTGGAATCCACCACGTACTGTCCCTCTCTGGGTAAGCCGGGCGTCTGGCAGGTTTCTGGGTTCCTCAGAGATTCCCTCCTTAGACTTGGCCTGGGAGTACCGGTTGGGGTGGACACGGCGCGGCCTAGTGAGCCGCGGGGCCGAGGCTGGCGCCGTGTGATGTTCCCTCGAACCCTTCGAATTTCGTCGATATCGTGAATACCATCTGGGGGCTTGGGGTTCTTGTCTTTAATATAGAGGTCGAGGTGGCGTCCGAGCGAGGAAGATGTAAAGACCTGGCCACAGTAGGGACAGCTCTTGTCCTTAGGGGCATAGTATTTCGGGGTGCTGCCGGTTGAATTGGTCCCGGATTCGGCCATGGTTGAGGTGAGAAGTCGAGAGTATGGCAGGGTAAGGAGGGAAGGATTGGTGGAGTTGATTCTCCAGGTGTATTGGGCGATTGTAGTAGCAACAAGAGCTCTCGGGGAGCAGAGCAGTCGACCGTCATAAGGGCCGGAAAAAAAGGGGAAACAAAAGGGAAAGCGACGGCGCGTGGCGGCAATCTAGGTCGGTTGTATCAGGGTACGTAGGTATTAAGCAAGTAGACAAACGAGTGTTGAAGACGAGAAGCGTCTGAACCAGAGAGGGCCTTATATCAAAGCCGGTGAGGAACGAATTATGCGCCTGAGATGGATAGATAGCGTAGGCAAATTGTCGAGCAGAATCCGTCGCTACCTGGAGATTCCGCAACGGAGAAGAGCTGTAACAGCTTAAGCGTGAGAGGAGGATCCACCGCGGATGTCGAGGTGGTGCGGCGTTGTGTTGGAAGGAAACGAGTCTCTCAGAGGAAGCCTATCTCTGAGGGCGTAGTCTAGAACCCGGGGCACGTTCTCTCGTCATTAGTTTTCTGTTGGAGGTTGAAACGAGGGGCTGAATTCGGAATTTGAGTAACAAGGCGACGGCAATAGAGAATGAATGAGAAGAAAAGAATGAATATAATAAGATAGAAACAATAAATGGAAATAAAAGAGTGACTGTCACAAATGCAACGGAGAGACGAGAGAGAAAAAAAAAGTCGACCTAAGAGGAAAGGGGCAACTGGTTGTTGAAGGATGTCACCCAGTTTTAATTAGCTATGCCTACGACTTTTGGTCAAGAGGCAGGCGCCGAGGGTAGGTTCCACCTTCTACCGTTGGAGAACACCGGTGCTGTGAATATAAGGCGAGGTATCTAAGGCAATACCTTACAGGTACGTAACTTAGTGAATGGAAGCTACCTAAGGTAAGGTACTTATGTACCTTAAACAGAAAAGGACGTGCAGACAAGGTAAGGTACCTTACGTATCTGTATGTCTACGTTGGTACATTACTGGTATCAGGTATCACTGAAGGTAGTCTGTTTGGCCGTTTTGGCGCGCTCAGGGGCCTGCTCTGGTGCTCTGGTACCGAGACGTCTTCTCATTTCGTATCAGGTACAGTGAGTGAGCAAAAATTTCGGGACAACCCAAAGTAGAATGCTTCGAAACTTTTATGGAACACTTTTATATCAGGGCAAAACCATATTATGTTGCAAAAGTAACGAATCACTGCATCTTTGAAATGTACCGACATTATTGCTCACCCACTGTACACGTCACTATTAAAGGAGCTCAGGGGCCACGAAGCGATCCTCACCACCTTGTCAACCCCCCTCCGCGGACCCAGATTTGAGTCGGTCTAGTTTGCAGATCCATCACAGACCGTCATCGACCACAGACCACTATACGGCGTGGGTATGGATACAGACAAAGCCTCCTTTGGCTTCTGTGCATGGCGACATGATTAGAAAGTACGTTGTATTCCTGTGACTCTGTCCAGGGAGCACTTTTTTCAAGGCACTCCTTCCTCCATTGTGACACCTGATCCAAAGTCAGATGGTCCATTTTGTCCTCAGTAAGGTACGAAGTACTTACTGGCCATATGAAAAAGTATCCATAAGGTACTGCTACGACGGCATGAATCAGGGGCTGGCAGAAATAAAATAATTACAGTGCACTACGAAGTACTCGGCGCAAGCATACCCGCACCACCTTACGAATAGTAATTACGTTGTACTAGATTTGAGGAAAGGGGGAGGAAGAGAGTTGGGGGCGAAGGTCGGCGTCTAAGGTAGACCTTCGTCACTACTATATGCTTCGTACATACAATAAGGTACCTTAAGGTACAGTCCGATGATGGACAGGCATTATTCAGGAGACCCAGCCAGCCCTTAGGACGATGGATGCAGCTCCCTCACGTCGTCGATATTGAAGTGCTACAATATTGCACATGGCTACCAAGATCGGCGGTCAAGTTTAATTTAAACAGGAGCAAAAAAAAGGAAAGCAAGAAAGAAAGAAGGGGGAGCAGGTGACGGTGGCGGTACCTATAAAATAAGCTGGTTGAGAATCCGCTTTCCACTCATTTTCTTGTCCAGACTGTTAACCCCTGAGTGACCCCTGAGGCCCCCCCTGACAGGAGCCCCTATCCTGGTTTCCCGGCTCCAACTCCGGTTTGTTTCTTGGGCTCCCAACGCAAGCATCCGACCCAAGCTAATTACTGTATGATCACGGTTCTTGTCAACTCTGTACGCTGTCACATAGTCCGGTACAGCATTCTGCTTCCCTGTTGAGGATGACTCGGGAGATCATGCGGTGTCCGGACCGAGATTTCATTGCGCATCCGGGGCCCGGCAAACTGTACTCTGGCAAATTGGCGAATGAGCGTAGCTGATTAGGAGCCGCCGAATCCTCCACTACAAAGAATACGCAGTCAGGCTTCGCCTTTCTTTCTTTTTCTTCCTTTCAGCGTGAAAGCGGCTAATCAAAACCTCAAGAAACAGAGAAACACTCTCTTCCCGCTCCGTCTCCTGCATCTCGCATCTGCCGGGTACCGGAACTGTGTATTACCTTGATAATTAAGGTACTCCTTAATACTTCGCGCCTTTCTCCTCATCTCGACCCCAACTCCAACTCCAACTCCAACTCCCCACCCCCCCTTTCTTCCTTTTCCTCCATCTGCAGCTTCACATTAATTACGCTGCTGCAGACTGCCTGCACTGCGTACGGCTTGAACGCCTGTGAATGTACTAGGTCACTTTGATTGGCGTGGCTCCAATGAACAGGCGCTTCAATAAGGTTCCATACCGACGTTTCCGTTCATTAACGACACAAACAAAAGGGCAAAACGAGGAACCAGGGGTTCTGAATCAAAGTAATGGCCTGGCCAAAGTGCGTCTTTATTGGCAGTTGTCCGCCTATCCCAGCAAAGTCCCAGCGAAGCCGGTTTAGACGGATCATGTTATGCAGTTGCCCTCACTCAACGCTACGAGGATGCGAAGTGCAAAGAAAATCATCCATCCAGACCTTTCCTCCCGCTCTCCTCCCCGTCAGCTTCCTCAGGAGCAGGCGGAACCCATATCAGGAGCCCGTCCTTATCCATCTTCATGTCCTCTGTGGGTATGATTCGCAGCACTTTCTGGAAGTACTTGTCCCTCACCACCAGCTGCGGCCGTACGAAACATCCCCGAACCAAAGGAAGCAAGCGGTAAGATATCGTGCGCCTGCTGATGGGGAGGACGTGCAGCGTCGTCTGCTTGGCCCCGGAGAAAGCAAACTCATCGCTCGGCTCCATGGTCACTCCGAACGTCAGGAAGTGGCCCGACGCGTTCTCGATGGTCAGATCCAGCTGCATGAGACCCGTACCGACGTCCCCATGCGATACCGACCCAAGTACGCGGGGTTCTATCCCAAGCACGATCGAGCGCGGCACTGGCATCGTCGTCGTATTGATCGCCGCGCCATCGCCAGACTGCGCATCGCGGCGCCTCCTCCACTTGAGCATGAAGGCTGCATCGAGCGATGCCGGCCCGCGCTCGTCCAGGCTCAGTTTCTGGACGACCATATCGAATCTGACTTCCTGCATCGACTTTGGCGGTATCGTCAATCCGTCCGGGGGCAGGTCGAGTTGGCTTATCGAAATGCAACGGGCACTTGGCTGGCAGGCGAGCACCTTGGCCTCCAGTTCCAAGATCTGCAGATCCTCGCTCGCAAACGAGGCATAATGGCAGACGAGACACCACTTCTGCGCCAGGCACCGGGGGTGGGCGGGGGCCGCTGCTTCATCTCCATCTCCCAGGTCACGTGCCCCTTCATAGTCGAACAAGCTGGGCCAAGGGTCGGGGTGAAGCCGCGGAAGAAAGTCGTAGTTTGCTTCGAAAGGGTTGGCAATGTCGATATGGAAGGTCTTGCTCTGCATAATGGGCGTAATAGGGTCCGTGACGAGGTGGTACGTGACTTTAGCCGTGATCTCATATGGCATGGGCATCCGTGACGGCTCCAGGCTGAGTCTCGCTCGGGCCGGCTTGGAGGTGCCCAGCGTACCAAGTGAGATATTAGTGAGCTTCGATTCTGACTGGGAGGCATCTGCTTCCTGCTTCTCCCCCTCCTCCAACTCGATGCTGAATGCCGGGATGTGATCGCCCAGGACGTGGACCTCCAGCTTCGCGACTGCGTCCGCGTCTTCAGCGTTAACAATATCCAAAACCAAGTCGATGCGCTCATCAGTGTAGTACTGGCTCAGAGGATTGATGTGTGTGATATCCACCTTGGGAGGCCTCGGCTGAATCTGAATAGCGTGGGGCTTGGGCCGTGGAATGCGTCTGGTGGACAAAGACGGTCCAAACCAGATATTGGCCGTATTGACTTCGCCAAAACTAATCGTATAGCTCAGCGCAAATGCATCGCTATCAACCAAGAGCTCTACAGATGCGGCACGCGCCTCTCCCGGTTCCCGCAGCGGAATGGCCATCTCAAAGGCTTTGGTGCAGCCCGCCTTGAGCTCTAGATCGGCCGGCCCATGAAGCACAGAGCCTCTCTCGACTTCCTCCGAGTCATCATCGCTTCGCACATTTTCCGTCAGAGGCACGATTGATAATGTAGTATCGTCTTTGGTATAAGTCGAATCCGGATGGGATCCAGTTTCTTGATCGAGGATAATCGTTCCTAGGCTGCCATCAAAATCAACACGCACTTGTCTGAACCGCACTGGTGCAGAGAACTGGAACGCATGGGACGTAAGAGTGAGTTGCGCCCGGCATGTTTCGCCTGCCCTCCCTTCTTCGTTCTTGAAAATGAAGGACGCAAAGACGAAGGACGACACGGTGTCATCTGTCAAGGCTATCGTCGGCTTCGACTTGGTCTGAACGCCTTCGAGCGACTTGGAGAGGTCGTACTCCCAGTCTGGCCGTTTGGTGAATTCTACTCGTCAGGTTAGCAAGACACAGCCTGGCAATACAGAGGATTTTTGCGTACGCTTGTTCAGGAGTTCCCAGTCAATAGAGACGACAACATCTCCTAGTCCAATACGTGCAGCCGCAGCGCGCAGTACCCAACTGAGGTCCTCGGCAATATTCAGCCAGCCTTCTCTTCGAAACGACATGTCGGTCCAAAGTGGCTTCAGCAAAGCAACGACGTCCTCCCAGGCTTCCACACGCGCTAGTTCCTTGGCCCATTCAAGCGTGATTTCTGCGGATGCCCGGAGTTGCTTCCGGCTTTGGAATTCAGACCTAGCCAGCTCCAAGCAATCGATAATAAGTTGGGAATGATCCGTGCCCTTCCCAACCAGTGGATATTCTTCATGCGGCTCCGGGCACAAGTATGTGTCATACGTGTACGCTCTACTCGCTACAACAGAGGCCGGCGAGTCTCCTGGCGCTCTCCTGTCCTCCTCGGGCATGGCATGGGCTAATCGACGACGCGAGACGAGATGCCGCGCAGCAAGGCGATACCAGTAGCCTTTGTGATGAAGCATTTCCCAAGGTTGGAGATGCTCTCCCACGACAATCTTTTCCGGGGGGATGAAGAGTGTGAGCGTCGATGGTCTCAAACTCGAGGGGTCGGCTTTCTCTATCAGGCGCGCCATGACGAGCGCCCACCTGGACTGCCACGCCTCCCATCCGTAATTCTTGGTGCCGCGCCCGCGCCGGTCGACGAAGTCGGCTATGCGATCCCGGTGAGCTCGCCACCGTTTGACTGCTGATGTGGTCTGGCCATTCCATAACGCACACCGAATGGCGCGAATCGAGATGACGTCTGTCAGCAAGCGCGCCTCGTTCCACCGGGGACTCCAGCTCGGGAGGATATCCATTACATCCTGACTCAAAATGCCGTCGTAAGCCTGGTCATAGGATCGTAATGCCGTGTCCATCTCCTGTCGAAACTCCGCAAATACCGCAGACTTGAAGTCATAACGCACGTTCCAGCCTTGGAGGGACAGTGTCTGAGAAGTGCCAGTTGTCGGGGGAACCGTGGGTTGAGGGGTAACACCTCGACTTCGCTTCTTCCTAGCATGACGTCCAAGGTCACGGTAGTATTCCAAGGACTGTGTATATAGAGTAGAAAGGATACTGTCCGTGGCCCGCTCGAGCTCTGCAGGTGAATCTTGTGTCGGTATGTAGAAGAACGACTTGGTGTCTAAGCCTACCCCTCTGCGGATGGAGTCGAGTCTCTCCTGCATGCCTTCCGCCGGGTCATTTGACATCTTGGAACCGTCACCTAAGACTAGGACCGCAATACGAGTCTTATAGCCGGAATGAACAGCTGCAAGCCTGATGTTGTTGATGTCGGTCCTCAGGCTCTTGTCGTGCAGTGTAGCCATTGTGGGGTCCGATTCGAGAGAGTAGACGCAAAGGTAAACGCTGGGCACAAGCTCCTGATGTTTCTGAAGCCATTGGGCGTCAATGAGCCCGTCGGGATAGAGGGGAGACACGGGGTTAAGAGGCGAGAACGGCGAGTGCAACACGGGTGGAAGCTCGGGAGGTTCGACATGGTCCGGTAGTCTGGCTCGACGAGGTGGGAAGATGAAAGACTATGAAACCAAGTCAGAAATAATCTCGCGAGCGCAATTGAGACGACGTGTTTATTACCCTTCCAGAAAACCCAACCCTGAACCTGTATGGCTTTTGGTCCTGCGTGTTCCATGGTTGATCCCTTGCATCGCGAGTCGAGATGTAATCTCTCAATGCTTTAGCATCCTCTGTATCTAGACTTGGCAATTTGGAGCGTAGCAAGATCCCTTGTTCCTGCAGCTGGGGGTCTAGTGGTAGGTCGTTTGGCGGTTGGGATGTCAGGCCGGCGACGACAAGGAAGGGAACGTTTAGATCTAGGCTCCCGGCTGGATAACCGTCCATGTTTGCGCCGGATATTGGCCCCCTAGGTGTGCATGGACGGAGAAGTACTGAGGATAGAGGAAAGTCACCGGTCACCTAGCCATCAAGTTTGTACTCGGGATGTTTTCGTGACCACTATACGAGCATATTCTGTGTTAATAATCGCTAATCGCTTCAGTGTCGTGAGCTTGGGTTAATGGAAACGTATTAACTTGCATAGGAGCTCGGTATAAAGGCGATTTTTGGAACCTCAACCGCAGGTGCAGACAGATTCAATGCGAATATGTTAAAGAGATACCTGCTTGAGCTACCGTGATAGCTCCAAAGAGAAGGGGTTTTGGCATCCAAGGTGTCGACGTTCTGTAGGTCGAATAATCGCGACTGCGACTTCATGGTAAGGTACGGTCCGTTTGCGGGAGGGAGGTACGGTACGTACCCAGCCCAGCACCCACCCCACTTACCTAGGTACCTTAGGTAGGTACCTTACCAATGGGCGAGATAAGATAAGCTGAGGTCCTGGGTTGGCTCGTGCGGGGCCAAAGGCTGAACCGGCTACAGTAGGTATTACAAATGGATATTAGCACAGTATGCATGGGGTATAAAATGTACTGGGTATACCGTATTTCGTACGGAGTACCCAGTTCTCCCTCCAGGATTCACAGCGAGGGCAGGCACCTAATTGGCTAGACAGGATACATGCGGTCATGGGGACGGACGGACAATGGGCACACTGATGGGCGCGACCAGCTTCAGCGGGTCAGCCTCGTTGGAGAGGTCGTCCTTCAGATTCTCCGCCCGCCTCGTCTGTCACCCCAAAATTCACTTCTCCATACTATTCTTCTACGGGCTGTTTTCGAGCCTACAGGAATACATGTTTCGCCAAGCCATCTTCTGACTCAGGTATCAATGCTATCCTCACTCAATCCTGGGTCATCTATTTCCCCCCTGCTCTTCTCACGGCCGGCTTTTCTTTACTTTATTTCCTCCCTCGCCCTCGTATCGCCAGTTAGCGCTGAGGACCTGACACAGAACTCGGGTCTGCATCTTCCCCATCCAGGGCCTCGCCCGAACCGATTTTCTGGACATTCTCAACCTAGCTAGCGACTAGACACCATGGCGGCACAACAAGTCCTTTTCGGCGAGACGGTGGCTGGAATGAAGAAGGCGCTCAAGAGAACCGCCTACGGTATGGCCTCCCTCAAGAGTGGCCCGTCGTTTGGTCCTCACCCGCATGGCTAATGCAAGGGCGTTCCCAGAATCCGACTCCGACAACGAGATTCAGCATTATAGCAACCGCGGTCATAAGCTTAAAAAGAGAGCACTGTTCGCACACCAGGGACAGCTTGTCCCCCCTTCTGGTCCTGAAGCCTACAAAGAGGCATGTTCTGACCTCCTCGAGCTTGTGTCAAAAGTCAATCCAATTGGGACTGGGCGGCTGACCGATTCTGTAGGATGTCGAATACGCTGGTCAAATTCGCACCATCATCAACCGTAACCCGCCCCTCCTCGACGACGAAGGCTACGAAGTAGACAGCGATGACGACGAAGAACGCTTGCAGGAAGCCATGGCATCCGCAGCCGAGCTGAATCCTTATGCCAATATTCGGCTAGAGCGTACGTATTTCTGTTTTCACAACTGGGGGGAGGGCCGTGTACTAACGCATCCATAAGAGGTGCTTGCGCCTTTGACAGCGGCGACCGATCTCCCGACGCACCCTATCCTATCGAAACCCTTCACATCCAAAACTCTGAACGAACTTACCGACCAGAGCTGTAACGTCATGCGAAAAGAGAACAAAGCTCTCTGGCGAATTGAGCACCTGTTTACAAAACTGATTGGTGACCATACCTGGGTACCATGCGAAATGATGCTCGGACCCAACGACATCGAACTATACTCCGATGATTACGCCAGTCTTTCCCGGCTCAGAAACAGTACCGGTTCGCCAGCCACACTTTCTGGACCGGGGGTCAATGGACAGGTACGGCAGGCTGGCCCCCACAGCGCAACAACCCACGGTTCGCCGCCCACGCATGGATTGGCCACCGAAAAGGCCAGGATAGAGGATGCGGGCGACGGAGATATATACATGACGGACGCCATTATGAATGGCAGTACAGGTGCAGGTCCCGAAGCCCACGTCGGAGAAGACGGGGAACGCGACCCGGGGAAGATCAAGGCAGAGAAACGGCCAGCAAATGGGGCAGCAAATGAACCCGACACATCGCGCCATGGGCCGAATGGAGAAGTACCGTCGTCCGACGACACGAAACATCCC
This sequence comes from Sodiomyces alkalinus F11, assembly GCF_003711515.1. NCBI lineage: Eukaryota > Fungi > Ascomycota > Sordariomycetes > Glomerellales > Plectosphaerellaceae > Sodiomyces > Sodiomyces alkalinus. Next base: position 1,843,614 of record NW_021167087.1, on the reverse strand, counting down.
GGTGGAAACGAAAAACCGTCATCACACAGTGAGGCACCATCAAGACAACACGACCAAGGACCAGAACCAACGGCCCCCGGGGGCAACGGGGCCGCCATACAACAGGATAACGACGGGTCAACGTCGACGGTACCGCAGCCAGGCCAAGGGACGTCTGGGGTCAACGCCACCACCACCACCACCACCACCACGAACAATAACAACAGCGAGGCAATGTCGGTAGCAGCGGAGATGTTGGACGAACTGTTTGTCCACCCTCTATTCCGACCGCCGCCCAACGCGCAGGTGGATCGCGGAGGGCTCTCGGAAGCGGAGGCAGAGGACATGCGACGACTGGTGGCTCTCTACGTACAGAAGCAGGAGGAGATCTGCCGGGGTGCGCACAAACTCCACGAAGGCCTGCTGAAGGCAAATCGGCTGCGAAAGACCGTTCTCCAGTGGGCCAAGGCGGAGGCGCACTGCGGGCCCAACCGCGACATGTCAGATGGGGAGGATTGGTACGATAAGGAAGAGTGGGGACTGACGGAGGACCTCAAGAAGGGTCAGGACGAAGAGGAGGAAGACACCACGACGGCGCCGAAGAAAACGAGGAATCGAAGGCACGACAGATGAATTTTACGGGAATTTGGCGGGGGTGGCGGCGACCCGGGGAGGGAGGGAAAGCAAAGGATGTTTCCCGGTGACCTGCTCGGATTTCCGTCTCGTATTCTCCCCTTTCCACTTTTTCTTTTAAAAAAAAAACCCCCTTCCTCTCTCTTTACTCCTTGTTGGTTTGCTTCTACTTCCCCATTTACTCTTCCTGGTCTCCTTTCATTTTCGCTATCGGACAGCGTGGCGTTGGCATTGGATGGAAAGACGATACACCCTTAGAAAGGAACATGGCCATTCTATATTCGGTGCACAGAAATGCACTCGAAAAATCGAAACACAGAACAATACGCTCTACTAAATAGATGGGATCTTATCTAACTCGATTACCTTACGGATACGTAGCAAATGGCCTCTCTCTTGAACTAAGGTAGGTACCTTACAGTTCAAGGCATTGTTTGAATGGCTGGTACTGCCAAGGCTCGGAACGGAATATCAGGGAAGATTCCAGTGCGAAAGAAGTACGAAGTACTTCATACCTATGATGACGCTACCTATTGGTCACGAAGGGTAACGGAAATGTCCCCGCATGTCGACAGGGGACGTGGAAGGTCAGGATTTGAGACTTCTCGGTTTGGTTTTTCTCGGACCTTTCGCTTGGTTCTCTTATTTTACTCTTTTGGTGGTTTTCTTTTTCTTTTTCCTTTTGCTTTATATATATATATATATACCATTGCGGCAAACCTGTGTGCTGCAACTACTTGCAAATTGACGCATACAGCTCGAATCCATCTTCATTATCATCGCCCTCTCTCTCTCTCTCTCTCTCACACACACACACGCCCAGAAGCTAGGTACATGCACAATGGCTTCGCCCTTGACAATCTACAGCTTGGTTGATTTCAACCAGAAGAGCTTGCTCAGTGCGTGATCAGTCTTGATCTGCCCCATCTGCCCGGTGCTTCTCGCCCTCTTGTTGTGGGAGCTTAGGCACCTTCTGCGGACTTCTGGATACCTCAGATGACTTGAAACTGATCGTACTGCTGTCGTACAGTCTCGGCTCTATCCATTGCCTTCAACCCCCTCTTCTGGAAGTACGCTAGATAGCCCTCGCCGTGGTTAAACCCTCTCCAACATTACTGAAGTTGTGCATGATGAAAGCTAACAAATCGATAGTATTGTTGCGAGACAAGGTTGGTAATTAGGCCTCGACAGTTTATGCTTGGTCCCAGTTCATCCATCTATCTCCTCGTACTGGCCGAAGCTGACGAACTATTCTACTGTTCTCTTCCTTCCTTTCATAAAGAATACCACAATAAGGTCCTCACGAGGATCTTCGGCGGTCGCTCCCAAGCAGCGTGCTACGCCCTAGCCATAACCATCTTCTCCCTCGGCCTCTTCCGCGACTACCTATACGAGCGGGCCCTCCGCCACCAACCCTCCCACCCGCTCCTCGAGACCGATGCCGCCACCTATGCGGGCTACGCCCTCCTGGCGGCCGGTAACGTGCTGGTCATCAGCTCGACCTACCGCCTCGGCATCACCGGTACCTTCCTGGGTGACTACTTCGGCATCCTGATGGACAGCATCGTCACCGGCTTCCCCTTCAGCGTTACCGACGCTCCCATGTACCACGGCTCGACCATGAGCTTCCTCGGTACCGCCCTGGTCTACGGCAAACCCGCCGGCGTGTTGATTTCCATCTGGGTTCTGACCGTCTATACCATCGCCTTGACCTACGAGAACCCCTTTACCGCCGAGATCTATGCCAAGCGCGACCGCGAGAGGGCTGCTGGCAAGGAGTCCAAGAAGGCCCGGTAAATAAAACAAATAGAAACGGCAAGGGCGGGCTTAGGGTGGTATATGCGCTTCAACAGCTGGCATGTTGCCTGATACTACCCTCCTCCTTCTGCTCGGGGAGGAGTCGATAACCTGAGACAGGCAACCGCTATCTCGCGTTACATGAAAGGAAGAAGATGGAGACGGAAGAGGAGGAGATGGGGATAGAAGACGAATCGAAGACGGTCCTCGACTGCTCAGAGGTCCCGGCACGAGGCCGTTCAGTCTCCACTTGTTGGAGGCGGGGATTCGAGAAGAACCAAAGGTGCATCGCATCATACGCATCAAATCACGATCGAGGTCCGAAGTGGGTTAGATATCATTACGTCTACACATACATATATACGTTGGTCAGCCTTCAACAGATATGGCTGTGGCTCCAAGATGGACAAGACAAGTCGAAGGGGAAAGGAGAGTGGTGAAGCAAAGGGGATTACACAGCAAAGGAGTAATGGGGACTCTATGGTGAGGATTCGTGGAATATTGGTAGGAAACAGGGACATGCCCTTCAGGCTCTGTCTGCATGGCCGATATCTGTTTTCTTTTCTTCACTTCAGCCCTCTGAAATACACATCCTTACCCCGCCCCCTTCCCTCTTTTTTTCTGGTTTTCGTTCTGTTTAACCTTCGGGATTCCCCATGGTAACGCTGCACTGCTTCCGGCTGATACCTGCCTTAACTAACTGAGGCTCTTACTTCCACACGATAATTGGGGTAATTACCGCTGGCTAGACACATGTCTCCACAAGGCTCTGTCTCTGCCGTCAAACTATCCCAGGCATATACATCTTCAACTCCTAGGAATCAACAGACTCTATGATGCATACTCCAATACCCAACGGAGGCACAGTGACGGACAGCGTTGACCCTGGCCTTGGGTATCCCGACGAGGCTAGTCCCAAGCGTCCCAACCATGTTGATCCTGAGCTTCCCAACGGGGCTGGCCCTAAACTTGCCAACGGCACTGCTCCCGGAGATCACAAGGATGCTTGACCACCGCCTCTCAAGACCAAGAGGTCCTGATTCATTGGTGCCATCGAGCAACGCGTCGATTTTACACAGTTGGTTATTTACAGTATTGCCACGGCAGAGCCAGTAGCGCCGCCACAGTGTCTAGATACCCAGTTCTCGCCCCCGGTCCGGGTAAGGTAGCTCCCAGCCATCCGTTTGGAGTCATCATGGTTGCCTCCTGGAAATACACTGGACCACCGGTTCCGACAGCCTCGGATTCCGTGCCTGGATGAAGATGGCATGAAATAGATCCAAAGGAAATCCTCGCCTCAGTGGATAAGTGCATCACGGTAGCACTTGCGAAATTCATCGCGCAGGGAGTTCAGAAGAATGATATCAAGGCCATCGGCATTGCTAACCAACGGGAGACCACCATCGTGTGGGATGCCACGCCAGGCGAACCTCTCTACCAGGCTATCGTCTCGGATGACACGCGCACCAGCCACGAAGTTGCCAGTTGTAAGAAATTACTCATGGCCAACATCATCCCAGACCTCACCGACATGCCCATCAGCCACCCCTACTCTGCCATAAAGCTACTATGACTCATTCACAACATACGTCGGGTAAGGAAAGCGTGGGAAGGGGAGCCATCTCGCTTTCGGCACCGTCGACACCTGGCTTATCTACAACCTCAATGGTTGCGAGCTCGCCCCTGACGGGCCCATCTACGTCACCGACTAGACCAACGCCTCCCGCACCCTGCTGATGAACCTTCGCACCCTGGACTACGAGCCGGGTATCCTCCAGCTCTTCCACATCGACCCCGAGGACGACCTGCTTCCTGAAATTGTCGCCTCCTCCGACCCACGGGCGGATTCCGTCTTGCCAACTACGCGCTCGAGAGCACTGCTTCAGCCGTCACGTCTGCCGTGAGTCTTCTCGTCAAGGACCTGGGGTTCCCCAAAGATGGCCAGGAGATAGACGTGCTCGCCCCCTCAGTACGGGACTCGGGAAACGTCCCTTTTGTGACAGGCTTTGACGGCGTGTCCAGCCCGGACTGGACTTGCGGTGCCGCAGGTTCCATACGTAGGTGTCGTAACTTGCAATCTTCCCCCCATGCCCTGTGGTTGTCTGACTTTATATAAAAACACCCGGTCGGCCTTACCGTTGATACCAGCGTAGGCCAGCTCGCCCCCGCCGCCCTCGAGGGGGGAGTTTGCTGCCAGACCCGAGTCACCCTAGTCTGGATGCTTCAGAACCCGGGGCCAACCCGTCAAATTCTTGGCCGTGGACTGTGACATCGCCAGCTAGAACACCTGCATGCAGATGCAAGCCGACATGTTGGGATTCACGATCCACCGCCAGTCCGTTGGACATGCAGCGAGCCTCGGTGCCCTTCGCCGCCGGCATCGGCATCGGGGTCTGAGACATCGGCGAGCTTCTGGAAGGAATTAAGGACCCGGCGCGAGGTCTCCAAGGAACGAAGCCTTCCGCATGTCACGCGCTTGGTTTCAGAAGTACCGTGGCGAGGAGACGGAGAATGACCCCGCGCATCGCAAAATAAAAAAACGAAACTCAGACCAGACTGTCTTTAGGCTCAGGCAAACGGACTCGACCCATGCGAGGAGGAGGAAAAAAAGAAGATAAAAAGAAGAAGATAAAAAAAGGAGTCAAAGGAATGAAGGCGCATGCCGCCAATTTACCGAGACAACAAGATAGAATATTTGTAGACAAGCAAGACGGCAGAATATTGTCCCTTTCGGAGGCATTTGGTGTTGGCGGACAGAGCTGAGCATATGGACTTGGGCCGCACCTTGCGTCTCGAGAACTGCTGGAGCAAATCGGGGACTATGAAAAAGCACCTGGATAGAGCAGCTAATTGACAGCACACACCTACATGGATGGCTCTTGTTCTATGTCCCATGCTGTGCCGTGTTATGCTGGATAAATGGGCCTGGCCATGTCCAAATGCCAATCGAGGCAGGTAGAAGAACATATTCACCTGCGCCTCCTGAAGGCCGTTACTGCGCCATTTGATTCATTTTCACTTTTCTTGACGATCTGTCTGCGCCTCACCCCATCCTCTCCTCATTACCTAGCGAAGGAGACATATCTCCGATGAGCTAGTTGACAGCACCGGCGCGATGGTTCGCGTCCCAAAGCCGAGAGAAAAATCAAGAGACAGAAGCCTCGACAAACATGACAAGCCTGATATCAGTTCTTCTTGGGCGATGCCATCCCTCCATGCATCCAATCACGGCTGTGCCCTTTTCTTCCCGCCCAGACCAGATGCTCAAAGCCAAGTGCCTGCTTTCGTTGTATAAGACCAAACACGCAGTTTCGCAGAACAAGTGAGAAAGAAGGAGAACCAGGCTGGAAGACATTCATCAACATTCCCATCCGACGCCGTTTCTGCCAGCCAAAGCCCAAATATGGCTCAGGTCTTTTACTTTTTGAACACGCCCCTACCGTCCGTCTTCCTCCTTGATAACCATTTCCCGCTCATGCCAACTGGAGTGTGGGCCAGGTCAAGATCACTCAAGATGACTCTGAAAAGAGATTAAAGATAGAAGTGCCGAAGGAGAATGAAGCAGAAAGTGGTTGAGAAGGCAAGGGCCTGTGCGTGCCTTGAAAAGAAAAGAAGAATAAGAAAGGAAAAAGGGAAGAAAGGATAGCACAGGCCGGTACCCCCAGGCGAGGGCGCATACTGAACAGATGATCCTCGCTCACATAATAATGGCAGGAATATCGACGTTGGCCTTGATGCTCTTGTGTGGCAAGATGCTACCGCCATTGACGTAAATCTCGTCAGCAATGGTCACGTCGTCGCCAAGGACCGTCACGTTTTCTAGGCGAGCCCATTTGCCGACAGTGCTGTTCCATCCGACGATGGTACTCTTGACCCAGGCATGATCCTTGACCTTGGAACCAGACAGTAGGACACAGCGCTGCAGGCGAACTCCATCACCAACAACCACACCAGGACCAATGGTGACGTTGGGGCCGATGCGGCAGTTCTTGCCAATCTTGGCAGTGGGGTCGATGAGCACGTTGCCGCCGTAAACGTAGGGCTCGGACACAGGAGTCAGCTCCTTGGAGCCTTTCAGGGTCAACGAAGTGAGGTACAGGCAGGTTCCGGTCAGGAAGTCCTTCGGCTGGCCAACGTCCATCCAGAATCCCTCCAGATCGAAGCTGTGAAGCTGGCCGTCACGGACGATGGCGGGGAATGTTTCCTGCTCGATGGAGGTGGGCCGCAACTCAATACGCTTGAGGACAGAGGTATTGAGAATGTACATGCCAGCATTAATGCGGTTGCCGACAAACTCGACCGGCTTCTCGACGAAGCGGTCGATAAGGGAGGGGTGGTTGGGTTTGTGAACGACGACGCCATACTTGGAAGGCTCCTCCACCTTGGTGACAACAATGGTGCCCTCATTGCCGTGAGCCTTGTGAAACGCGGCCAGCTGCTGGAAAGGATAGTCACAGATGACGTCGGAGTTGAGAACGAAGAAGGGGCTATCGTCCTTGGCGAGGATCTTCTCAGCCAGTTTTAGGGGGCCTGCCGTATCAAGGGGCTCCGTCTCGACGGAAAAGGTGATGTTGATGCCGAATCGCTTCTCGTACTGTGGGAACAGAGCAAAATTAATATGCTGCGTCATGCAAGACGGGTGGGGGGACTAGGACCGTTCTTAAGGGTGCAATGAAAAGCTATATACCTCGGCGAGATGCTTCTCCATTATCTCCGGCCGGTAGTTGACGGCAAGAACGACATCAGTAACACCTGCAGCGGCAAGGGCCTCAATCTGGTGCAAGATCATGGGCTTGTTGGCAAACTCGACCAGAGGCTTCGGCAGAGTGAGGGTCTTGGGACATCATGGTCAGCGAATCCTAACAGTCCTAGCCACAGTATTCGGTGTTCTAAGGAAGCAACGCTCAAAGGCCCAGCCCAAGTCGTAATATGGCAGCCATGACCGGCAGAATGTGGGGGAGTGCATACGAGAGGCCGCAGCCGGGTACCGAAGCCGCCGACAAGAATGATTGCTGGAGACTAGTTGTTAGCGCACGAATCCATGGCACAGCCCGTTGAGTATAGAATCAGAGTCCTCACTTACCCTTCATAGCTGCAGAAGTGCGCACGAATGTGTCTGGTCGTGTAGTCAAAGAGTAAACCCGTGTTGCAAAGGCTTACCAGAACGCGCGCATAAGTGAGGGGAAAGAATGTTTGAGAGGATAGAGGCAGGGCATGCAAAGAAAGGAATTAACGGGTAGAAAGAACCAAAGATTATAGATTATTGGTGGTTAGAAGAGAAGAAGCTGGGACAAGATCAGCTAGGTGGGCAGGTGATGATCGAAACAACACGATAGCAACACCACCTCATTGTTCAGGAGCTCTGTCCAAGGACGTTTCGCTGTCACCCACTAAGGTTAAGGTCGGGACTGGCTTATAATAAAGGCCCACTACGAGCCGGAAGTGGGGTCCATGTGATGTACAAAGTATATGCTGATACCTCCCTTTGAAGTAAACTTTGTGTTGGTTATGCCTGCGGTAATTACGTGTCTGTCTCCCTGAACGTTAAGGAAGGTAAGGTAGGTACGGATACTCGATCCTAGGAATCAGCAAGGCATTTAGTATGCCCTGGGCCAGGTTGTTCCTTCTTTCTTTTTAGTCCGTGGTGGTTGTACTTCAAAATATCAGTCTACGACATACCAAGTTTCTCATGTCCAGACTCCCAGAGCGTGTTAGTGTATGGTACTCCGTACATACCATTACTATGAAAGTGGGGCCATTCCCTCAACTACCTATCAGGCAATTAGGCTCAACAATTTGAACTCCCCCTTTTCCAGCAAAATGGACGGCGCCGGAGTTTCTGGGATGCGAATATGTGCTCAATAAAAAGGGGGTTACGCATTCCTAAGCATATTTATTACCTACTCTCATCAGCCTCGTCTATCCACGCATTTACCGTTCCTGTTCCTCCTACCACCTTATTCATTTATATTGTCATCCCTGCACCGCTTCCTTTGCCAGTTGATGATAATTTATTAACCGAGGAACCCGGATCATGGGAGATACTACTTTCGTACTCAGGAGGTAAAAGTTCGTTGCCTCTCTAGCCAAGGTGTGGTGCCTCTCTAGACGGTCCCTTCAAGATCTGTCTCACCCGTACTTGGACCTGCCTTCCCACCTCTGGAGAATGGGCTTGCTGCTTTTTAAGTACCAGAGGAACCCAGATTTACTTCGAGACTTCGGCATCGCAGATTGGACCAGTCCATGAAGACCTCGTGCGGTTACCTTCTGTTCTCGCGGCTTGTTAGGGGGCGCAGTTCCTAGCTAATTTCAACTAGGGGCACCCTACTCCCTTACCATACGCCTTCCCCGCTACACGAAGCTACGGGCAACAAATGGATCGACAGTCCACAGATTCTTCAGAGGCATCGGGCAACATTCTGAATCCCGTTTAGCCTAGCCGTTGATGTTATACGGAGTAAAAGCAGTGAATCGAGGCTCATACAATTGCTTCGGCACCTACACGATGATTATTTCGAAGTCAAAACGGTACTCCGTAATTACCGGACTCGTGCACGACGCGGGGCAGTCATCTTGGCTCCCGCCAATCAGAGTTATGACATCGACTTCCAAGGCCCGTTCCTGCTGACGCGTCCAAGCGCCAGGGCGTTCTCCCGCTGAAAGTTCTCCGTAGAAACTGAACTTACCTTACAGGTAGCTTATTACCCAGTAATAGTGCGTATAACTACGTCCACGTTTCTCGTTTCCCGTCGGCCTGACTAGTTTACCTGTTCGTTATAAGAACTCGCCGTGGCGTCTGATCCGTCGAGATTTTTTTGGAGAGCTACAGAGTAGCAACGGAACCACGTTGACCAACTAACATCCCCAACAACGAATCTCTCGCATGAACTGTTGCCGACGACCTCATTGGCCAAATTGATATGCGCCGTGACATGAAAAATTGCAGACATTCCTCCTAGAATATCAGCATACAAATACAAAAGACATTATTCAATCCCATCAAACGGCCTACTTTAACAATATTGAACCTTGAAGCAACTTGGTTGGTTCTGGAACCTGCAAAAATTCAACACACCCTCTTTTTTCACCCTCCTTCCCTCCCCTTCCCCCTCCGCACCGTTCCTGATTCGATCCGCCCCTGGCTTTAACCTAGGGTCCTAATCTGTCACCTGCATCCGTCAGACAGGGGTAATGTGATGGCAGGGAGCGGATGTATGCGTGTGTGTCGGGTTCCTGGTTCATCGTCCAGTCCAAGTCCAGTCTTGTGCTACCTACCGAACGGAACGACATCAGAACAATTTTGATATGCAAAATTACCGGCCCACGGGACAGCAGTTAATTCGTATTGTGAAGTAATCCCAGCCGAACTCGTAAATGGTCATTATCATAAGAAGCTATCTTTGGAGTCGTTATCATCATCATAGAGTCGTCATGAGAATTGCAGCATAAAAGGGATGAAAAAAAAGTGAAGAAAAAAATGGAAAAAGGAGGCAAAAAAGAAACAGAAAACAAGAGCGCAAAAAGGACAGCAATCAAGACGGAAGTAGCAGTCTTTCCTCCTTCGCCCAAATCGACTCGAATGCATTCATCAATCTGACCGCCCAACCCCGTCACCCAACCATATTCCCGGTGCTTTTTTCTGTTCCAGAGAGGAGGCGGAGAGAAGGAGAAACGACGAAGCCTCGAGTCTTCGCGTGCGACCATCTCTCATGCAGTGACGCCTGGGCGTCACGTGGACCTCCATCGTCATTCCCTGACTCCTCATGCAGTATTTGCTTTTTCTTTTCCTTGCTGCCCTTTTTTTAAACTGTTCTCAGTCTCTCTCCCGAACTGGTATGATGAAACCCTTCCTTCACTTTTGAAAACCCGCCAGATTGGAATGAGAAGGGAATAGAATCAGGCGAGGGAAGAGACCTTATCCCCACCGATTCCTTCTCCAGCCGGGGGGACAGAACAAAATTCGAATCTAGCCGCCCAAGATACCCCCCTGAACTCGTAAGCGCCGCTGTGTCCCTCTTCCTTTGTTTTCGGTGCTCGATGGTCCCGCAATCCGATTCCCAGACGACCAAGATCAGAGTCTGGTACTTTTCGGATGCGGACTGCCTCGTCCTGGGGATAGAGGACGAGCATGATGAGCACGAATTTGTCGAGTCGGTGCTGTCAATCCCAACTCGGGGAATCGAGACCCGGCGTCCATCAAGGAACAACGACGCACTAGAGATCCGCGAAGAAATATAACAAACCAAAAAAAAAAAGACAAAGAGCCAACCCAATCATGAGAAACGTAAAGCAAGCAAAAAATTTCCCCCCGAGTCATGGACGAGGGGTCCAGAAATCCAGGCTGGGAATCATCTCTAATGTCGTCAAGTCGTCATAAGTCGTGGCGGTTAAACGTTAGAACGCGTAAGAATCGCTGCCTCGCCGTTACCGGGTCGTGTGCCTATATCCTTCTCTCTCCTCCACTGTCATTGGTCTTCGCTGCAAGGTCGTACGTAAGTGCATTTTTGGCGTCTCGTCGTATTTGTCGTCAATATTCGTGGGTATATCCTCCGCAAATGTGCCGTGAAGCATTGTGCCCACTTCTAGAGCAGTGCCTTCACCGTTATCTCTCGCCCGCCCAGCGCCATCTGCCAAGGGGGTGGCAGTACTCTTCCCGGGGTCGTCCACGATTGATTCTGCGGGCTTCGCAACAAGTGACCAGGCATGCACTTGTCTGTCGTTCACTCGAAAGACGCGGTAGAGCTGCTGCTCGAGTGGTTTCCAGGTCGGTGGGCGTCCCGATGGCCAGAAGATGCGTGGAGGGTTTTCGTGGTGCGGCGAGTATTCTCTGCCGGGAGGCCCTGGACAATGCCATTGCGAGCGAGCATGCCCCCATTGACCGAAAAGTTCCGGCACACCATGAACGCCCTCATGGCGGCGTTCTCCTGGGCCAGGGCATCCGATTCGTAGGCAAGATCCGTTTGATATTCGCGGCCATTGACCAGAACCAGGCAGGTGAACCCGCTCGAGTCACGGTAGCACTCGTACGTGGGATCCTGCCACCCGCGTCGTCGGCAGAGACCTATGATGGGCGATCCATTAGCCCCTTTCGTTGTTCCCGGATGTGTCCATCAACCGTTTCAAAGCTATAATCGTTTGTCACCACAACATTGAACCAGCATAGCTGCCAGCGGAGTGTGGCATCACCGTGCGGCAAGACGTCCCAAAGTCTCGAACATCGACACCTAGAAACCCTGCATCCCAGCCCAACGTCCCCGTGCTCGACCGTCCCACCGGGTCCCGCAGGCACATCGAGAGACTTCCGATATAGGGCGGGCGGGGAAATGCGCCTAGCTGCAGGTACAGCCGCGGTACGCGGCGAGGAGAGAAGAGGGCGAGGGAGAGGGAGAGGGCCGAAATGAGTGCATCACGATATTTCTCCTCCAGCCGCCACAATACAGGGGTTCGGATAGCCCCTTTCTCACCATCAAACTCCATGGGTGTTTTGCAATCCGCCCCACCTACGAGAGCATGTTGCCAGGCTGTTGTCATAAGATGGAGGGGGGGATTGGGCTGAAATGCGACATTCTTTGAAATCCAGTGGGTGACTTACTTTCAAGGTACTGCATATAGAAGCCGCCCATGTTGATAATTAAGCCCAATGGGTCGAAAGAATGAGGTGGCCACGTTGATGATGGGGGATACGTGGGCGGGGACGAGAAGCAATCCACCGAGGAATTTGAATTGAGCAAAAAAAAAACCCCCCCCGAAAAAAAAAGAGAAAGCAAAAGAAGGACAAGGACTGCCGTGAAAGAAGGACACAGTACCGAGACCCCGACGCCCTTGGATGCAGCCAAACCCAAGTCTAACAGGGAAGAGTAAAGGAGGCACACCAAGTCTAGTGAACGTACAGCAGCAATGGGATGGTGAAATGTTGATGAAGAAAAAATGAAAGCGTGATCGGGTGTTCTGTTCACCGAGGAAAGAAAAATCCCAAGGAGTAAGATAAAATTTTGGGGTTGTCTGGGTGTGTGTGCGTCCTGCCAGTGTGGGTGGTAAGAGATAACAGGTAGTCGTGAGGTGGCGGCGAAAGACAAGGTCGATGGTGGTGGTAGCAATGGTCAAGCTACGTATCCCCGGGGAACGTCTTTGAAATGCGGGAAATCCGGGCTATGGACAGCGAGGCATGTGTGCTTTATTGCAGGGCAAGAGGGAAGTGTTACGAGTGCGGGGCCGAGGGGGATATGAGAGGGGGGCTTTTCTGAAAAGTTAAGGGCACGAGGGGGACGGATGAATGAGCTTGAGACGCTTGAGACGCAAGAGGAAATAAAGGGAACCGTCAGTGGGCGAGTTTGGCATTGGGGGTTTTCTGGGAATGGAGGATGCAAGCGGCGATGCGGCTCTCGAAGGTGTGACCCATGCTGATGTGTTGGCTTCCTCGTCACCAGTTGATGGAAGCACTGGCGACTAGGTAACTCCACAGCAGCACATGGGAAGAAGCGGAAAGGTTTTCTGGTTTGGGGTGGGGGGAGAGAGAGGGGGCGTGTCTGTACCATCCACGACCCAAGTGATGATGATTTTTGACAACTTTCGCCGGAGGGAAACCACCCGCTACGATGCAAGGCGGCTGGTGGTTGACCTCGACCGGTAGTGACAGGAAACTCCTCCCTTTTCCTTTACATATATATATATATAAAAGAGAGTTTTGAGTTTTCTGGGTTTGCTTTTCACCTTTTGCATTGCCGAAGATGGGTGTCCTCGTAGATTTCCTTGTAGTTTTATTTGGGTTGGTCTATTAAAAAAAGGAAAGAAACAAGTACTTGGGCTTGGAGTTCATCGTCCTCGGCTACAAAGCATAATTGGCTTCCTGAAGTTGGCTGGATTGGTTGGCTTGGCACCATAAGGTAGGTACATAACGGGTCTACAGTCTAATGATTACTTCGTACTTTCCCATACAAACAAACGTGTTGACCCCTTTGCCAGTTCTCGTCTGTTGTGTAGTGCTAGACGACGCACATTACCAAGTGGCGAAAAGATGGAACCCAAAATTCCCACTCAGTTGGGAGGCCAGCCAATCTCGCATGTCTGCAAGGTCAGCGTCTCGCGAAGGACGGCATTGTATTCGGGGGGCTGTCTAACCTCATCAGTTACCCATCACCCTCCAGCGACCTGTGGCCGGCTCGTCCAGGACCTGCCAGGGGAAGAACCGTTCACACGGCAACTGTGTATAAGCGAGCGTGACGCCAGGAGCAATTACACGAGAAACACGAGAACAAAGGGGATTTGCTAACCAACCCCTTCCCCACCCCCCCCCCCCCCCCCCCCCCCCCCCCCCCCCCCCCTTCTCTTCCTCGTGATATTCTTCTATCTTCCTTTAGCGGCGACTAGTGCAGCAAGAAAGCGATACAAGGCCGAAGGGAAAGCCTATTGTTGGGTGCTAGCTTGGAGACGGTCTCGAAGTCAAGCCGGTAATAAAAACAACGAAACCGCCGCCTGCATGACCACCTTGTTATGGTGCCGCCGAGGTCATACTCCGGATAGATTTGGAGAAATCGTGTGGTCATGAGAGCGCAGGTCGAAATCAGAAGAACGGTACGACGGTGAGACTTGGTTCCCAGGTCGCGTTTCTGCGGCCACCTTTAGCGGCCCAAGGACAGGCAAAAAAAAAAAAAAGGGACACCTCTGTAAACTCCACGGCAGGACTTCCTCATTGGAAGAAGCTCTTTTTCGACACGGCTCTATTTGGCAACGAGCGCCCTGGGCGCTTTCTAGAAAAAAAAAATTGGGCGATACGCACACATGTGTGTCTTGGCCGCATTCTGCACCCTTTCCCCCCCCACCCCGGCCGGCCCATCAGGAAAACGACGACCCGGCATAGTCGAGTTCATATTACGGAGTATGTACTGCGAGACTGGCGCTTGTCGGCTCCAATCAGCCGAGCCACCCCCGGACTCGGGCAGGACGGTCGGAGAAGGTACAAGACATGCCCCAAGGGGTCATAAACCTTGGCCTGGGCCCACAGGAGAGCAAAGACGGTCGGTGAAGCGCGAATACATCATATCCGTATTACTCCATTGAAGGGAGAGGGCATGCGTGAAGAGCTGGGCCGGATAGGGCGGCCAGATGTATCTTTGCATCGTATTCCCCCCCCCCCTTTTTTTCCCCCTTTTCTCGTTTTATGTTTTATGTTTTTATTTTTTGCTGCTTTGTTTTTAGGGAGGGTGGGGGGACAAAAATGTGGGGGGATATATGTACCCTCATGCGAGAGAGCCGACGGAGAGGGGCACTTCGGAAAACAAAGCTGGCGATCTGCAGAGAGGGCGACAAGGGTTCTCAACAGACAGAGTAAACAGGAGCAAAAAGAGGAAGTTTTTACTCGCTGAACATTCATGGCCAAGGCCAGGGTGCGGTGGTGCGAGAAAGCCTCGGCGAAGGCTTCGCACTCATGCAATGATGAGTTGGCAATGCTTACTAGATATTAAGGCCCGGACTCGACCATAAATGGCCAAGCGCGTGAAGAGGCGGGGGAAGTACGTACCGTACTCCGGACCTCGTACACTTCGAACATCTACGGATGCCAATTCCCCTAATTACTCGTACGTGCCTTAAAATCATGAGGCACATACGGAGTAGGACAGTCGAAGCAACTACTCGGCAAGACATATAGTGTGCATGGCTGTCATGACATCTGGCAGGAGGAGAGAATACACAGAGGAGGCTTGTATCCACATATGTCTATGTAAGCATGTTCAAGCGTCTGAACCGGGCTACTGGTCAGCATTTCCGCATTCTTCGGAGTACCGAGCAGAGGGGTTCGTTACAAATCTCGGTGAAATCGAGCGATATGACTCGTCCATCTTATTGTTGCCGTACGAAGTACATTGTAGTTCCTGCTCGCGTGGCCGACCTTCTTTGTTTTAGTGTGTCCAACATCCAACCACCCCGCTGGTACCTATAGGTAGGTAGGTACATCGTAACGAGACTGGTACTTGTCTAGATTGGCCCTGGGCTTGTGCGGAGTGCTTCACAGGAAATTAACTTGTAGATTGCGTGCAGCTGTGACACTGCATGGAGGAGTTGGAGGAGGGGTTCGAATAAAGAGGGGAAGCATAAGGTAGATTGTACTCCGTACCGACGACCCACTAACCCTAACAGAGGATCGGAATTCGGATACAGAGCCGTGATTCGACAATGGGCACGTTCACGTTTCTCCAAGAGACAAGTCCACGATACGCGTGTGCGGGTATGAAAACATAGGTATTAATGGCGATCTCAGTTCGGCGATGGATGGCCGGGCTGGGGAGGAGAATTCCTCGGGATATTACGATTACATACATACGCTTCTGCCGCATTCTTTAAACTCACCGATCTCACCTGGGACCCAGCGGGATGCCATCCACTTGGAATTTTAGAGACGTGACCCGACGACCACTTGAGAGATGCCCCGGACGGCGAGGGACTGGAACTGTGTGACGTTCAATCCCGAAAACGAAAGTGGCAGAGACGGCTGGGTTTCTTAAAGATTAACGGTGCTGTGAAGACCATAGCAAGGCCGCCGAGAAGAAAGGGGGGGGGGGGGGGGTGGTTGGACATAGGAGCACGGCAGTCGGACAGGACTTCCCATCACACGGAAGTAAACGCTTGTCAATATACCCTAAGACCGAAGAATTCACTGCTCCCTAGCTGACGTCGAGAAGTGTAGATAGCTAAGGTACAGTACGCCCGTCGAAATCTCCGTGTTTGTTATGAATTGGTTTCTTTCCCCCCGCCCGGCTTCATAAGTACTGGGTCCAAACGGGAGAGACCACATCCGAATTCATCAACTCTCATGTACATGTCTACTTGACATCGTCCACCATCTCGGGACGTGGTGTTCCAGTCGGAAAGCTCTGGATCTGGATACAAAAAAGACCGTCTCGTCTTTCTGCTGAAGATGGTGGGCTCATCCAGCTCAGGCCTTTGTCGATATGCCATTATCATCGACATATCCGCAGCGCCGCTTTGTCAGGCCGCGGACGATCGAAGATGGAGAGCAAACAGAAGACGAAAGTACGACATCGATATTGGTACAAGCTTTTGAACTTCCCTTCCCGGTGCTCCATGCGTGGCCAGCGCATACCTCCCCTACCTCGCCACGAACAGGGGTACAAGATAGGATCCCGGCGCAGCCGCTCTTTCTCTCCAATATGGATCACCTCAACGGACTCGGTATAAGACACGCGAAGTCAATCGTCCCATGGCCCCCTCCTCCCAATTCAAAAAGCCAGACTTTGCAATCCCCTGCAAATCGGTCCCTCCTTAACCGGAGCCGTTCATACAGATAATGGCTTGTTGTTGGATGGTAATATGGGGCCCCGCAATAGGGACAGGGAGAAATATCAAGCGGGCACACCTCCGTCCTCGAGTATGCGTACGCACGGGTCGTGGATTATCCATTTCGTGCGCCTATAAGGCGACCGATGCGGCCAGTTCTGCAGACCCCCTCCTACCCTCTACTCAGTATCTCGCACGATTCCCTATCTTAACTCAAGTACGTGGTGTGTGCCAAGGTAGGCATGTGGATAAGCACACGGAAAGTCGAGTGGCAATATGTACTTGAGGAGGTTGGCACTGGTTCCTCCTCCCTTCCAAGCACCCGGCGTTCGCAGGTGGCGCCCTTCCGTGTTCCATTCCGTATTCCCGAACATGAAACTGACCGGAGCAGCGCCGTGTGCGCGAATTACTCCTCCAATATAGACGAAGGGGAACGTACAACGTGTGAGGCAAGCTGGCCGACCCTCTGAGGATGCACTCTAGTTGCATGCAGCTCGCAACGCCAATACACCTACAGACACTGCACATCACCAACACGCCAATGCTGCTCCCCAACCGTGAGCGCCCAAACCCCAGAACTTGGGGAGCCATTTGGCCCGGAACTTTCAGATGCCAATGTTCGTTTTTGGACGCATGATCGGGGGCTTTGGCGAAAGGGTTGAGCTTCGGTGGTGAGACATAATTCCCGAAAGGTCGGAAGGACACACAAATAGGACAAGGTCTACGGTCAGAACGCGTATAACCCGTTGTCAAGAAGGGAAACCGACAGTGGCGAGTAGAAGGAATAAACCTGCAGCGAGGGTAGAAAATCAAATGGTCTGTCCCGGGGGAGCACCGGTGCCAGTGCGGCAGGTTTAGCCAATGTGTAAACTGAACATATGCTGGAGCCACCGTCAAATCCACCTAACGGGAAGTCTCTCCTGACGGGACACAGCATGAGCGAGACAGGCACTCATTTGCAGGAAGACGGCAAACCGATGTGCCAGTTCAGGTTCCCTTCCTCGCCCCCGCCTGCTACCCCTATTTCTGGCCATCAGCTTGCTCGGCGTTGAGGACATTTCAGGGAGCTGGACGACGTATCCCCCGGCGATTTCTATGAGCAGCCACCATGCACAAGAGAGACATGGTTTCGCCTACGACGAGGTCAACGGAACAACCCATGCATATGTTTGGGCCGGATCGTCGCTCTTTACATGATATATGATTGGGGTTTGCTCGCGAGCTGCAGGTATCATGCTAGGGGCCATGCATCCATAGCAATCCATACTGTTGCCTTCGCCACAGCCAAGAAAACGGGTAGGTAATGTTATAAAATGCGTTGTCCGGGTGCCACCATCAGTACAGTACGTCTATATCATCCTGAAGCCAGTGGAAGGAAGCAACTCATGCTGTTCGAAGCTCGTGAATAAATTGATGCGACGGCTTTGCGTAGGAAGTGCGGAGGTGAATGTCTGACTGAATCAGGGAACGGCCGTAAGGAGAAGCTGCGGACAAGAGCAAAACATATTGTGTCAGTCACCCGGGAAACCCCGCAGAAACAAGGCATGGCTGCATGAATCCATAGGAGAGACTAACCGACAAGAACTCCTCATAGGATATCCCGCCTAGAACCCAGCCTTGGATGCAAAATATCCCTGCATATCGTAGAACTTCTGATCGGGAATAGTATAAGTCGGGTGAATAGCCTCGACTCGGTCCTGTTGGTCATATATTTGGGAGTCGTCGACACGGGGCGTCACTTTCCACGTTGGCTCTGCGAGCAGCATCTCGTCTTCGTTGAAGTATGTTAGACCCCACTTATACTGCGCCGTGCTCAGGCCACTGAGGACGTAGCAAGAGTGGTACGCATCGGACGAGCTGCCCCAAGGTCAGTCCATGGTAAAATGCCAGAAACGGGAATCCTCATCTCGCAACCAACCTGCTGGGCTTGTCCCTGAGACCACCCCTCTTCGATTCATCCTGGGCGCAGCACAAGATATATCGGATCAGGCCCTCCCGGCTGTACCAGTCAACCAAATCAGTGCTTGGCTGTGGCTTGCTTTCGGGGTCATCCAGATCACTGGCGCCGTTAAGGGCGGCATCGATCAACGGCCAACATCCGCCGAGCCAGTGGCTATAACAACCATCGACTAGCTTGTTCGTGCGACCAGAAAACCCACCCTCCGGTGCGTATTGACGTGACGAGAGCCAGGAGATAAGGCGAGGGAGGTCCAGATATCTGCCGTGAACCCAGCGTTGTCAGCTCGTGTGGCCTTCGTATCAATAACTCACCGGGGAAGTCGGGCAGAGCATGGGCCTACTTGGGAATGATCCGATGGGGAGCATCAAGAATGGCAAGACAAGCTAGGGCACAGAAAGCGTATGCTCCGTGGGCTTCAGCATCCGGCCGGCCGGAGATACCCCCCTCGAATGTTTGGCCTTTATGGTGAGCACATGAGCGCAAAGATAACTGGGCTGAAGTGTGAGACTTACAGCGGCGTATATATTCGGCCAAGCCAGTGAAGAGGGTCGTGTTGCCGTCGGGTGAGTAGGCCGGCGAGTCTGGCGATAGCTCACGGGGCATATTCAACAAGCCGACGATAACAGCAGTGCAATATGCTCCCCTAGACTTGAATTAGCAAAGTCTAGACAACCATGCGGGTGGGAGAAAAAAAGGGCTGGGATAAACACGGGCTGTTGCTTCGCGGGCCACCACGATTACACATGCTGTGACTGACCTTATATCTACCTCACCGCCGTAGACCATCTGCACCCCGCCATCGGGCTCCTTGAGGGAACATAGCCATCGCCACAAAGTCTTGCGATCGATGACCTCGTACGCCTCCTCGCCCCCTACAAGGGCAAGAGCGAGCACGACGGCGAACGTGGTGGCTAGGTGGGACATCTGGCCGTGGCCGCCACCGAAGCCTCCGGTCGGGTTCTGCATGGACTTTGCCGTCGCGATGACCTGTTGCCGGTACGACGTCGTGTCTTCCCCTAGCAAGGCTAGCCCATTAAGACACCAGAAGAGAAACCACGGACGACTCGCGTCTGCAACAAGGAAAGGCGCGGGAAGCGTTCCCAGTTGTTTCTTGAGAAACTTTATGTGAGCCTCACGACGCAGACGCGGCACGCCACGATGGTTATAGTCAAGTTCCATTGAGTTTGCTGCCAAATGTTCAACACATTCGTTCATAGTCTGAGTCTGAACAGTCAAGGTGTCTGTCGAATATTCCTCGTGGATTGGAGGCGGTTCGGTAAAGAGTTTGGGAACAGCCGGGGAGGCATGGCGGGGACCGTCGTCTTCGGGAACATCCACGAAACCGTCATCCTCGTCACGGTTTTCGACCGGCCGGGTACTAGTATTCTGGGAGGTAGAGGAAGCCATTGACGCTGGTTTGGGCCGGAAGGATATTTTTACACGACGTTTTAGAGGTCGGATGCGACGAGCATCCATGTCATGGAGCGGCTAAGAAGCTCTTTTGTAAGGCAGACGACGCCTGCAGCGTCCATATTCCGGCCTAAAGGTTCCAGATTTGGTTGGTGTTAGCCAGAGGCGTCGTTGTTAAGCATTGTTCTTGGCTGCACAGTGTTTTGGTCATAACTCCTTCGAGGCTGCAAGAACGAGTCGCTACGATGTAAAAGGACTGGAGGTGATGTGGGTGTGTGGAGGGGCTAAAACTAGGTGGGGTCCTTGCATAGACAATGGCAAGAGCTCTGCGGTTGGTCTTGTCTTCATCTTATCAGCGACTGGTATCAGATGTTCGAGATTGGTTGGGAAAAAGGTAAAAGCGGATATGTTTAGGTAATACCTGCCCTTTTGAGCTGCCTTTGACATCCATAGAGCTAGTTAACAATGAGTTCTCAACTCCTCCCTTTGGGCATTTCTCAAGACTCGTCGGCAGGGAAGGGCTTGTGCTACCTATTCAGCGCAAGACGGATAAATAGTCCTGGTTCTTGTATGATGCTATTTGACAGATCTAGGCTTTCCCGATGGAAGGCTTGGTCAGCTACACGATGTGCGCAATGCGGTTGATAGGCTTATTACCTCTTTTACCTAGCATGGGATCTTTCACAAAGGAATACGGTGATTCTGACTCAGCCTGGAGTTGATTATGGCCAGCTCCAATCCACAAATCTGGTAGATGGTGTTCTCCTCTAAAACGTATATGAAGATTGGATTGAATTTTCATCGTCTGGTTGGCCCATGCCCTCACTAGAGGACGGTAGAAAACTGAATATAGCTGTCTTTCATTCGAAGATGTGTGAAGACACAAGATCAACCTAGGAGGATTATGTACGGAATCGTGTCAATTGTAGGAATCTGTTGTTAGGCTTATCCAAAGTAGGATTTGGCCGTGGTACTTATAGGTACACAGCTATTTCCTCAGCAAAATACTGTCCCTTTGTTGTACCCAATCCACCAGAAGATTCCACTGACTTTCCACCTGCAGACAAACGGGCGGTCTCGGCTGTGCCGATCCGATAAAATTTTACCCTAGAAGCTTACAAGATGTGATCTCCGCGTGACATCTCACTGGACTGGAGCAGACGACATGAGATTGTTGGTCACTGCCCTGTGGACGTATGGGCGAGTGTGGCCGTACCGCAGCCTTCAATGAAGTCACCTTCGTTCCCGGAAATTTACACCGTACGTACAGCCGTAGTTTCAATCTCTACTGTGCAGATCAGAGTTTCCCTCCAGTAATATGGGTTCGTTGGAATGAGTCCAGTCAAAGCACGTCACAAGTATAATATCCGAGTCTAAGTAGGTAATTCTGCGCCCCGCGGATTAGGGGCGGTTTCCAACTGCGCCGCAATAATATTTTACGTCTGTTATAGTCTGGGAATGAACCCGACAAGGAATGACGAGTAATAGAAACGAGGCTTCACCGCCGATAGAACGTAGACTAAAAAATACCGCTACCAGCAATCAAGATAACACTAGAGTAACGTGAGGCATATTCAAGCGAGCGCACGGAGTAGTCCAGGAGCATTGCCGCAGGATATCACCCATATTTTCCCCAGGAATTCAGCACACCACGAGGTTTTCGGGCGGGGTACTAGTGGGACCTGTCTCTCTCGATCCCGTTGTCCCCGCTTGTTGTTGACTGAGCCGAGCTCCGAATTTGTGACCCTTGACTAAGACCATTCGTCATTCGAGTAGAGAAATGATCGAAGCCGTGTGCAAAGACGAACATCGCCGACGCCCAGGTCATGCATGCCGACAAGGGGATCGTTGGGCGATATGACGTGCATCGTCTGCTATAGCCATCCGTGGTCTTGTCACTCGAGGCCCTTCGTTGTCTGGTTCCATGGGACTACACGAATTGGAAGGAGGTTGCGTCATCTTCCACCTATCAGTAGATGGTGGCTTATATTCGTGTAACCACCAGACGAATTTTGTCACCTAAGATGCGTTACATACCTTAGAAAGGGCGTTGTTTCCTCCTTATTTGCAGGACCCTAACGTTTTCGTCCTCGCCGTGTTACCCCTCCCTCAGTAAGACATGCCTCTGTTACCTTATTTGGCAGGGTACGGGCTAAGCCTTCCTCTGGTATCGAAGGATGTCCGGTCCTGTCTGCCGACACTCGCAAAGCTGGGCTCAACGCCCGTTTCAAGATCCGAACAAGGAACAAGCCGATGAGATGTGTCTCGCTCTCCTGAGACATCACAGCCAGGCCTCACGCCTCTTGCAGTGTGCACAGGGCTGGTAGGGCGCGCTTGCGGTGTTTTTAGGAGAGGGAATGCCAGCATTCACCACCCTAGCTCATATGTGATCATGTCTCTAAAGCAAGGGTATTCGGATATATCACGAGGGCCCGCAACCGCGAGACCAGAAGCAGGTGAAGTTAGGAACTGAAGTCAGTGAACTCAGTGACAGCATGCCGGATTGTCAGAGTTACAAATGCAACTGGCACACAACTGGTAGAATCGCGGACTCGTCTAACAATGGGTCCGCCAGGGGGGAGGGGAAGGAATGGTTGGCAACCGCTCAAACTACTGAGCCGTCGCGTGGCCCGCATAAGTATGCACGATCAGGCGTCGGCGAACCCGCTCCCTTGCCCAACTAACCAAGTAAAGATATTTTAACGCCCGTCAGCGTTGCGTCGCTCTTATTCTCCTTGTTCTCTCCATGTTTAGCGAGTGGGGTGTATTGGGGGTCGGTCTGGATGCAGATCGGCTGCAGACAGAGATCCGTACTGCCCGAATAAAGTATCCGACGGCGAGCCTTATCGAGAGGAACACTCGCGGAAAATGGGCATGAAGGCGAGCAGGCAAGTACGAAGCGAAGTAATAATAGCGTGTACGTTGTAAGGAGTATGAAGTAGGTATTTGGTCCCAATATCCCTCCAGTCTCGTCTCGCGAGAGACTGAGCCAAAGGCGGGCGATTAAGTGGGTCCCACACCATGTCTTACCTCTGAGAATCGTACGTCCGTACCCGTCCTTCGTACTCCGTACAGTAGCTGCCACTATTCAGCTAGGACGCTCACTACCTAGAGAGTCAGTCCTAATAATGGGTATCTGCATCTGCATCTGTGCTGAGCATTGAAGTCATCGAAATATGAAGATGGGGAGAACGGGGAATTTTTCGACACAGCAGCGCATGGAGTTCATTGGAATTGTTTTGACCAGATAATGATATGGATGGATAATTTGATGGGGATTCCTGGCGATCACGACCTTTTGTTCACTAGTGTACCTTACCTTAGGTAACTTGGATCTACGATTCCCCATCAGAGCTTAGGCCCGTGTCTAATCCCTTCGTACATCCAGGGACTGCCAGGCCGAACAATGGGCTAGGCGCAGATTTTCCTACGGTACGGGATTATTGAGGAGGTCATACCCAAGGAATTGCTAAAGATCGCCCTTTCTCCCGACCTAGCAAGAGAAGAAGTCGGTCGGCACTTCCAGGCCCTTGTCTCCGAGGCTCGAGCTCTGGCCAAGGTTCGCCATGTGGAGCTTCGGGGGATCGAGATGTGATCTAATTAGGGATGCCTTGGATCTACTTTCATGCTTCGTACGAGGTATCCTGTCCACAAACTGGTTCGTCAAAGTAGCCTCCTCGGCGTGTACGGAATAATCACACCCTGCGAGCTTCTGATAGGGGAGGACGAGCGCGTTTCGTGCCACTAGAAGCCTGCTGTCCACCTGAATCGATTCTAGTGTTCCTAACCTGTGTACCCAACAGTCCAGGGACAGGGCGATTTAAAGCACTTCATACGGAACAAGGTACGGATACTAAGAGTCAGACCCTAGCCGCTGTCGCGATTTCATTCGACTAAGCACGGATCAAAGAAAGGCCCATCCCGGCCCGGGTTGAGAAAAGATCGATATACACGTGTACGTACTGATGGGCGTTCCCGGGTTGAGAAAGTTAGGAGAGATCTATCAGACCGAGGAACACAACCAGGCATCCCTGAAGAATAAAAGGGAAGTTGAAAAAATTAACTTGACACTGTTACAAGCGTGTTCGTAGTAATTTTCTCGCCATGCGAATCGAATCGAATCATATCCGAGTCCGTACGAAGCTGGGATGGATACCTTACGGTTTCTTCACCGCCGCCAAATAGTACGTTGTACCCGCGACGTTTTATGGTGGTGCATGGAGGAAACCGCAAAAACTCTTATGTGCTAGTGTACTAGGTACTTCGTAGGGGCCCGCCCTGGGTTCAATCCCTATTCGCGGGTCTGCTGAAACGCCCGACGGACTACGGGAGGCTGACCAGATCTTATACACTGCGGAGCTGTTGAACCTCCAGTCTCTAGGGAGTATGTATTGCCTAATGGGGCCAAGCAGTGTATGGATAAGGCAGACAGACACTACCATACCTTAGGTGCGAGGTATCCGAGTACATTGTCCGTACAGTAGGCTGTTTAGGTAGTTTACAGTTAGGTGCCTTCATTAAGTGGTCGTTGGGTTCGATAGTTCGTTCCCCGTCCACGTGACGCTACCGTTGGTGTGGTGTGAGGTATCAACCTTAATTTATGCACGTAGCTAACTATAAGCTAAGAGATGTAACGGTGTCGCAACTGGAGTTCAAAGAGCGAGCTGGGTGAAGCTTGACAGATACGCCGTGGGAAAGGCCTTTTCGGCCTCTTCAATCGTACCAAGTACGTTGTATAAACTCTCGCGATCCCAACGAGGTCAGGACCATCGAAACTCCCGTACCTCGTCTCGGTATATGTATGTATGCATACGGATAGAAACCCCGACCTCTGAAGAGCTCCCCCAACCCCACTTTACAACGGACAACCATGTGCTTATCCCGTTGGACACTGTTGCTTTCGCACGGAAGAGGTTGGTGGCGGCTGGTGATTGGCTCTAGCACCCGGGTGAGGCGCGTCACCCTGTCGCTCCCATCTCCACACTCGTGCATCCCCGACAGCAATAGTGGCGTCGTTGATTGGCCCCCGTCCCGGGCTGGGGCTGGACGTTGAACTGCGTCGCTCACCGCCAGTTTCGCGGAGTCGTCCCTGTCTCTTCACAGATCCCACTTTCCCTCACTTGGGCTTTTGCCCCCTCTTTCCCATGCTGACCTACCCTCGTCGCCAACCCTTTTTGGCGCCTCGAACTCCTCCACCTTTCCATCCCCTACCCTCGTCTCCCCTCGCCATCCTCGACATCGCCCTCTCTCCTTGTTCACTAACTACGGAAGAGACCCCTAGAAAATCTCCTTTTTCACCAACCAGACCCTAGTCAAAGAGCGGTGTCTGGCGGTGAGAGCCATATCACTGCTGTCAATTCCCACTTCCTACCACCTGACCTTCGGAACTTTTCTTTCTTCCCTTCCCGCCTGGTTAGCCATGAACAACTTCACTTTCGACACGAGTGGAGGAGACGCATTTTGGGATTTGACAGACAATCAGCGGCGACGATTCCATCAGTACGGCCACCAACTGTCCTCCACCCCGCAGCAGCAGCAGCCACAACAGATGACCTCAGTCTCCGGCCACAATAGCCCTCAAGCCTCTGACCATTCTCTGTCTACACAACACCAACAACGCATCTGGCCAATTCCCCTTGAAATGACCTCGACCGGTTCCATCCAGACCACGGCCTCGCCCGAGGCGGAACAGCAACATCAGCAACATGCTCAGCAGAACCAGCAAAGCTTGAATTCGCCAACCCAAAGCGCCTCGCCCCTTTCGCAGTCTTCCCCTTATCAACAACCAGGCAGCTTGCTCACCGACTACGCCCTTCAACAGCATCTGCAGCAACATCAGCAAGCGGCGCCCGACTTTTCACCTTTTGTCTCCGACCCCTACATGCCTGTGACTTACGATGGCTTCACACCCAATTTCGCTCCAATCAACCCCATGAGCTACCTGCCTGCAACATCCCAGCAAATGTCAACCGGCTTCCTTCAGTCGGCGGCGTTCAATACCATGCCCCCGATGGACGAAAACATCCCGGCTATGAATTGGTCCGGTCTTCCAATGGATAACTGGCAGGATATTCAGGCTGCGGTTCCTCCTATGCAACTCGAGGCCCTGTCCCACACCGTCGGGAGCAACTCGCCAACCGGGACTCTCCTGGAAGTTCTGTCTCTCACCAGCTCCAGTGATGGCTGGATGATGGTGGGAGAGCCTGGAAGCAGCCCCAACTTTGACCAATTCCACCAGGCGCAGCAGAATGCGGCCATCTTTAACCCCAGCCAGACTCTGCATTTGCGGACAAACTCGGATTCGTCTGACGGCGCCAACTCGTTCGAACTGGGAAGCTACGAGGAGATTGCGCCGTTCCCTATTTCTCCCTTCTCCCCGGACTCCGACTCGTATCCGGAACAGACATCACACCGCGGCTGCTACGGCGAACATCATACCCACAACCACAATCATGACACAGTCAGCCCAACTGCCGCGGTTGCCCCAGTGCCCATCCAGTCAACATCTACCCGGTCAAGTCCGTCCAGTGGCTCCGGCGCCACGTCACCGTCTGTCAATGCATCAAGACGGAACTCGGGTCAGAGGAAGAGCCCGATTAGCAAGACAGCCAAGCCCGTCATTCGGCGTACGTCCAATGGCCGCAAGGACGGCACAGGTGAAAAGAAGGTCGGACGCCGGCGTGGTCCCCTTCTTCCCGAGCAGCGCCGGCAAGCAAGCGAAATCAGAAAGCTGCGTGCCTGTCTACGTTGCAAGTTCCTAAAGAAGACTTGTGATAAGGGCGAGCCCTGTGCTGGTTGCCAGCCATCGCATGCTCGTCTGTGGCAGGTGCCCTGCACTCGAATTGATATCAAAGACATTGGCTATTTCATCTCCGGTTGGAAGGTCGATTTCGAACGGCACACGACGCGCAACGTCTCCGTCTACAACGTCAAGGGATTCTCTCCCAACGAGACGCTTGTTTGGATCACCCATGGTTATGGATTTGCCCTTCCCGTTTACGTTCGGGAGGTGTACGTGAACGACGAGAGTGTCTTCCAGGTGGATTGGGTGGAGTCGCATCTTACCGACCAGGAGCCTATTGAGTTCGATATCCGCACTGAGAGACTCGATGTCGGTGCTAAGGGCGTCTCTGTCGAGGCCCTTCACGTATACCTCGATAAACACATTGATGGACCGTTTGAGGATTTCATTGAGGACCATTTCGAGGGCACTCCTTTTATCACCGAAATACTAAAGACGGCCCATCGCTTCTACGTTAAGGAGAAGACACCATCTATCCGAAAAGCCTTGAAACTCGTCCTTGCATACAACCTAACGATGCATATCACCATGATCCAGCAGCAGGGTGACGACGCCAACCTCGACGGCCAGATTGATGACGAGGACTCGAAGTTCTACGGTCAGGTGGTCGCCCCGGTCATGGTCAACTTCCAAATTAAGTGTGCGTTGGCCGATATGTGGCGCGAACTGCAAAAGAACATCCTCGAGGAGCTGTCTTCCCTCTACTCGAGCGTATATAGTGGCGAGCGTCTCAAGAACTGGCCAACCATCTTCATGTTGGCTTCGATCCTCTTGGCAGTGTGGGAGGAGATGCAGTTCGACTCACACTACCGTATGCCGGACCCTGCGGCGGTTACCAAGTTCTGCAATGACATGGAAACCACGCCAGTTGGCGTCATCGTCGGTCTGTTCCATGCCATTTCGCAGAAGCTCCCCGCCTTTGTGGACTGGGACACGGGCAAACATGGCCATATTCTGAATAACAACGTGGCCGTCTGTGAAGCCATGACTGAAGTCCGCGGGCACGTTCTCAAGCATGGTATGTGCTCCCTCTTTTTTTATTCTTTTTTTTATTCTATCGAGTTCCACTCCTAACGATATATGCAGAGGAGTATCTTCGTAAGCGCCCTGATTGCACCTTTGACCGAAACGACTTTGATTCTCTATCAAACAAGTTCTTGTCGAAGTTGGTGATCCGTGCCAATTAGGCCTCTACTGAGCCTGGTCCGAGAGAGGACACGTCTTGGGCTTTGGCACTATTCACACTACGCCACAACTCACTCACCTCGCGATGCACGTGCGAAGATACCCAATACTACCAACAGCTATCATGCTGTCAGAGACGGCTTGAGAAATCCTATTTCCTTTGTTTATGAATCCCCAGCCATGGCGTTGGCGACGCGAGAGAGAAACCGTAACCAGGGGCTGCAACTCTTCTATTTCGACTCTACTCGCCTTCGTATCGACACAGTTGCTCCTTGGTTTTTTTTTTTTTTCTTTTTTCTTTCTTTTTTGCTTTCCTCGGCTGGTCACCGTAATGACGATCCCCGACAATTTTCTACGGCCTTTTTTTTTCTTCCTTTTTTTTGTTTATTCTTCATGATTCGGTCTGTTGACGATTCATTTCAACGACATGTATGATCATGACCCGCATCAGAGATGATTATGGATTGCGGATTTGAAGTCGAGCGAGTCGTCGTAACGAGTCTTTGCTTTACAGACACGAGTTTGGAGGACACGATTTGCCCAATGACAGCCATTGGCACGAAGAACAGAACAGAACATACACACAGAGACGATTACGATGCGCATGGCGTTTGGAGGCCCTACGAGGTCTCGCGAGGGATAGGTGGAATTCTTGTGTCGGGAGGCTTTGAGGGCCGCAAATGGCATCTGTTACAGCTGTACTTGGTACACAATTCGTGTTTATATCCTACCCCATAAAATGATTGCTATTTCAGTCCATATTATTCGGCTCCTTTCTTGCTTCGGGATGTACTCTTATTGTCTGGAGAGGATTCTCAAACAAGAAAACGAGGCATTGCGCCGGATGTACGAAGTATCCGTCAGTATGCTTTGCTTCCGCTTGGTGAAAATGTGTGGAGGATTGGAGGAAAAGCTATTCTGTGTAATAGTATCAGCACTGCCAAACTGCTCTCAAAACCAGACATTGGCAAATGGTCTGTGCGATACATCGAACTTATCAAGGAACTGCACCATGCAGCTAGCTAATCGAATAACAATATCGCTGGTCGTACGAAGTCTAGTCCGTAGATATCGAACACATCTGTGTAAATCGTAAAGGTATAGCAGATACCTTATATTGTAGAAGCATGAAGTGCATGTCTAGGAGGGTATCTTGAAGAAGCGCAGCGTCCTTATAACGTCGTCGTGTGTATGATGTGATGGATGGATTCCTATCTAATCCCTAAAACTCCGCTAGAACCGCAAAGGCCCGGCGTATTATCGGTGGCGGCACCACAACGGACAGCATAATAAAGGCTCCACCCCTTGTCTACGCCGAATAGCTACCTCTCTACTGTGATTTTGATCAATGTAAGGATGCTGCTCAACAAAGGAAGGAGAGGTATTCGTAGTTTGCTACCTAGTTTCCTTTAGGTGGTGATTGACAGGAGAAACACTGCATCGGACAATGAGAACCCGCTAAATCCGTATGTACATAGGAGGCGTCCGTGCTTGGCCCTGCCAGGCTATGCTCATCGGCCAGGAATGCATTGTGGGGCGTTGGGGTCCGAACACTGCTGCGAAGCAGTCACATGAACGCATCATTCAGGAATGGACGGGATGCTTCAGTACGGATTGGTTCTATGAAATGAAACCAGAACAGGTCCTACCAAGTACTTCGTAGGCCGTTCCAGATGTTTGCAACAGAGTATGTATGAAATACGAAGTTACTGCGCTTTGACTTCTCGAGTTCAGGGAAGAATGGCAGAACACCTGGAACGACGCGAAACGAAAGCCGTTGCATACCATGTAGTCGTAGATGTGATAGAATCTGGACAGCTTAGTAAGGTAAGGAAAGTTCTGAACCACCTATGAGTATTCGTAAGGCATGAATATATCTGCACTATCTATGAGTAACTCGGTTTGAAAATTGCAATATCATTTTCACTATTTCTTGAGATCTGTATTATTATAGCGAGGGAAATATCATCGTTACCTGCTCCGTACTTCCTGCGAATCAAGCAACCAGGTTCCAGCCTTGCCACGGGAAGCAACTTGCGAGTGCGATAAGGAGATACGGAGGTACAGATCAGTAGCGCAAAGATAAGGCAAGACGTGGAATGTACCCGTACATGGACTTTCGTCTGCAATTGCGGAGAAGGAAAGTACTGGTAACTTCACCAAAACCCCATTCTGGAGTCTTCCGGTGGATTCCGTGCTTCAGTTGACTGCCTGCTTTTGGCCTCATAGAGGGAGCCCAGCTTCCATGCCTTGCGGCGAAGTAGTTACTGCTGATGAATCACATTACCCCACCCGGTCTAATCCCCCCCCTGCCTGCAACATATCCCCTCCCATACCGTCACTGCCTTCACGCTTGTCCTGCTTTCGCCGCCCCCCTCCTCTTCGTATTTAACCACGATCCCCTCCCAACGCCCAACCTTCTCAACTTTCTCCCTCCATCATCCAACTGCTCTCTCCCACCTCTGCAATTTTCAGGCAAATTACACCTTGGCTTCACATTTCCACAACGACACCCTCTACTCCAAGCCAAACGTACCTCAACATCTGCGAACGTCGTCATCATGCAGATCTTCGTCAAGACTCGTAAGCCTCGACTCAATCATTCTCTCGAGCTTTCAAGCTTGCCGGACTTACTGACCATTCTCTCCTAGTCACCGGAAAGACCATCACCCTTGAGGTCGAGTCTTCCGACACCATCGACAACGTCAAGTCCAAGATCCAGGACAAGGAGGGTATCCCCCCTGATCAACAACGCCTTATCTTTGCCGGAAAGCAGCTTGAGGACGGCCGTACCCTATCCGACTACAATATTCAGAAGGAGTCGACGCTCCACCTCGTTCTCCGTCTTCGCGGCGGCATGCAGATCTGTACGCTTGATTCCATCACCATGCTCCCGACCGGCCTCACACTAACCAGTCATCTGCAGTCGTCAAGACCTTGACCGGCAAGACCATCACCCTCGAGGTCGAATCATCCGACACCATCGACAATGTCAAGTCCAAGATTCAGGATAAGGAGGGTATCCCTCCCGACCAACAGCGATTGATCTTCGCTGGAAAGCAACTCGAGGACGGCCGTACCCTTTCGGACTACAATATCCAGAAGGAATCCACCCTGCACCTTGTCCTCCGTCTCCGTGGTGGTATGCAAATCTTCGTCAAGACTCTCACTGGCAAGACCATCACTCTGGAGGTTGAGTCATCCGACACCATCGACAACGTTAAGTCGAAGATTCAGGATAAGGAGGGTATCCCACCCGACCAACAACGCCTGATCTTTGCCGGCAAGCAGCTTGAGGATGGTCGCACCCTCTCCGACTATAACATCCAGAAGGAATCCACCCTGCATCTCGTCCTGCGGCTGCGTGGTGGCATGCAGATCTTCGTGAAGACCCTTACCGGCAAGACCATCACATTGGAAGTGGAGTCCTCAGATACCATCGACAATGTCAAGTCGAAGATTCAGGATAAGGAGGGTATCCCACCTGACCAACAGCGTCTCATTTTCGCTGGTAAGCAGCTGGAGGATGGTCGCACCCTGAGTGACTATAACATCCAGAAGGAGTCAACCCTCCACCTCGTTCTTCGGCTGCGTGGTGGCCAGTAAGCTGGCATGATCTGTTTGGACCACTTGTCGAGGTCACGGTGGCGACAAGTTTTTCGGCGTTTGGGGATAACTACCATCGGGTCAAGGGAATAGCATGATTTTAGGGAATTCGTGACCAATCTACTTAGGGCTCATACATAATATTGAGCGAGGGAATACAAACAGGCACTGCAGCCTCATTTTGCTATTCCATTTCTTTCGCCTCCAGATATGGCAACATCGTTCATTCCGCCCGTGTCCGCGACTTGCGTTAGCATGAATGTATCAAAACTGTACTACACCAATAATTACGTGAGCTTACGTTCTTACGTTGGGTTGTATCCGTGCCTCCATATAATCCCCACTGTCCTTAGCTTCGTTTAATGGGGTATTTTCACACTCTCATGTGCGACGATGGCTTTAACCTGACTGAAATCCAGGACTCACTCCCTAACTGCCTCTTTCTGCTCAGCCTCTTT
This sequence comes from Sodiomyces alkalinus F11, assembly GCF_003711515.1. Lineage (NCBI taxonomy): Eukaryota > Fungi > Ascomycota > Sordariomycetes > Glomerellales > Plectosphaerellaceae > Sodiomyces > Sodiomyces alkalinus. The sequence continues at coordinate 1,811,492 of NW_021167087.1, read as the reverse complement.
CCGGAATGTGCTGTACGTGGTACGAGTGGAAAGGTCCCCTTATCGAGATCGTTCTGCCCCCACTGCCTCCGTAATATACAGCTCAAAAGGTCGCATCCTCGAACGAGGCCCCCAGACCACGGATCTCAGACCGTCTCCTTGATTCGCCCGAGGTGAGCCAGACCCGAGGCTCCCCCCGAGTTCCTCCCTCCGACGACGGTGAAGAATGCCTACGTACTTTTATCACATCAAGTTCGAACTCTATCCGACCGCCAATCCGGTAGCTTGCAGCGAGCGGAGAGCTCTGGACGGACAAGGTGGAACAGCATCACAGCCGACAAACGAAATCTGGCTACCTGCGCCCGGCGCCGATATATTCGACGAGCTTCCCTCTCATCCCGGTCGACGAGAACCCAAAAACAAGGCCTCCATCGCTTCGGGATCACGTTTCCATCCTCAACCGCAGCATTCGTCCCAATCCAAACGCATTACGAATCGCCACGTGGAGTCGTCACCGAGTTCTCCTAGCCAAAGCGGACCTTTGTCTGTAAACGTCATAGACTGCGGTCCTTCGCGGGCCCAAGTTGAAGAGGATAACGGGAAGAACATTGAACTTCTCAGCAGACACCAGTGGAAGGCGAGGACCAAGAGTCTGCCCCCGCCACCGGCGTCCGCCGCGATCAAACCCCAGACTGCTGTCAGGGACTGGCGATTTGGATGGGTCCGAGTGGCAAGCCTAGACCCAGGCGAGGACAAGGTTGCAACAACAGCGAACATGGCCCAAGACGAGGAGCTCAGCAGCAGCAGCGGCGCCCCTGCTGCCACGGGCATCGGTCCCATGTTCAGCGGCGTGGGCACGGCCACCAAGGCCAAGTGCATCCCGCTCGATTTTAAGAACACTGATATGGGGTGGGGTATCGTGCATTTCTACCGCGAGGGCGAGGACAGTCCCGGCTTGCGAATACCTCCTGCGGAGCAGCACCAGGATGATCAGAGCGAGGAGGAGTGCACCACTTTGTGCATTCCTGCGGTGCCCAGCTACTGGACGCCTGGTGACTTTCTGGGCTTTATCGGTGACAAGTGGAAGGAGGGGATCAGTCACTATAGGATTGTCATGACCGAGCAGCTGAGTCGCTACCTGGTTCTTATGAAGTTCCGGGATGACAAACGGGCTCGGTTATGGCAGAAGGAGTTCAACGGCAAGGTGTTCAACAACACAGGGGTAAGTTCTGTGAGCTCAAAGATCGAGTGCTCCTTTGTCCCCGTATATAATAGTCCACTCCGTACTGACTCTGTCATACAGCCCCAGATATTCCAGGTGGTCTTCGTCAAATCCATCACTTTCGAGACGCCGATGGCACCCTCCAGTTCCGACGGGAACTCCATGACATCGTCGAGTCCCATGGCCGTTTTGCATTCCCTGAAACCCTTTCCGCCGCCGACACCGAACCTCATCGAACTCCCCACGTGTGCGGTCTGCCTGGAAAGAATGGACGACACGACCGGACTTATGACGATTCCCTGCCAACACATCTTCCACTGCGCCTGTCTGGAGAACTGGAAAAGCCCCGGGTGTCCCGTCTGCCGCCACACCAGCGACAACCCGGATTTTGACCCATCAAACCCTTACACGCAGCCTTTTGGGTCGCCGGTTTCCAACCTCTGCAGCGTCTGCGACAGTACGGATGACCTCTGGATCTGCCTCATCTGTGGCAGGGTCGGGTGTGGACGGTATAAGGGCGGGCATGCAAAAGACCACTGGAAGGAGACAGCACACAGCTTCGCATTGGAGATCGAGACGCAGCACGTCTGGGACTATGCGGGCGATACGTGGGTGCACCGTCTTATCCGCGAGAAAGGCGACGGCAAGCTCGTTGAGCTCCCGGGAAAGACGGGCGGGCCCCAAGACGGCCCTCACCAGCGGGACGACGTGGTTCCTCGCGCCAAGCTGGAGAACATGGGACAAGAATACGCGCATCTCCTGAGCTCGCAGCTGGAGTCGCAACGCGTCTATTTCGAAGAGATGATGAGCAAGCTTGCCGACAAGGCGGCAAAGGCGACGGCGACGGCCGAGGCTGCCTTGAAACAAGCGGAATCCCTACGTACAGAGAACGCCAAGTTCTGCGCGGACCTGGAAAGGCTGCAGAACGAGGTCATACCGCAGCTGGAGCGCGACAGCGAGCGAGATCGAAAGAAGGCGGAGAAGGCGCAGGAGCTGGCTAGGAACATGGGGAAAGCCTTGCAGGAGGAAAAGGAGGTGTCCAAGGGCTTGATGAAGCGTGTGGAGCACAACGCGGCGGAGCTTGGAAGCCTCCGGGCGAGAGATCAGGAGCAGCAGGCGAAGATTGCCGAGCTGGAGGATATGAATCGCGACTTGACCATGTTCATTTCGGGCCAGGAGAAGCTCAAGGAACTCGAGGCTGAAGGCCAGGTTGAAGCGGGAGAGCTCGCTGAAGGGAGTGCTAGCGTTCCTGAAAGAAAGGGGAAGCGGAAGGGGAAGAAATAACCGGTGGGTCGGCGGAAGACTGGGAGGGGGAAAGGGAGGTGCGCGAACAATATAATAAACTCCAAAGACATGTCTAGCGTTTTTGGAGGCAAATTTTCACAGAGTCATGATAAATGTTCTTGATGATAAATGGTAGCGAAACGCACCTTCGTGAATCAATAGTGTTGCCTGTCCTAACCATACCATATATGCTTGAAGAAACATACGGACGTTGTTTGTTTCGATCGCGCAAGGTCGGCGTCCCCATTGGCTGGTATTTTGCTCTATATACGTCCGTAATATCATCCCATATACCACCTTCTGGCGTCTTTCCCCCTTTATCCATAACCCCTGCGTAGGGGGTAGATGCAACCAAATTCTGCCGTAAATAAAAGAACAGCCATAAATATCATACAATCGTAGATGATTGAAACGCCCATGATGTCCGTCAATATTCGTGCGCCCTTGACTTGTGAACCGTTGAAAACCCAAGACTAAAAATCAATATAGCCTCCCTTTTGCATGAAAGCAATGCAACATGTCCGCCTCCTCATTAGCGGAACATCTCACTCCCCAGGAGCCAGCGATGGGCGGTTGGCTGCGTGTCGTCACTCGAAATGCTCATAAACACCATCCCATGTTGACGACTGCCATAGTCGTACATGGGAGAACCCCGCTTTGGAGATTGTGTACGACTCAGCGTCGGCGCATAACCAAGCCGGATGGGCAACGTGGTTTTCTCTCGGGTTCTTCGTGAAGTGGTAGATGCGGACCCCGCAAGGGATCAGTGTTATACGTCTTCACTACTGCTCGCGCTAGAGGCACTTGTGACACTCATGCCGTCGCGCGCGGTATGGACGAGACGGTAGATTGCAAAGGCGACGAGGGCGAGGACGACGAAGAGGATAATGACGATGATGGCGATGGCGTCGTTTGGTTTCACCATGGTTGTGGATGTCCCTCACGAGGGCGGGAATGCTCTGAGGGTCCTTTTTATTGGACCGTGGAGGTATGATGCGGTCGAAGTGCCACCTCTTGCTCCACGTGAATTGGGCCGGAGAGACTCGAGGCAGAGATTTGGAGTACGGCGAGAAATGTGTTCTGGCTGGCTCCGTGATTGAGGAATGTCGGAGTCGAGATGTGAGACAATTTGAGCTTGAAAGCAGCACGTGGGTTTGAATTCCTTGTCGAGGAGTTGGTGATGTCTTCGGGAGTCGTTAGCTCGAGTGTGGTGGTAGAACGTGGATTATAAAGTTCAACTAACCAAAAAGGCACTTACCAAAGTAATCCTAGGGAGCTCGTTTTTAGTTCCAACAGATCGAGATCGAGTGAGGTCTTATTCCGAGTTCCCGGAAATTTGTCTCCGTATACAGGCGTCTGAACCGGCGGAGGTTGGTTGAGAGTGGGCAGTGGCCTGAAGGTCTAGAAGAGCAAGACGGTTCGGTTTCAACCAGCTGAAAATATTCGGTCGATTCTAAATTTGAACTTTGATAACGATCAATACTAAATGATGTGCTCGAGGGAAAATGTAGTAGAGTAGAACAAAAGGGGCAGAGGGGGAAATACGCAAAGGACTGAAGCTCATGAGCAAGCAGAGAGGGCTGGTATTAAAGCGGTTGCCCCGCCACCAGCTTTCTTGAAGTCAATAAAATGGCAAGGCTGGGTACCGTTAGAACCTAAAGGTCTCCACTCTCGCCCCGAGCGGCCCATGGTCGGTGCCAGCTCACCCCTGCCGGTTAGTGGGTCTTCGGTGCCAAAGCTTTCACTTCAGAGAGGTCCAACCTCCTTTTTGGGCTTTCTTTTACCGGGTCTGCATACGAATCGAATATTTGAGTTTCGTGTACGTACTCCGCCGAGAAAAATGGCTGGGAGAGTACTTTTTTCTTCTTTTCAGCTACATGTACACCGCATCATGACTCACGTGATATTGTATCCGTATCACGGACGGGGTAGACACAAGGCGACACGATGATTCTGCCATTGGGCAAGAATATTCAGTGTCAAATTTGGACTCTGGTTCCAATCCCCCGCCGAACAACATCAGGAGGAAACATACATACTTCACTTCCCCCGACTCCAACAACGCAATTTTGCGTTAAATTTATTCATTTTAGCAAACGCCGCTTCCAAAGTCTTACCAAACCATTGGCAAGACGACGTCGCCAAGAAAGGCGGACCCAGCAAGAAGCGCAAAGTAACATGATATGACGCAGAACGAAAGCAATACCTTGACATAAGATATTAACGAAAGACATACAAACGTCCGGAGACTGGTGAATTCTGGGCCTTTATTTTACTCGTTCTACTCCGCATCGGGCACTGCATCAGGTGCCGTCTTGACAATCCTAATGTGCCTCTCGTAGAACTGGAGCATCTAAGAGGTGAAATATGGTCAGCTTCATTACCGGCCGAGTAGCGACGACGACGTGACGGCTGGATGTGCCATCGGGAATAGGGGAATAAAGCAAGAGGGTTTGCTCCAGACGCATACCTTCTGCGGGCAGCGCTTGTAAATAACGTCAGTGCCGTGCTTGGTCTTCTGTCCATTCTTCCAGTTGAGATACACGATGAGCTTGCCGGTCTGCTCATCTTCGCAGGCGTCGATGGTCTCGACCTCGTCCTCCCAGCTACCGCTCGGCGGCTTCCACGCGTTGGCTTTGGCGCTGGCCGGCGGCGTGCTGTCGGCGGGATGCTTCCCGTTCTTCCGCGCGCGCTTGGAGGAACTGGACGGCGTGGCACCGGTCGATGCGCGTCCGCGCTTCCTGTTCTTCCTGGCCTCTTGGGCCTGCTCCAGAAGCAGTTCGCGGGACCCTATTTGACGGTAATATTCCGCGACGATGTCAGGCGCGCCATCCCTATTTCGCTCTTCCAGTTAGAGAAACCAAGCATCTCATAGACGATAACCCGTGCGACATGAATGCCTCATGGGCGCATGGCAAGCAAGCGTCGGTGATGAAAAGGAGCTGGGTAAACATACAATAGGTTCTCCTCGGGTTCCCAAGTCTGGTCTGCCTCGTCCTCGTAGCCTTCCCATTTTACTTTGAATGTAATATTGCCCTGTTGAGAGAGGAAGGGTCAGCGGACTGTTCCCGGATCTGGTGTCGTAAGGAACAAAGAGCGTTTTCGTGCCAACGTACTTGCACATCGACCGAGTGTAAGATGATCTTCTCGACGATATACCTGTAAACAGTGAATGTCAGCTGTGAACCCTCGATACGGAAAAAATAGTGCGGCAAGGGTAGAGACATACTCATCTTCCTCAGCCTCGTCCTCACCCTCTTCCTGCACCTCCTCGTCTTCCTCTTCCTCTTCCTTGGCCTTGCCTTTCTTTCCGCGCGTCTTCTTCACATCTACGTCTCCATTCTTCTTAGCGCTTGAATCGGTTGAGTAACCGACGCTGTCTTTACCCTTGCTTGTAGAGCGCTTGCTCCGGAGGGGGACCTCAAGCTCGACTTCGGTATCGGACTTCTCTTGGTCGCTCAGGGCTAATGGGAAAATATTAGCCACCTAATTAATAAAAAATGCGAACTTTCGCACCAATATATCCGAGGTAGTTGTAGAACGATAGCTAGAGCCATGTGGCGGCAACGGCGATGCGACAGGTAGAGTGCGACAAGGAAGCTGAGCGAGCGGACCTACCGGGAGGCATGGTGACTGATGAGGAGAGAAGTCACCAGAAAATATGAGTTGCCGCAGAATCAAGTGTTTATTGGGTACGACGATGTTGTAACGCGATATAGCACGGTAGGCTTGCGACAACGGAGCGTACGCAATCACAGCTCACTGGAATTGGAAGTTGGGAGTGGGTGGAATCGACGCGACGGTCGTGTGGTTGTTGTCGCGAGCTTTCTTGTTTCGCGATTGGTCACTATCAGGCAATCGGGGCGAAATTATGGATATACCCATAATCCATTGCCCCGAAAATCGATTAGCTCTGGCCAATTATAAAGGGACAAGGGACACGCTGAGGATAACCGAATGTATCAGAACATAAATAAGGTACGCGGAATTGTGTGTATATTTATCTAAGTAAAGTTCGTGGTACTTCACGGGTATATCTAACTATTAGGGGAAAAATAAGGGGAAATAAGTATGGATATATAGGAATAAGGTACTCTACACGTCTAATATAATATAGTTTGTTGTACCTTGATAGAGCTATTAGATTAATCGGAATAAAGTTTTTTTACTAAAACGCCGGGCTTATAACTATTAGAATATTAATAAAGTACAGAAAAATATATATATATATTTATCTAAATAAAGTTCGTAGTACTTTACGGGGATATCTAAGTATTAGGAAAAATAAGGGGAAATAAGTATAGATATATAGAAATAAGGTACTCCACGCGTCTAATATAATACAGCTTGTCTCGATAAGGTGGCTGTGGGCATCTAACATATTAATTGGCGCCACCTTCCGAACTAAGGACGTGACCGACCGACCGCCTCATTTCATCGGCGAAACTCTACGATGATAATGTAATGGATACTGGCACTTCCGTAGTCATAAGGTACTCTAGCGCTCCTCAAATCTTGGCCTTCCCCTTCTTGCTGTCCGGCCGCTCTGGCCTCCCCAGGTATCTCTGCCACTCGCCTGTGAGCGTCGTCTTCTCCTCCCGGCTACGCTTCGCCCACGCCTCGTACTCGGCCTGCTCTGCCCTCCACACCTGTAGCTCCTTGGCAATCCACCTCGCCGAGTGTTCGGCACAAACGTTGGGAACTTCCATGGGGATCAGATGACCCTTGCCCTCGAGGGTCACTTCCTCGACCCTGCCCTTCGCCTCGCCGCCGCTCCCTCCCACGCCAACCCCCGTGGCGCGCATCTTCTCCTCCCTTAGCTCGGGCGTCGATAGATCGCTTTCGGCGCCGAAAATGTACATTGCCGGGGCGCGCAGGGTCGGTAACCTAGCCAGGGTGCTGGCGCCTTCCGCTCGGTACACGGGGAACGTGTAGTAACGCTCGTTGAGCGACGGGTCCATGTCCGGGACGAGCTCGGGCCGCAGGAGGTTCTTTCCTTCGGCGTCATAGGCGTTCCAGCTGGGACGGAAGTAGGTGAAGACCTCCTGGTCCTTGGTCGTGGTGAGGGTGACCTTGCCGGCGTCGGCTTGGCCCGGGTACCTCGGCGTCGGGGTCTCGCGCAGGCCGTGCTCCACCCACGAGGCGAGGACGCGCGGATCCCAGGCGGAATAGAACGGGTTTCGTCGGAAGGCGGTGGCGGCGGCTTCGCGGGAGGGCCAGAGGTCGCGGCGACGCGCGGAGCTGGCGGCGGGCGACGCGTTGACGAAACCCTTGGCGGAGGCGGACCACTTGGAAATGACGGGGTCGAGGAGGACGACAGCGGTGAAGAGCCGCGGGTGGGAGAGGGCTAGGTTGGCGACGGCGTTGCCGCCGAAGGAATGGCCGATGCCGACGAGGGGGCGGGGCGGCCGGAGCGTGTTGACGAGATGCAGCATGTCGCGCGGATGGTCCAGCCAGCCTGGGTCGTTGCCGAGCTTGTCTTCGTTGAGCACGCCCGAATAGCCTTGCCAGGCGGCGTCGGCGATCAGAATAGAACGGATGCGGAAGCCATGACGGCGCGCATGCGCGTGGAGATCCTCCCAGAGTGCCTCGTAGAGTTCCTTGGGGAAGCCGTTGGCATGGGCTCCCAGGATGGTCACGTCGCCGGGTTGAGGGTTCGGATTGTCTTTGGGAATGTATTCTTTGACGGCGAGCTTGAGAACATCTTCCTGCGAATTCGCTAGGGCGCGTGGGAACTCTCGTATATGAGACGCGTCGATGATGTGCTCTTTGATGGTGAAGACTGAAGACATGGTGAAGAAGACGCAGAAGAGACTCTATATTGAGCAATGCAACATGAGAAGAGTAGATGACCAATCTCTAAGCAGATTGAAGATGAGCCAGCTCGTTTCTATTAGCACACAAGCGGCCACGTATGTTTCAGAGTATAAGAGTCCATGGCTTGCTGCTATGCGACACTGAGATGGCGTTCGGCTATGATGTTTTCGTTAAGTCCAAGGCGGGTCCAAAGAGGGAACTGTGTGGATGCCGAGGTCAAACTACATTGAGATATCCCTGTGCTTCATTTTCGGCTCCGATTCACGGCAGTGTAATTATAAGTACCTTGATTACCTTATCTGTACATACGCGTACTTTGTAGGTCGGTTAGTAATTACTTACTCCTTACCTCCCCTTGAATTGTCCCTATCTCGGTGACTCCGCAACGCTTCTCGGTGAACACTGGGACAGGTGCGACGGCGTGAGATATGGAGTGCTTACCCCGTACTCAAACCTTACCTTAGCGTCCTAATCTTAAAGTGACTTTGGATGCCTTCGGTGAAGAGACGAAAAGTAGCAACACACACCAAGGTAACATGCACAACTTCCCGACTTAAAATGCTGCATTTACCCTTTGCAATTCATCATCCTTTTACTTCGGGGAATCATACTTTTTTCTTGGAATCATTAAGCCTATTGCATGTCGCCCAAAATCATTTTGTTCGCTGGCGCCCCGGATCCTAACTCCATAGACTGGACTTCAGCCGACCTTCTGACAGACTTCACGGCTCCCATCTCAACCTTTCTTGGGATACCTTCTCTTGCTCATGACCATGGGCCAGTTAAAGGCACGCATGCCAGTAACTACAGGAGCTGCAGCAGCACCAGGAAAGTGTCATGGCGTTCTTTGCCTTTAGAACGACCGCATCTCGAAACCGGTCACTCTCACCTCCATGCGCTCCCAAACCTCTTCGTCACTCCGAACGATGTCAAATTTTGCTCCACCGCCAGCCTCTCTTTCTCCATTGAATCAACGAGAGATGACCCAGAAGTGCAAGATGGAAGCGTAGCCTCGCAAGAACAACAGCGTCAGACCCTCCTTTCGCGGTTTTACGACCATTCCCTTGCTTGCCACCAGGACATCGCTTCCTCCCAACTCCCTCCCGCGTCCCCTTCCTTAGACGATACGACGAAGACAACTTCACTTTTTAGAAACTCCAAGTCCTTCTCCTCCATTGGAGAAGACCATCCATCTTCCCTCTCGTCCGCCCGTCCACCCCTAGGCAACCCATCGGCGAGTACGCACCTCAGCGACCTGGAAGACATCCCTTCCGCACGACACCTCTTATCTCTCGCCCCGCAGACAGTGACGGTCAATCTCATCGCCGGCGTCATCTCCATCGCCGCCCCTCGCACAGTCGTCACGCGCTGGGGCACACGGATGTCCCTCGTCGAGGTCCTGCTGGGTGACGAAACTCGCGCGGGCTTCGCCGTGACGTTCTGGCTACCTGCTGCTGCTCCTAGTGCGGACACCGCTCCGGTTAGGCAGAGGACGGCCGAAAAGCAGGAGCCGGAGCTGCTGGCGGACGGACTGTCGAAGCTGAGGACACAGGACGTCGTACTCCTGCAGAACGTGGCGCTGAACGTGTTCAGGGGCCGCGTGTACGGCCAGAGCTTGCGGAAGGGGTTGACCAAGCTGTATCTGCTTCATCGCCGGAGACTGGACCCTGGAGATGAAGAAGGGTATTACTGCGCAAGGGACTTTGCCAGGGCCAGGCCAGACGAGCGAGGATCGCACCCGCAGTTTGAGAAGACTAGGCGGGTTAGAGATTGGGTTTTGCGTTTTGTGCGTGCAGGTCAGACGGACACTTCGGGCGAAAAGGGACCGAGAACGACGGCTGGGAAGAAAAGGAAGGGCTGGGAAATGCCGCCGGACGACACGCAGTAACGAGAAGGGTGTATTCTTCGTTCTTTGGGTGATCTTGGGTCCAGTGTGACTTTGCATTACGGGGCGAAAAAAAAGAGAGTTGGAGACGTAGATCAGAACATTAAGGATCAGGGAGGGTATGGAGGGCCGTTATAACAGGACCTAAGAGAATCATCATGCTACTTGTCATGGGTAATGCGAAGCTAGTTTGCCTGAGAGAGTTAAATGCAGTCTGTCTCTGTCATCAAACCTCAAATAGAGCACCGCACCTAACATCCAAGATGTTTTGCTGGCGTCCATCCCTTATCCAACAAGGACATTTCATGTATCCATCGCATGAAAGTCCGATATGACCCGTACCATCAAGTAAAGAGAGACAGAAAGCAGATAGCCGCAGCTTAAATGTAGTACATGGTATCCCTGAGATTCGGGTGCACAGCCTTGGGATCACTCAGCGGGTCCAGAGGGTCTGCAGCGCCTCCTCTTGCTCCTCCTCCTGTCATAACAGATGCCGTTTCCGAGACGTCGAACATCTCAGAGCGGTGCACACGTGCACGCTCGCACACAATATCGGCGTAGTACGCCGGCGGACAGATACTAACAGCCTTGGTGGCCCGTCCGAACAGATAACAGAGTTCATGAGTGAACTTCTCCAGCTCATCAGCCGCCGCGCTGGTAGTCCCGTGACGGGAGCAGAAGACCTCGTCGAGAAGCACGGTGTAGTGTGCGGGGCGAGCCGTCCCCTGGAGGGCATTGTGCGCCGTGAGGAAGAAGTCCCAGTACCGCGTCTGCGTCACGCCGCGATCCACCACGGTGCCGTGCTTGATGTTGCGGGACTGCGTCGTGTGGCCCTCCTCGGCCGGGTAGAACCGCGTCTGATGCCGCTTCACCGACACGATTATGGACAGCTTGGGCGGCTTCAAGTTCTTGGCTTTGTACTTCTCATGGCACGCCCGGCGGATGTGTGGCAGCTCCATGTTCAGCACCTGGCTGAACTGCCCTTCCGATACACCGTCGCGGTAGATGACGATGTACTCGGGAAGCTTCCCGGCGTTGTGCTTGGCCCAGAGGTCGAGTCGCGAGCCGAACATACGCGCCAGGTGGTGATCGAGCATTTCCTGGAGCGAGTGCTGCTCCCACGCCACCGCAGGCCATTGGCCGAGGTCCTTGTCGATGCTGGCTACCAGGCCCACCAGACTGGGCGGCAAGTCCTCCCTCTTCATTGCCGAACCCGGAGGGGGCGCCGACTTCTCTTCCGGCTGCTTTGCAGGGGCTTTTCCCTTGCCCTTGCCCTTGCCCTTCCCCTTGCCTTTGCCGCCCTTGGCCTCCTCCCCTTCGGCCTTCTCCTCCGCGGCCTTCTCAGGCCCGGCTTCCGGCGGCCCCTCTCTGCTCTTGGCCGCCGCCTTCTCCTTGTCCCTGATAGCGAAACTCAAATTGGTGGGATGGGTCACATCGTAGCCCACTACCATGGTCTTTCCATCCCTGACAATGGGGATCTGATTCTGGACCCGATGGTTGATCCCGCCGTTCTTGAGGTTCCATTTGAGCGCGATGTTGGCAAAAGTCATGGGGCTCGCCTTGTTGAAGTTCTTTTCAACGGCACATACCGTGTGCAAGCCGTATTCAACGTCGCCCAGGGTCTTGACGGCGCTGTAAAGACCCGTGTCCTGGGCCGGAAGGATCACCAAGAGGAAGAATTTGGTCCCCGGGCGGACCTTCTGCGCTAGGGACCTGAAGATGTCGCGCAGCTTGGCCTCGTAGTTGTCATGCGGAGACATGTGGACCTCGATGCCGCGACCGGTGGTCTTCTTGTCGATGAGGATGCCCATCTTATCGTTGACTTGTTCAACGAACTTCCCCACAGCCTCGGCCGCATTGTAGGACCGGTTGCCGAAAATCTGTAGCCATCCCCAGTTGGAGATCACGGTGCCGGCCTTGGCTACCCTTACGTCAATCATGTTCCACCCTCCCTTGGCGGTGTTGGCGACCTTCTCCCGCTCCGCCCTAGGGTCTCTGTAGCCGATCCGGGGCGACATCAGCTCGCGGCCGTCGACGATGAGAAGCTTCTTGTCGACCTGGACGCCGAAACGATCTAGTTCGGGATTGTTATCGAGACCGAGTGCGTCACGAGCCGTAGTCGTGATGGACAGGGCGTTGGCGAACGGTGAGCGGCAGGCGAATCGTAGCATGGCCGTCGTCTCATCACCCGACAACTTGGCTCTGACAGCCTGACCGGCGGCGATGGTGCATTTCTCCGCGGGGACATATCGGGGCTTGTCGGGGGTCCCGAGGTTGATGAGCGGAAGGCTGGGATCCGGTTCTTGCCCATATTCTAGCTTGGTGTTAGCAACATGATGACCCTTCAGGGGGTAATGGATAAAATGATAAAATGATCGGGCATGACAGCAAAACTTACTCCACTTCCAATATTCGGCGACGGTGTACTGTCCCGGGGGTTTCCCTCCCAGGACAGTCGTCTCTCCCTCATAGGGCACAAAGCGGACCTTGACCTCCTTAGGGCCGCCGAAGCCGGACGAGGTGTCAATCTGCACAACACCACCATTGACCACCGCTCGGGAGAGCTCGCGACGGTTCGCTAGGCCGCAAATGGTCTTTTTGGTTTCGATGTCTTTGCCATTCGCGTCCCTGAAGACGTACCTAACGCGGGTCTTGGCCAGGAACTTGTTCACCATCCTGAGCCTCGATTCAATCCCGCGATGCTGTTGGCCCTTGCCACCGAAGACGTCCAAGCCGGACCACCGGAGGAGTTCGGCTACAGAGACGGCCACTTTGAAGACGCCATGGGTGACGTTGACGTTGAGAAGAAGCCCGCCGGTGGCCAGGCGCACGCTCTGGAAGTAGCCGCGGACGGCGGAGAGCCTGTTCCTGTCGCCCAGTTGGCTCTGGGCGCTGCCGACGCCGACGGGAAAGAAACGCGCGGTGCCGACGGTAGCCACGTCTTCGGCGCTGCGACCTTTGTAGCCGAGGATGATGCCGAGGGCGTCGACGGCAATGGCAAACTTGGGGAAGCTATGGCCGAGAGGGTCTGTGGGGTCGTTCATGTCGTTGACATACTTCCGGGCGCCGGCGATGTCGGCTTCGAGGGGGTCTGTGAGTCGGACAACGTAACTATCGGTGTTGTTGCCGCTGCCGGACTCGATATCGACATCAATGACGTCGCCCTGGAGCTGCAGTTTCTTCAGGGAGACGAGCTTGCTCTTGAACTCGGTAGCCAGGACGGCGCTGGGATCCATCTGGCGCAGCTTGGCGACCGCATGCTCGATAATGCGGCGCAGCTTGCGACCCGTGGCTTCGGCTCTCATGTTGCCCTTGTATACCTCGAGGTTGTAGACGTACAGGACACCGGGCTTGACGTCGAGACGGAAGTAGTTGGCGTACAGGAGGACCTTGACGCCCTGGGTACCGAAGCCAGGACGAAGCGGGAAGATATTTTCATCGCCTCCAGGCCCCGCAAGTTTGAGACTGGCCATCTTCTTGGCCAGGGCGGTTCCTTGGTCTTGGTGGCCCTTGACCAGCGAGTCTTCAAGCTTCTGAATTGCAGTATCAACAGAGGGGGCCCCGAAACCTTCCTGACTATTAACGGGTGGGTTAGCATGCCGAAAGAGGGATGGAAATGGAGACATGTAAATGCCGGGGAGTATTCGTGTTATGATGGAACACGTACCGGAAGACTTCAGGTTCGTCCTCCCGTCTGGGACCACTGAAGCCGCCGCCTCCCCTACCTCCTCGGAAGCCACCGCCACCTCTCCCTCCACCCCGGTAGTCACCCCCGAAGTCGCCCCGACCACCACCGCCTCTGCCTCCACCCCGAAAATCGCCTCGGAAGTCACCGCGGCCACCTCCGCCTCTTCCACCGCCCCGAGAATCGCCTCGAAACTCGCCGCGGCCACCGCCTCGGCCACCACCTCGACCGTCACCACCACGACCACTGCCTCGACCACCACCACCATCACCACCGCGACCACGACCTCTGCCACGTACTTGCTGAAAGTCGCTCATAGCTGCTAAGCAAAAGCTGCTAAACAGGGGCAGGCAGTCAACAGTTGGACTAAAGGTATTTTTCGGAACAGCTGGCAGCGGACAACACTCCCTCGCTCTTTATAAGACGAAGAGAGCAATTGGCGAAGGGCGAGTTGTCGTGCTATGGAAGAGAAGTGTAGCGTGTTGGAAGGTTTGGCGATGGAAATCCAAACAAAGTTGAGGGCGTTGCTGGCCGGCTCTAGCCGGTCGTCGAAAGAAACGGTGGTGGTTGCTAACGGAGCCCAACCAACCTTTTCGGATGGTATGCCTCCCAATTGAAGTAGGGCAGAGAGGAAATAATAATAATAATACTAACAACAACAAAAATAAAAAGTGGCAAATCTCGATGAGCTACCAACGAGGGAAGCAAACTCGTACGTAGCTGGTAGCCAGTTGACGAAAGACAAAAGTCGTCGGGCTGGCGGTGAGAAAGAATGTGTACGTTGTATGAGGAGGAAGAGGTGGGGAGGTGGGGAGCTGGGGAGCTGGGATCATTATCAGTACAACGTATTTATTATGGATACTTACCTTGTCAACTGAACTGAGCGTTGTCTTTGTGCAGGGGCCCCCTTGGGAATGAAAGATGCGAGAAAGGAAGTGGAAGTGGATGACGGGTGGGTTTGGTCTCAGAGCTCAAAGCTACCTTACCTTATGATAATCTAGGGAGGTCCGGGCCGGGACACTAACGAATTAGTATGAAGTAATTACCTTACAACGTACGTGCGAACTGTGTATGTATTCGTACCTCGTGTCAGAGTAGGTAGGTAGAGTAAACCTGGAAGGTACCCGAGGTCAGAGAGACGTATGGAGTAGGTAGTGTTCGTGATACAACGTATGTTGTTTCTGGACTGAAGAGTACGGAGTACAACGTGCGAATGAGTAAAATATATCATTCGTAACCGACCAAAGATAGGTTCTTACAAGACAGACACCATGAGGGCTTTAATACTTCTCTCAGAAGCGGTTGAGAAACGAAACCGCGACAGCCTGTGACAGCCTGACGACCACCATGGGAAGGGAGGGACCCGGGCGACCTCCTACATGAAATTCCGTCCCAACAACTTGTATCCGTGTACGATTATTACTTCGCATACTCAGCACAAAGCACTCCGTACGAAGTAGACATCCATCCCGGTAAATGGTCCTCCGTTGTGTGCAAGGGTTCCGAGAAGGACCCCTGTCAAGACCCGAGCCAGCAAACAAACCAGGCTGGGATGATCTGGGCTGGGCGGTGGCGTTGACCCGCACGAACGCCGGGTTCCCACCCGTTTGATCGGGTCAGCCTCGAGAAACCACATGGACTGACCATGCGTCATGTGGGAGGGATACCTAATAATTGTGTAGTTGTAGGTACCATCCACAATTGCAACTTTGCCGTTGATGATTTGCCCTCCTTTCTTTCCCATGCCTTTATCTTATAGCCTAGGTACCTTATATATGTAATCTTTGCCTTTTCCATGTCTTGGTCTTTTTAATATACCAGTAGGTAGCCAGAAAAAAGGCCAAGACACGGGAGGGGACAAGGGAAGTTGGAATGACAACCAGCTTCTGATTAATCCTCTGATGTAAGGTGTACGTACAAAGTACATGGTGGTTCATCTGACATAGGTACTCATACCTTAGTTGCACAGTCAAGAGGGATGGGCTGCCTGAGACGGGGAGCTACATAATTATACATCACGCCAATAAGCACACGTTTTGTACGTCGTACTGAGTAAGGTACTTAATGGCTAACGAACAGAACATGATGGAACACAACCGACCGGGGGGTTGCATGATGATGAAAACGACCCTCATGAATTCCAGACAACCGGAAATGGAAAAAAGTACGGAGTACCGATGTCCTTTCGGTATCATCCAGACTGCGAAGTACTTCGTACTTCACACCTACCTACCTACCTACCTAAGGTAGGCAGGTAATTACCGACACTTTTTACAACTGGGCATAATTACATCAAGAATGCCTTACCGCAGGGATCGATGTACATATGTTGTAGGGCAGCTGGCTGAGATCATATTTCCACTTGGTAATGTATAAATTTAATCCCGGGTGACCAAAGGCAAGTGAATAGCTACGCATGGGACGTGGCGTATAAGGGAAAAGCATACCCTCAAACAAAGCAAAACCAAACATCTATATCGCAGCATACATATATATTACTCTGTTTGCAGGAATGGATCTACGTGTAAACCGGTGTTTGCGACAACTTGTTTCCTTTTATGTTTCTTCTTATCGACCTGTATTGTTTGGCTCCTTGCGTTGCTTGCAGTCCCCGGTTCCGGCCCCATCATGGGATGGCAAAGGGGGAGCAGCAGCAAACGCTCGCTTAGCCTCTGCAAAGCCCTATCCAGAGTGGTGATGCTCTCTATTCCCCAACGCACGGAGTGTGGATACGGACTGTCACTCTATTTCACATGTCCAGCCGTCGCAACCTCCAATATCTCACGCTCCAACCCTTCCACATGAACAAACTCGATCCCGGCGTCCCCCAAGGCCTTGCGTCCCGTGTTCTCGCTCACGAATTTCTCCGGCTCCTTCACCCCAACATACACGCTGCTCACGAGAGGCCGCAGGCGGAGGATCCGTTGCGTGCATGGTAGGTTGCCGCTCATTCGCTGGGAACAGGGTTCCATGGTCGTGTACAGCACGAGGGAGCGGGGGCTGGCGTTCGCCATGGCGTCGGCCAGTTGCTCCTCCGCCACGCCGTGCCGCTCCGCCAGCTTCGCGAAACAGCATTGCTCCGCGTGCGTGTTGCCTTCGAGCTCCAGCGTGTAGCCCGTTGACAGGACCACGTTGGTGGACCGGTCCACCAGTATGGCCCCGACCCTGTAGTTGGACGGCTTGGGTGGTGATTGCTTCGCCAGGCTGAGCGCATACTGCATGTATGCTCTGTGATCGCCTGGGCTGATCTGAGGCGCAGTGTCCGGGGACGAGGCCATGCCTGTCACGGTTGCCTTTGAACGAGTAAGAGACGAGACGGGTAAATATCTCGAGCAGAGTACGGAGTACACAATAATTAGAATGCGCAAAGGGGAGAGGAAGCAGGGCCCTTACCTAAGGTATTGAATGACGGGATACCTACCTAGGGTACCTATGCGGCTTTGTTGACCTACCAAGCCGTGCACCCAAAGTACCCCTCGCTGAAGATACCTGGCATACCTCAGTGGAGAGGCAATACACCATACCTACCTACCCGGGAGGGGGGGTTTATAGGTCAGAGCTCGGACAGAGACTTTTGCTCTGACCAGAGCCAGGACAGAGAAATTTCTGTCGACATGATGTTCTAAGACTGTTGACAGACTGACCAGTTATCGGGCTCTGTCCTATACCCCCCTAAACCCGGGTAGGTACCTACCTTACCTAGGGTACCTAGGTACCAGGTAGTGGTCAGCAAAGGTACGGGATGGGGCCGCTTGGACTCGTAGGTGCTTGATGATTGGACCAGACAACCCCACATTATTTGCGAAGATCCGTTGAAGCTACAATGTATGTACCGAGCATCCCAGTCGCGTCGCAACGCGTAAAGTGCCTCTGCCAGAATCTGTCCCAAGGTCCCAGGCCCTTGATCTGCTTTGAAAACCACTGGGCATAACTGCTGTACCGATCATGTCATCCCCGTCCCCAGAAGAGATGGTCGAGGGCGAGCTCCCGACCATCGATCCTTACGAGACGCTCGACCTTAGCCGAGATGCCACAGCCGATCAGATCAAGATTGCTTACCGCAAAGCCGCCTTGAAAAACCACCCAGGTTCGTTCTTGCCGGTCATCGTGGGATTGAAAGGAACCGAACTAATATCACTGGAAACCCATTTCAGACAAGGTCCCTCCAGAGCGCAAATCCGAAGCAAACGAAAAATTCCAAGCCATCGCCTTCGCCTATGCGATCCTCTCCGACCCGGCTAGGCGCAAGCGCTACGACGCGACCGGTTCCACCTCCGAATCCATCGTCGACGCAGATGGGTTCAACTGGAGCGACTACTACCGGGACCTGTTCCGGGACGCGATATCGGCCGACGCCATCGCGGAGTTTTCAAAGAAGTACAAGGGCTCGGACGAGGAGAAGGACGACGTGCTCATCGCCTACGAGGAGCACGAGGGCGACATGGACAAGGTCTACGAGTCGGTCATGCTGAGCAACGTCTTGGAGGACGACGAGCGGTTCCGCGCCATCATTGACGCGGCCATCGCCTCGGAGGACGTGCCGGCTTTCAAGGCATACACCAAGGAGAGCAAGAAGAAGCGCGAGGCACGCACCAAGGCCGCGCGGGTCGAGGCGGCCGAGGCAGAAGAGTATGCGAAGGAACTAGGGGTGCATGACGAGCTGTTCGGCGATAAGAAGGCGAAGAAGGGCAAGGGGAAGGGTAATAAGGGCAAGGGTGGTGGGGAGGACGACCTGGCCGCCCTCATTTTGCGCAACCAGCAGAGTCGGGCGGGCTTTCTCGATAATCTGGCGGCCAAGTACGGCGCCGGGACGAAGAAGAAAAAGGGAAACAAGAGGGCTATCGAGGAGGAAGAGCCGTCCGAGGAGGCGTTCCAGGCTGCGGCTGCGAGGTTGAAGAAGCCCAAAACTTCCGCGGAGAACAACGGCAGGGGGGCGAGAAGGTCCAGGAAGTGATTCTGCATGGCCTCGGCGCTTTATTTTACTTACGGATGGCGTGGGTCTTTTTATTTTATTTTATATGCATGGCCTCTGGGTCTGGGGTTCTCTTGCAGCTATGAACGGATGGATCATTGGCGTTACGGTTGGTTTAGGTATCGCTTTTAAGCTGATAATGAATTTGTGTGTCGCTGCCATGGTGGCCGCTTTCTCATTTCTCGAAACTATCCGCCACGTAGAGTAACACCCTGAAGGGAGCTGCGTCCTCCATCTCGGACGCCCATCCAGCTGATATGGTTCGCGGATTCAATGCCTTAGTGGACATGCTGGCATGTTGCCAGATCGGGCTTTCGACCTGAATCAATCTGAAATATGCCTATTCGTTTGCAGGCTCATAGGGCCCTCTTCGCTAATAACATAGCGCTATCATAACAAATGTCACCAATTGTTCGGTGTGTACTTAGCACGAAGTACACTAATAAGGTAATAAGGTGCCTGAATTTACCGAGTAAGATACTTAGTACACCCAGGGCCCACTCAGGTAGCAACTTCACACAGCGTCCAGGAGCTTAAATCTTGGGAGGCTGTCGAATCTCCGTCGTCCACTCTTCAGCCAACTAACATTTTCACGCTGAGAACGTGTTGGGTACTCCGTTTAGGCTAGTCAATGCGCCTTCGAAATGCCTTGATTGATTGAGACAGAGACTGGGAAGCATTCATCGCTTTCTTTGATCATGGCGCGGTTGTGCTATTGGATGTAGCCGGCATCTGCTGCATTGGAACTTCAGTCGGGGCGGGGTGGATACAAGATGGTCCTCCTCGTCAAGACTCATAGTCTAGGCTATCTTCGTGGGTATAGTATTAAGAGGAGAGGGATCGGGAATAGCTGACGATTTGCGTTGCCGGTGATGGATCAAAAACGCCTGGCCAATCGAACGATGTCGGCCGTGCCTCTGCGCTGCACTGCCTCGCCAGACTCTGTGATCAGGCAGCGACTTGGCTAACTTCCTAAACTTGCTCCCTCGTCATTTCTTCCCCAAAATGTAAAAATGTCGGATCCTCTCTCGGTCGCCGGAAGCATAGTTGGTGTCGTATCCCTCGGCATCACGGCATCGCAGGGCCTGATAAACTACTATGAGGCCTTCCGAGGACAACAATCCGCCATCGACCATACGACCAGAAAACTAGCTCACCTTCGTGACTTCCTAGACGACCTGCGTCGCCAGCTCGACGCACGCAACTCCCAACATGAAGACGACGACCTACTCTCGAGCGTGAGGTCCTCCGTAGAGGATTGCGCCGCGGCCATCTATGGACTAAAGGACGAGTTGAACAAGTTCGACAAAACATTTCGCCCTGGCACCATGGCCGGCCTTCTCGCCGCTGGCCGCCGCGTCGCCTACCCCTTCCGTGAGCGTACTCTGCAGAGGCTGAACGAGGATGTTGATGATGTTATATCCTGCCTGTCCTTTGCCGTCCAGGTGCTGCAGCAGAGCGACATTGGCAACATCCAGCGTGGTATCGCCGACATCCAGGTTAGCATCGACGACAACAGGGCGCTGCTAGACCTCGTCAGGGGGAGCCAGGTCTCCTCGGAAATCAGAGCGTGGCTCAAGGCCCCGGATGCCTCGATCAACTTCAACGAGATTCTCAAGAGGAAGCATCCCGGCACGGGGTCCTGGTTCACCGAAGGCCCCGACTTTACCACCTGGCTCACAAAACCCAACTCCTTCCTTTGGCTGGCGGGCTTTGCGGGATGCGGTAAATCGGTGCTGGCCTCGACTACGATCCACTCCGTCTTCCAACACCGCAGGGGGCACCCGCGCATCGGTGTGGCCTTCTTCTTCTTTACTTTCAACGACGAAAGCAAGCAGGATGCGTCAGCCATGCTACGTGCTCTCGTGCTACAGCTGTCCTCCCAACTCGGCCATGGACATACGCATCTCTCGGGGCTGTACGACGCCTATCGTCACGCAACACCGCCGGAGTCGGCTCTCCTAGAGTGCCTGCATGATGTCATTCGGGATTTCAACGACGTCTACATTGTCTTGGATGCATTGGACGAAAGCCCAAGGCAAAAGCATCGTGGAACCCTACTAGATATCCTTGCCGACCTACGCAAGGACGAGCCGGGCTTGCACCTCCTTGTTTCCAGTCGAGACGAGGTCGATATTCGTGAAGGACTGAAAGCGTTGCCCGAGGAGACGATCAAGTTGAAGAACGAATTCATCGACCGCGATATCGCGTCTTTCATCTCCCAGTATCTTCAGCAGCGACTTCAACGATGGGCCGAATTTCATGACAAAATCGAAACGGCGCTTACCACAGGCGCAAAAGGCGTGTAAGTTTAGCTGTCAGGACCGGACTCTACCCTGTCGGCTCTCTGCTAACCCGAGACAGGTTCCGATGGGTGGAGTGTCAATTCAAAATTTTAGCCGACTGTCCGGAGAGTGAGGACCTGCTCGAGAAGCAACTCGAGTCTTTACCACCAACACTCGACGAGACGTACAGACGAATGCTCGACAACATCCCACTTGCGTCGAAGCCTTATGCCCGGCAAATGTTGGCAGTACTCTGCTGTGCTAGCAGGCCCTTGAAGGTCGACGAGCTTACTGACGCAATCGCCGTTCAACTTGACGATCCACCGACGTATAATACAAAGCGCAAACTCAAGAACGCTGAGGCGATACATCGGGTATGTCCGGGGCTCGTCGAGATAGACAAGGATCGGTACTATGGCGATACCGTGCGACTCGCACATTTCTCTATTCGTGAATTCTTAGAACTAGACCCGGGATCCGAACGGATCGACGCCGGTTTCTACCGTGTGGTACCGCAGGATGCCCATACAGACGTGGCTTCCATCTGTCTCGCTGTTCTAAGGGAGCTCGTACCTCTTGAGCCAGCCACCTTGGCTCTACAATTCTATGCCGCTCGATACTGGCCAGAACATTACCGAAGTGGACGGGCTGATAGACTCGAAGCCCAAATCCTGCAACTGTTCACTCACCACTCATTATTTGTGAAGTGGGTAGCGACCTGGGATGCAGACCGCTTTCGACTAACAGACGAGATAGCCTCTCCACTCTACTACGCTTCCCTTCTGGGTATCGATTCTGTTATAGTGAACCTCCTTCAAGGTGGAGACACTGCTTACTTGACAGATGGTGTCAATCAGTCCCAGGAGGTGTTGGAAGGAGGACAGGCGGATTGCAGAGAGAGGACTCAAGCGCCGGATAATACACGGGCAATAGTGAACGCACTGGGTGGCTACTACGGAACAGCACTTCAGGCGGCGGCCTGGCAAGGCCAACAGACAGTTACTCAACTTCTACTCGATAACGGCGCCGATATTAATGCGCAGGGTGGGTGCTATGGAACAGCACTTCAGGCGGCAGTGTGGAAAGGCCACCATACAATTACTCAACTTCTACTCGATCACGGCGCCGACATTAACGCGCAGGCTGGGTATTTCGGAACAGCACTTCAGGCCGCAGCGGCCGGAGGCCACCAGACAATTACTCAACTTCTACTCGACAACGGCGCCGATATCAACGCGCAGGGCGGGTATTTCGGAACAGCACTTCAGGCGGCAGCGGTCGGAGGCCACCAGACAATTACTCAACTTCTACTCGGTAGGGGCGCCGATATTACTCTGTACCAGGTAATAGGGCTGTTCGGCATAACACACGGCATTGGTCAAGGCCACGAGACGATCATTCAGCTCCTACTCGAGAAGCTGATGTCAACGCGGCGCTCGCAGGAAAAAAGGGGGCGCGGCGCGCTCCTCGAGGGGCAAATACGGGACTGTACTTTAAGCGGCATCGAACCGGTGCCGTAAGGGGATTGTTCAGCTTCTGCTGTATCATAGCGCCGATATTGAACCACATTTGGCGTCATCGGTTTGTAGTGACGGTAGTGGCCAATATGAGTAACCAGTTAAGAAATGGAACTTAGACTTGGCTGCGAGCAGGAAGCCCTAAAGATGCGGCCAGCATGAGGCGTATAGGCGATGGTTTTTATCGGTGCGTGGGTCTCCTTCATCCCTTACGTCGGCTTCAAGACGTTCCTAGGATTCAATGCCACACCGTGTTGGTGATACATATAGGCCTCAGAGATGTCCTGGTGCCTGCTCTGGAGGCGTCTCACGGGTCCTGAAAGTAGGGAAAAGGGCGGAGCCCTGGGTGAAAGTCGTCATCCCTCACTCACCTCCAGAAAAGCTTCAACCACATCGTGTTTGGTTTCGTGAATGTCTGTCCACAGACGACACAAGGAGATGGACTTCTCTATCCAGAGAACTGCAGTGGAAACGCGACAATGCTAAGGAGGGTTTCGTTGACAGCCGCGGAATGGGGAGGCGACGGGGTTGGATATCCGTGGTACAGGAGTTCTCGTCTGACAGCATGGTCTTCTGTTGCGGTGGTGTTCCCTCTTCCATTATTTGGTTGAGTCGCCGTTCATATCGACAATACACCTCCGATCCGATCACCTTGGTCCTCCCTCCGGCGGTGTTTCTATTCGGCAATTGCCTTATTAGTTTCTTAGCCGCCTACAAAGGTCCTCGAATACATACCGTCCTGTCGGCGCCGATTACTAGAAACACCGACTATCATACCGGAGGTGTACGGCGTAGTGAGTGGCCATATTTCCTATCAAGCTGATTAAAGGTCGCGACGTAGGGACTTCGTGTCACCGTATCTGCATCAACACCTAATTATGACGGCGTTCATCGAGTTTATTCGGGCGACCTTCTCACTAAAAGATAGGTAGAGAGAGTGGGCAAAAGAACCGAAGCGCTTCAGGCTGTGAGTACTGTACACAAGGTGCTTCGGTACTTTTGTCAGGCCATTGTACCAAGCAGTAATTAAGGTAGGCAATTACTAAGGTACTTAGTAAGGTGTCAACCTGGTGGGACGACTGCACTGTACCTAGGTACCTACTTTACGTAACGTGAAACAGAGATGTAAGGTACTCCCCATAGAGTGGTACATGACACTACCGGCGGCAATACCAAGGCGGGCCACAGGCCGGGACGCGTCCCTGATCGTGTACGAAGAATTACTTCGTACACCTGGAGCTCGCCTCCCTCCAAAAAGGCACTTCACGACTTCCAGTGTCGGAAATCCTTGAAGCTTCCCGTCTCAACAAGATACGAACAAAGATGCCCGTCGTATCATGACGGGTGCACCGGCGACCCTATATCCACAGTACTGCTTCGACCTCGCCCCTACATCCAACACATGGTGTCTATTGGATGCGGCATCAATTCATGACCTCGACTCCCACCCGGGCTTTGAAGGTATGGACGAAAGGAGAGAGCCTGGGCTTCGTTGACAGTCCGACGAGTTTTTTTTTTTTTAATTTTTTTTTCAGCACGCCTAAAACAGTCGCTGACCGGAACATACACCAGGCCAAAACGTCTACTTCCACGGTAACTTGCCGATCAAATGGATCCGGATCGTCGGCGTCGTGGTTGCCATCGATGATTTCCCCGGGCGTCGAGTCTACACGGTCGACGACAGCAGCGGCGCTTGCATCGAATGCAACGTGGTCGTGAAACGATGCGCCCTAACCGAAATCGTCGACGACAAGAGTACAACAAGCGCTGATGCGGCTGCCAGCGCACGGGCACGGGCACGTGCGTCTCTGTCTGAGCCACGGCTGGAATACCAACAACCCGGATGCGAGAACGTCGACGTCGGCTCGGTGGTCGATGTTAAGGGTAGCGTCGCTCTATTCCGAGACGAGAAGACGGTCAAGATTGAGAAGGTCAGGGTGCTACGGTCCACGGAGGAGGAGGTGGCGCTCTGGGAGCGGCGTGCGGCGTTCCGGAGGGACGTGCTCTCCAAGCCGTGGGTTCTCACCGAGAAGCAGGTGAGGCGTTGTCGGCGGGAGGCGGAGGGTATGGACGAGTGGAACAGGAAGAGGGAAGAGAGGGAGAAGAAAAGGGCGGAGAGGAGGGGTGGAGGCGAGACTGAGACAGCGGGCAAGACTACTACAGTCCCTTACGTGAACAAAGGAAGTTACGGACTTGCTGATGCGGCGGAGATTGAGGTGGATGGGTTTGCGAGGCCCAAGAGGCCCAAGAATGGTCGGGCGCCGGCACGGCATGAACACCAATTACAGATCCGGGATAGCTCCGGGGAGAGGAGTTCACGAGTTGGTGTGGAGGAGACTCAGAGGGGAAAGTACAGCGCTCTCGGACTATGAGGTCAGGTCTAGCTTCGAGGGTGGTGGTTATGGCGTTTCTGCAACTTTTTAATCCTTAGGTGGGAGATACCCTTACAATGATACCGTTGTACACGCTGACGCTGCCTTGACTGAAAGCATTGAATACTTGAGCGATGTGGTTATCGTGACACTCTGTGGTGGTATATACACGTAGTCCTATCACGGGAAGGACCTTATACACCGTGGCCAATGCCTCATGAAACGATGCCACGAATGCAAATTCGCTAGACTGGAATTCCAACGAAGTGAGTCTGGACAGTGCCAAGATGGGGCAATCTGAATGCACGGAACATTTCCCCTTTTAGATGTTCTAGGCTCTCTCTCTGTTCAAGTTCTCTTGAAAAAAAAGTCCACCCAATGGATTGAGCCAAGTGGCGTCTCCTGTAAATCCTGAGTCTGGTTTTGGTCCGTTGATACCTGTGTCATCAAAGTGTTGATAGGGGAGCTGTCTGTCCGTCGTCTTGGGGTAAGGTATTTGGTGGGGAGCGACAAGGTAATTACATATGTACTTCGCACTTGTACTAAGGTAAGGTATGAAGGTATTATCCGTACCAAGGTATCGGTATCTTCCAGGTTACCTTATTAAGGTACCTTACGTTGTACTAGTACCTACACCAAGTGGGACCCACGGGAACGGGATGTACGTCAGCATCCAACCCAACAAGAGGGATTTGGAAGGAGAAACGCGACTAACACTGGGTCATGCCGCCAAGATGGAAACGACAAGTTTCCATGACTGACTTGTGCGCGAAAGTAGAAGTTTGGAGGCTTCGTGAACATCAGCTCCATCCCTTTTCAGTGTCTAGCCCTCTTTCTTATACTGACAACCACCCTCAGGTCTGACTGGAAACGCCACCACTTCCGTGCAAGACCAACTTATCTCTCTCCTCCCACTAGACACTTCAAATCGAAACACCATCTCCTTCATCTCCTACTGTCCTCGATCTCATTCATCGTCCCTCATCTTTGGGCCTGTTCTTGTCTCACTCGGGACGTCAGAATCAGACCCTGTCTTTCCCTTTGTGGACGAGAAATTATCTCTCACATTCCTCGTGGGTAAGACCTTGTCGTGTTTTTGAGACATGCCCGTGCCTCACACATCCACGTTGCGCCGGTAACTCTGCGGGTGTCCAGTGTTGCATGATGCTCCCTCCTACCATGACTCGTAGTTCGGGAGAGGCCACGATGGTGGCCTCCCGTTGTTCAAACCTCCCAGCATTTGATTTTCTACTTGAGGGTCGAGGGAACCGCCCCCGGGGGGATTTCGTTGTTCGGATCACAAATCCGCAATGTGCCAGTCCCAGGACCCCTTTTCAAACCGCATGTTTCGCAAAGCATAGACGGATCAGGTCTTAGCGACGAATATACCATCAGACTATGTCGCCTTCGTCATCTTTATTCGTATCCAGGGCTTCCGCCATGGCCTCATGGCTATGGTTACTCACGCTAACCATGGTCCAGGTGGCTCTCTGTGAGGGTGATCAGGAACGACTGCATCCTCATCGGCATCTTCATAGACCTGGCGCGGATACTCAGCCTCTCCTGGGAGTTGAACTCCAACCACGGCTTCTTGGAGACTCCTTATTTGACAACAACCTTCCCGTGGTCTGCCGAACTGAGACAGTATATTCGACCACGTCAGTTCCTGTCTCGACCTCTCCTACGGCCTCACCTGTGTCAAGCCTCTTAGGCTTCGTGTCAGACGAGGTTGTCCCTGTCACCACTCGAACTGTGGACAGTGCCATAGTCCAGATACCAGCAACTTTATCTGACAAGACACCGCAAACAACAGGTGTCGTGGTCAGCGAGCTCGAAACCGAAGGCCAAGTCACCTCGTGCCCGATCATAGAGGATCCTATCCCTTCTCCAACGACAACCATACAGGTTGACTCCTCTTCGTTGGGGCATGTGCTACCCGTTCCTGAATATCCTTCGGAGGAGCTCAAAATGCCTTCGTCCGACATCTTCGCAGAGCCCATCTCCACAGCGCCACCCCCACCTCAGTTCGAGGTTCGCAATGACCATCCCGCCGAGAAGAAAGGGGTCATATCCCAACCACCCATCCAAACGAATAAGTTCTTCGGCAATTTTCTCGTCGGAGATCAGTCAGCACCGACGTACATCAATCCGTACTCCATAGCCTGGGCTGCAGGGAGAGGGCCTGCCGGAAGCCATGGCATGGCCATCTCGCACATCGAGGCAGACCAGAGGGTTTATGGTCCGACAAAGCCAACCGGTGCCTCTTCGTATTTCATCAACCCCATTGGTATCCAGTCTATCATTGTCAGTGCCAAAGAGCTCGGTAGCGAGGCGACGCTGGCGACCGACAATATAACGGCCTTTTCCGCACGAGTTCATCTCCGGCCTCGTAGCAACTCAAGTCCGGCTGTGTCGTTTCCGCTTGTGCAGGGCATGGCCTTCGTCACTGCCCAGTATGCCGGGGCGACGCCGGTCATCCAAACAGGTGTCTTCTTCCGCAACGTCACCCGTGTGATGTGGGACCCCAAACCGGGCGTTGTTAAGTTCAACTTCCACCTGGAAGACGGCAGAACATGGCGTGTCTACTCCTATGCGACTCGTGGTGACCCCCTGGATCTGCATGTTGTCAACAACGGATACGCAGAGGCGCGGCGGCCCTTCTACGGCATCATTCAAGTCGCGAAGGACCCGGGCAACGGCGAGGGCCTTTATGACGAGGCAGCAGGCGTTTTCCCCACCAACGTTGAGCTTACCGGGACCGCTAGCCACAACATCGGCTCTTACACCTTCGACTTTGCCAAGGAAGGTCACCCCCAAGGCAGACTCCTCATGTATGCTCTGCCTCATCATGTCGATTCTTTCGATGACAAGACCAGATCGGCTATCTGCGACATGAAGCTTCAGACCCCCACAAAAGGTATGGCCACCGCCGTCATGGCGGACCGATGGACCATGGTAGAGCGCAAGCTGCCGGTGGATATGAACTTTGCGCCCTGGGATCCAGAACGCGGGACCCTTACGAAAATGTCCGATCAGGCGAGGGCTGCGGTGCGCAGGGTCGCAATCCGGGAAGCGTCCCAGGACATGGCGGAGCTGTCCGATCTCGATTCAATGTACTTCAGCGGGAAGGTTTGTCTATCCGATTCTCTTCTCGTGTCCGTGAAACCTTGATGATGGAAACTAAAAGAGACAAAAAAAAAATCGCTAGACACTGGCGAAGTTCGGTATTCTGCTCGTTGCCATCAATGATCTGCTCGGTGACAGGCAGTTGGCCCACGAAGCGCTTCCAAGACTGAAGTACGCTTTCGGTCGATTTGCCGCCAATCGACAGAAGCACCCTCTGGTATACGAACGTGAGTGTCATTCTTGCCTCCTCTTATAACAAAGCTTGCGGGCCCTGATATTATCGCAGGCGTCTGGGGCGGTCTCGTCTCGTCGGGCTCGTATGTCACAGGAGACACTGGTGTGGATTTTGGTAACACCATGTACAACGACCATCATTTTCATTATGGTTACCACATCCTCGCGGCTGCGGCCATTGCCCATATGGATCCGAGTTGGATCCCCGAGAACAAGGCATATGTCGACTTGCTCATTCGCGACTTTGCCAACCCGAGTGCCAAGGACAGATATTTCCCCCAATGGCGGTCTTTCGATTGGTATCACGGGCACAGCTGGGCCCACGGTCTTTTCCCGTCTTTTGATGGAAAGGTAAGCGCGTGGAAAAGTGGTCTGCCGGGGGCTGTGGTTTTCTTTCTTTCTTTCTCTCTTTAATTTTTTTTTATTTTTTTTACTAACGTTGTGTTATCCTCTAGGACCAAGAGTCGAGCTCAGAGGACATGATGCAGGCGTACGCTGTTAAGATGTGGGGTACAGTGACGGGCGATGCCAATATGGCCATGCGGTATGTATCTCCCCCCCCTAACTTTGCTCCTGGTACCTTCTCGCATGACAGCAACTGATCGTGGATATGCCATCTCAGGGGCAATCTTCAGTTGGCCGTGCTAGCGCGGTCCCTCAGGCACTACTATCTTTACACCATCGACAATCAGGTCCAGCCAGAGCGCTTCGTCGGCAACAAGGTGGCGGGTATCTTGTTCGAGAACAAGTGCGATCACACTACGTACTTCGGAGCCAACATCGAATACATCCAAGGCATCCACATGATCCCGCTGTTGGCTCCGTCTCCTTTCATCCGGTCGAAACGGTTCGTCGACGAGGAATGGGACGTGTATTTCAGCCAAGGCCGAGCGCACGACGTCGAAGGCGGCTGGAGAGGCATCGTGTTTGGGAATTTGGCGACGGTCAATCCAACGGCTGCGTGGGATTTCTTTAACCAGACTCACTTTGATCCGGCGTGGATAGACGGTGGTGCCAGTTTGACATGGTACTTGACATATGCCGCAAGTGAGTCGGCCCCGTCCAAAAAGAAGCCTCGTGAGTGTAGTCATTGCTAACTGGAGGAATCAACAGTCATGGGTGGGATTTGACAGGGAAGGGGAGGATAGGGCATTAATGTGGTGAGGATAGCATAGACGAGAGCATTTTCTTTCCTTTCCTTTTCTTTCTCCCTCCGTTTTTGAAACATGGGCGGCATTCTGGTCTGTCAGACGCGAGATACGAGTGTTCACCACTATATGCAGTGCGCGTGCCATGGTTACCTACGAGGCCTATCTGTTACTCGGTTGTTAGGTGCCATGCCTGCCTTCCCCGAGAGCAACCGCAATGGAAGGCCCCAAAGAGGCGTCGGGTAGACGAGAGCGGGGATAGATGATTATCATACCTGGAGGATATCAACCTGTATCTGTGCTAGACCTGGCTCTGCAAACGATGTGTACCGAGAAACTAGAGCTACCGAATAGATACCTTAGATAGCATTGCTTCCTCCAAGTCGAATCGGAATAAGGCAGGGCAGTACGTTGTACGGATATCGAAGAGGTGACGCATCACAGCCCACTCTTTCACACCATCCCAACATGACCTTATCCGTTCTTTTTCGGTTTCTTGGCTTTATTGCTTGGTTCGACTTCATCCTTTATTTTTTCCATTCTTCTTCGGGGCCTTTTTACCTTTTCTTCTTCTTCTTCTTCTTTTTTTCTTTTTTTCCGTCTCGAGGTCGCATTCACTACTTGGATCGCTCTCCATTTTTGTGACTTTGGTCTGAAGAGGAAAAAGGGCCCGTCGCACCGAACGCCAGCTCAGCATTTCTGGGCATGTCGGTGTCATGAAGTCCGAGCTACACAATTTTCTCCTAGTTTCTCAGAAGCGTGTGTATCGTAGGGTTTACGGCGCCCCTGGGGGCACACGAGAACGAATAATTAGGCAGCACAATGCTGGAGTCCTGACGGCGCCAGACTAGCGCATAGCAACTGTTCCGTCCGAGGAAGAGGCGAGTATTGGTTAATAACCACGAAGGGACACTTCAGAAGACCTCATAGTGTAGCAGATCATATTGGCAAAAGTTAGTGGTCGTGACATTCGCTCTCATGGTATTTCTGAGTTGACTTCCAAGTTACGAAGGTGTAGCAATTGATGTTCACCTCATGTTCACGAACAAAGAGTATCCGTAAGGTAAGGTACGAAGTACTTCGGAACATTGAATCCGGAGCGAGTCACGTAACGATCCACTAAGGTACCTTAGGTACCTAAGGTACCTAGGATTGTCTTGCCACGCCATAGGTACTCCTCCGTACATGCCTATGGACTATTGAGTACAAACTACTTGCGAATACTTTGGGCATTGACAAGCCCGGTTGTCCGGACGAACAGTGACGAAACTAGCGCGCTGTTTCGGGGACCAAGGCCGAAGTGACCAATGACAAGGAGAGATTTGGGCCAACTCATGACCTCAGGTACCTGTACTCCGTACCTACCTTGGTGTCCCACCCCACGCCCAGGATTATGGATCTCGCTCCTGTTTCTGTTGGAAATAATGGATCTCTGACGAGGTGGTGCATAAGGTATGTAGGTACTTCGTTAGCGCTTTGCTTACCTTATCCTCTTTCCCGCTAATTACCTTGTTTACGACATCCGGCACAGTGAGCTGGAAAAGTACCGTGCAGGATGACAATTAAGAGGCCGCCCATGCACCGACCTCAACCAACCCAACCAACCTCCACTCCTCTCCCAGTTCAGCTTATCACCCACCGTCACCAAACACGGTTTCAACAAGCTTCACCCGCAGCAACAAACTACAGCCAAGAGAAGCGTCGGCCCTTGTTCTCTCTGCACCTCAAACCTCAAACTACCATCACACATACGCATTGCTGTCTGCGCGACGACAGCTCAACGTGACCGCTACTCTCCTTTCTCGACCTTCTTTTTCTTCTTCTTCTTCTCTCTCTCTCTCTCTCGCCTATTTTTTCTTTCTTATTTTTTCTTTCTTTTTCGTTACTCTCACCAGTTCTACGTTATCGTCTGCTGGACACGACAACACACAACACAACAATCTCGAGCGGCGCAAAGCAACCCCATCTTGCTCTGCCCCTTCCTTCGGTCCTTCTTTTTCTTTTTCCCCACAAAGATCTTTGCGTACGGCCGGCTGGATTCCCGACTCGCGTACTCAGTACTTCGTATCCCCGTCTCTCACCCTTCGCCCGTCTTTTGCGCCAACGAAGCGAGAGATTTACCGTACTCTGTCCTCTGAATTCCTGCAGCGTGGCTTGTTCATTGGCATCAATTCACGAGCTTCGCCTCTCTGTCACCGCCTGATTCCTCAATAATCCTTTAGCTACTTTTCTAGGAAGGCGTTATTTTCGCCAGAAGAATTTAGTAACACCATGGTGTGTAAGTACTTGTCTGGGTTCTCTCGTCGTTTTTCCATCTATCTCAGCTCATCATGTCCGAATTCCTCTCATGTCAAACGTGCTTAATGTGAACCACATCTGAGCGCATACAATCCCGCAAATTGCTTCTCACACAGTCGATTTTTTGAGACTATTGTTTTGTCTATTTGTTTTCTTATTCTTGGTCCTTGGCTCTCCTGAACCAAGACCGAGCTCGATACTGAGTTCTCTGTGGAGAATCGAGTGAGTACATCGAGTAATTACCAGTTGGACCCAGTCCCAGACCGCCAGACAAGGACAAATCCTATCCTATCTCCTTTCAGGCTTAGCTTTTTGGGCGGCTTTGTTGTGCTTTGTTTCTCGGAAGGGCCTCTTCGAGTTTTCGTACTGCTTTTATTTTCTCTTCTTTATATCCTTTATCCTTTTTTCCCCACTGCGGAGTAGAACGGACTTGGCCAAATCTCAAGCTCTCGTTCTACCTTCTATTACCACTCTCACCACTCGAGGCTCATCCCGTGCTTCTGGCTGACCATATGTCACTATCTGCAACATAGCGGCCAACCCCAGCTTTCGCGAACAGTTGAGACGCACTTGGAATTCCGAAGACACTATGTCTGCTGCTCGTGAACCCGATGAAAATTCCCCCTTGCTGGTGAATGGTCGAGCCACCAGCAACAGTGATGCTCTTCCCAACGGCGATGGCGATCACGATGGAGCTAGAACCACAGCTATGCATTTCCTTCTGAAATACGACAGAACACCAGGCCGCGACAACCCAAATCGTCTTATCAGGTATCCGTCGGAAACATGGCATGTTACCAAGCTCACATTATACAGCAGTGAGTACTTGGTCCCCTTCCTGGCTCCCCAGTCTTCTTGGCTCTCTGGTCTTGGCCCACCCCTTCCGGATATCGCGATCCTTACTGAAACCTATTGTTAGATTATGTCAATTTCCTTCTGATCATGGTGCCCTTGGGCATCGTCGCCGGCGAGCTACAATGGAGCCCCACCGCCGTCTTCACCATCAACTTCTTTGCCATCATCCCTCTTGCCGCCGTCCTGTCCTTCGCCACCGAGCAAATTTCCATGAAGCTGGGAGACGCCATCGGTGGACTGCTCAACGCGACCTTTGGTAATGCCGTCGAATTGATTGTCAGCATTGTCGCCCTGAAAGAAGGCCAGATCGAGGTTGTCCAGTCGTCGATGCTCGGGTCCATCCTCTCCAATCTCCTCCTCGTCATGGGCATGTGCTTCTTTTTCGGCGGCATTGTCAACATGCGTCACCCGTCTACTCAACTCGGCCAGGAGCAGGGCTTTGCCTCTGCAACGGCCCAGACGACCTGCTCCTTGATGACGCTCTCCTCGGCGTCGCTTGTCATTCCGGCCACGGTAAACACCTCTTGAATTCTTCCCCCAAAAACAGCTAGCTCTCTCAATTACAAAAACTGACTATTCCGCTCACTTAGCTCTACAACGTACTGGATGGGAACAACGAAGACAAGGAGAGGACTGTCCTGCTCTTATCTCGAGGCACTGCCATCATTCTTCTTCTCCTCTATGTCCTGTACCTCTGGTTCCAGCTCCGGACGCACCAGAACCTCTTCGACTCGGAGCAGCAACTCTCCGAAGATGAGCCAGAAGTCCCCCTCATGGGTGCGATTCCCGCCGCCCTTGTTCTCGTCGTCACCACGGTTCTTGTTGCCATCTGCGCCGACTACCTTGTCGGAAGCATCGACGACGTCGTCGAGAGCGCCCATATCAGCAGGAACTTCATCGGCATGATCCTTATCCCCATTGTCGGAAACGCGGCCGAACACGTAACAGCCGTCGTCGTGGCCGTTCGGAATAAGATGGACCTCGCCATGGGCGTCGCCATCGGCTCCAGCATCCAGATTGCCCTTCTCGTCACCCCCTTTCTGGTCATTCTCGGTTGGGCCGTCCTCGATCAGCCCATGTCCCTCCACTTCGAGACCTTCGAAACAGTCGCCTTTGCCTTCTCCGTCATGGTTGTTACGTACACCGTGCAAGATGGCCGGTCGAACTACTTGGAGGGCGCCATGTTGCTGGGGCTTTACCTTATCATCGCCCTAGCTTTCTACGTCACCCCAAGCGATGCCTTGGGCAGGGCTTTGGGAGTCGTCGGACTCTAAGCGTTTCCTCTCGATAGGATTGCGCACCCCGACTACCAATGCATTTTCTCTTTCCTTTCCCATTAATTACTTCCTTTTCTGTTTCTTTTCTTTTCCAAAACTTTTGTGCATAAGACCCTCGGCAAGAGTTGATCAAATCCTTTGTAGATGTCCGACGATCCCCAAGTATGGATTGGTGTGGGATTGCTCTGGAAACCATCGTTTTTACTTCTCCCCGCCGCCGGGTAGAACTCTTCTTTGTGTGAGAGAGCGAATCTCTTTTTTCTTCTTCTTGTGTATCATATGATGGCGCGGACGGTTTGGAAAGCCCGGGCACTTACATTCGCCTGGATTCAAGTCTGGCTAGGCAGAAAAAGAAGTGGTTGGCCATTGTGAGAGTATTGGGAAGCGTCACAACATGCTTTTGCAATTGTTTTTGCTCCTGATCAGTTATTCTAGAGTAATCCATACGTAGCCCGAGTGGCCTGTCATGCATATATATGAAATGGTACGACACATTTCCGTGATCCTTTTAACTAAGCCCCAGAGGGACATCCAAAGGGACCAACATCACTCAACTTATCTGCCCTTGGCAAAACACATATGTAGCCTGGCTAGTGTCGCCGACGGCCTCGCTTAGACGCTCCCTTTTTACCGCGAAGGACGCGACATGGGGGCAATAATGCCCTGCTTCAACAACACCCTCGGCTTCGTCGCCTCCTGGAAGGTTTCCTTCGTCATCCATTCCGGTCCCATGGGGAGTCGCAATGAGCGCTCATACTGGGCTCTCGACTCGAACGGATGCGGCAGCTGAGAGGCGAGGAATTTATCGTTCTGTAGAAAATACGTCAGTTCAGTCCCGCCGCCTTTGAAAGTCGTAGCAAAAAGTCTCAGAAGTGGAGAAAAACATTCTAGGGATAGTTTATAGTCATGTCTGGGGGGGAAGGAAAA